>NC_063181.1:6103847-6406877 GCF_023159225.1 Perognathus longimembris pacificus | reverse complement strand
GCCTGAACACTCTGCCCTAATAGACCTGCTCACCTTGTATTAGCATGGCCCACTTGAAGCCCTTTGTCTCACACTGGACTCTAAACTCCTCCAGGGGAGGCCTACACCCTTTCCTTCAACCTGGAATAGTGCCTGCTGTCTTGGAGGTTCTTAATAAGGACTTGGCTAATGGATGACGTTCTACCCAATCCCGCCCCCTCCTTATTCTCCACTAGCTATGAACCACAATGCGATAGTCCCAAACTCACGCTCCCCCAAAGAAGTGGTTCCCAAACTACTTTGGAAATGCACAATCTGACATTTAAAAAAATACAACGTTTGTAGTTCCTTCCTAATTCTGTCTTGCACAGGCTAATAATAAAATGAGCTGGCATTCCTTGGGTGAATATCAACTGACAGTAGAGGGAGCCAAGCCAAGAATGTGTTAGGTGGCAGTGCAGGAATCTGCATGGGGTTATAAATAGGCCATGTGTAATAATGAAGAATTGAAAATTACTCAAATGACCAACAGACAGGGGATAGTTAGATAATCTGTACAGAGGTGCTGATGGTGATCATCATAATAGATGGATAGATGATAGGTAATATTACATCAGACTTACAAATATGAAAAAAATCTATTTGAAATAATCCTATAAATAGAGCAACAACACAAGGCGAGGCGCCAGTGGTTCACACTTGTAATCCTAGCTATTTAGGAGGCTGAGATCTGATGGTCACAGTTTGGAGCCAGCCAGTGCAGACAAATCCATGAGACTCATATCCAATTAACTATCAAAAAGCTGTAAGTGAAGTTGTGGATCAATTGGTAGAGTGCCAGCCATGAACAAAAAGCTAAGGGACATCAAAAGGCTCTGAACACAAGACCAAAAAAAAAAATCAATGTTTATCATGCATTGTATACCTTAATTTGAAAACATGTCTGTCAATATGCGTATATGTACGTGTGCATATGAACATGGGTATGAATGCGCATGTGTGCTTGAGGTAATTTGAGCAAGCCAAAATGTTTTCACTTTGCTTCCATACTTCCGGGAGTGGGACAGAACAGGGTCTCCCGTATTGGCCCCCTTACCTGCAAAGTGAAACTGAGATTTACTGTGCAGCCTGTTCAAGGTGACATAGTTAGCCAGGATCCAGGTCTCTCAGCACTAACGCAGTCTGCTTGACTGTGTGCAGAAACCTGAGTAAAACCCAAGTGAGACACCTCGAACAATGTCCTGCACTAGGAAATTCTCTAGTACTGTTTGCTCAAAGGATGCATGGATGGATGGATGGATAGATGGATGGATGATGGGTGGATGGATGGATGATGGATGGGTGGGTGGGTAGATGGATGGGTTAATTGGCACCTCTGTGGTATCAGCTGCTCCAGATTCTTATCACTAATTAAATTCTTTCTTCTACAAATATTTAATTCATTTATTTGTCCATTCACAAATAAATATCAGGCAATGACTAATATAAAAGCTATGTTAACAGCTTAGGAAACTATGGAAATATGACATTATTCTTGTCTTTGATATACTGATGATTTCTTAGGAGAATGAAATGATAAGATTTGTATATTTTTAAAAATCACCATAACACCTGGCTGAATATGAACTGAAGAGAACCATACACAAAGTGCTCAGAGGAAAGAGAGAGAGACAGAGAAAGAGTGTGTGTTTAGTTGGAAGGATAGAGGCAGATTTCATGGAAATGTGGCATTTCAGCGGGGCCTTGAGTGACAGGCACAATGTCACAGAGGCAATGGGGGAGGACATTTCAGACAGAAGCAGTGTTTTAGCCAAGGTGCAAGATTTAAAAATAATAATAATCATAGCTGTGCAAAAAGGAAGGATCTATAAGAAACACAGTTTCCTTGGAGGAGCACATTTTGGCTAAAATGCATTTCTATCTAGGTAGCTGTTGCCTGTCTGTCTGTCTGTCTGTCTGTCTGTCTAACCTCCAGTAGAGGATACTTCAGTGATTTCTCCCCTCTCTCCTGCTCTAGTGGTGTTCAACCTGTAAGGAGGAGCTACAGGGCTTGCCTGTGCATTTCTCCCTTTGATGATCGAGGTAGAAAGTATTATTAGCCTTGTTTTATAACTGAGTGTGAAACAAAGGTGCAGAGAGGCAGAACTTTCCCAAGGTCACAGGATGAGCCAGCTGGAAGGAAACCTTAGAACGGTTCTGAGACAAGCCGCGTGGGCAAATCCGGGAGAGGAACCAACATGTCCCCCCCAGTGCCCTGTGGCCTGGGGGCATGGCCTGCCCTCTGAGCCCCACCGTGGCTGAAGGTAGGTGTTCTGCTAGACAAGCAGAAGTGGCATAAGAGGAGGACAGAAGAATGGTAGGAAGAAGGGTGAACTCACGCAGTCATGGTATTCAATATACACTGTGTAAGAAATGAGCTATGGAACGTGTGGGCAGGGACAGGAGGGGGAAACTGGAAGAAAGTGAAGGAAGGGATGACATTGTCCAGGAAAAATCGTACTCATTACTTGGCTTATAGAATTGTAACCCCTCTGCACAACACCTTAATACTAACAATAACATTATCTGTAAAAGTAACAGTACATTTTTTTAAAAAGGAAAAAAAAGTGTACACAATTTCTGAGCAACTAACACAGGAGCAAATAATCCACACAGGAGGGTCAAGTCAGTAGTGGTCAAAGAGCGATGCTCCCTGTGGCACTTGGATTAGACCAGAAGCTAGCTAGAGAGGTTGAAACATGAGCCAGGTGTTTTTACACTGAGTTCCCAGCTCTACTGCATGTAGATGGGTGGGTGGATGGATGGGTGAATGGATAGATGGATGGATGGATGATAGGTGGGTGGATGGATGAGTGGATGGATGATGGGTGGGTGGATGGATGAATGGATGGGTGGATGGATGATGGGTGGGTGAGTGGGTGGATGGATGGATGGATGATGGGTGGTTGGGTGAATGGATGGATGGATGGATGGATGGGTGGATGAGTGGATGGATAGATGGATGGATGATGGGTGGGTGGATGGATGGATGGATGGATAGGTGGATGAGTGGATGGATAGATGGATGGATGGATGGATAAGGATGGATGATGGGTGGGTGGGTGGATGGATGGATGGGTGGGTGGGTGGATGGATGGATGGATGGATGGATGGGTGGGTGAGTGGGTGGATGGATGGATGGATGGATGGATGATGGGTGGTTGGGTGAATGGATGGATGGATGGATGGGTGGATGAGTGGATGGATAGATGGATGGATGATGGGTGGGTGGATGGATGGATGGATGGATAAGGATGGATGATGGGTGGATGGATGGATGGATGGATGGATGGATGGATGGATGGGTAGGTGGATGGATGGATGAATGGATGGATGGATAGATAGATGGATGGATGATGGGTGGGTGGGTAGATGGATGGATGGAGGATGGATGGGTGTATGGGTGGGTGGATGGATGGCTTCTGTTTGAGCCTACATACTCATTCAGCCATCTTGAACCTTGGTTTCCATGCCTGCATAATGAATGCACATCTGTATCTGTAATACATGGTTAATTGTGAAGAAAAAGAAATTGAGCTGGTGCCGATGGCTCATACCCATAATTCTTCCTACTCAGGAGACTGAGATCTGAGGGTCACAGTTCAAAACTAACCTGGGCAAAAGAAACCCGAGAACCCCTATCTCTAATTAACTAGCAAAAAGCCAGAAGTAAACGTGTCCTTCAGGTGACTGAGTACTAGCCTCAAGAGCAAAAGCCAATCAAGAGCATAAGTCCCTGAGTTCAAGCTCCAACACTGGCACCAAAATAAAACTAATAATTTTAGCTTAGTGCTGGTGGCTCGTGCCTTTAATTCTAGGTACTCAGGAGTCTGAGATCAGAGAATCATAATTCAAAACCAGCTTGGGCAAAAAGTCTGTGAAAGTCTTATCTCCAGTTCACCAATAAACAGCCAGAAGTAAAGTTGTAGATTAAGTGGTAGGGTTATAGCCTTAAGCAGTAAAGCTAAGGGACTGCCCCCAGACCTTGAGTTCAAGGACTGGCAGGAAATAAATAAATAAACAATATTTGAGAAGATAAGTCGTGTACTTGGTGCATTTTCTGTTTGGAATTACTTGCTATAAACCAGCAAGTAAATACAGGATAACAGTGAGCAAAATCTTACAAGTCACAATGGGATAAGTACCTCTAGTGAGTGACTGCCAAAGGCTGTCTTATGTTTACAAATTACTCATGTCCTGTAGCAAAAAGAGAAAGAAAAAAAAAAAAGAAATGGAATATGAGGCAGAAAATCCAGAAATAACAATCAGAGAAACTATTAAGAAACTTTCCAAGTGTAAGAGTTAAATCCCTGGCAAGATAATCGATGGAGCAGAAATTACATCACAGCTGTGATGCTAGGGATGGAAGTCGCCCAGCCTCTGGGCTTCTTCCCTTTCTTAGTTGAGTTTTTTTTTTTTTTCCAAGCCCTGGGGCTTGAATTCAGGGCCTGAGCACTGTTCCTGGCTTCTTTTTGTTCAAGGCTAGCACTCTACCACTTGAGCCACGGCGCCACTTCCGGCTTTTTCAGTGTATGTGGTGCAGAGGAATGGAACCCAGGGCTTCATGCATGCTAGGCAAGCACTCTACCGCTAAGCCATATCCCCAGCCCTGGCTTCTTCCCTTTCTATAAACGAAGATTTAGGGAATCCTCATCTCCTGGATTTGTCCTGAGGAGGAAAGGAGAGACTGGTTTGAGATGCCGTGGTGGGCATTGATGGTTACACTGAGAGGGGTCCACAGGAATGGAATGAGCCCCTGTACCCCACGAGGGAGCCGTGCTCCCCGCTGCCACAGACAGGTTGCTCCCTGGGGTGTCTAGAAAGGATGCTTTGGCAGAAAGAGCCAGGAAGGCCATGGAGAGCAGCCAGCCTTGGCCTGCCTCTGCACCCTCTGGAGCAGGACAGGCTTTGCAAGTTCACATACCTGTGGTCAGGTTGGCTCTCCTGCCTTTGCCCCCATTGCTATTTACCCTACAGCAGCCTTTTGTAGCAGATGTGTTTAGAGAGCCGTAAACTCGCCATGATAGAGGGGATGTGTTTGCTTTCCACAGGGCTTCCTTGTTCCGATTAGAGGGAGCTTACCTCCACGGGATCTGTCCGTCTGGTATTTCTACGGGAAGCCCCCGCATCCAGTGCCCTGGATCCATTCTGCCCTCCGCACCACCTCAGGGCCTTTCTGAGTCTGTTCTGCGCCTGCCTCGCCATCCCGGGGCTTCACGGCCTGGTGTGTGGACGGACGGGGGAATAACACAGAGAACGCAGACCCTAAACCACAGTGCTGTACCACCGAGGAAGTCCTCTGCAAAACCATTTCCAACCCTCAGAGAAAACAAAAACCAATCTGCTGTTAAATGTCACAGGTGACTACCCACCCCGTCTCCTTTTGTTCTAAAATCTCCATTTGACATTTTCATTTCTTTTTCCACATTACCCAGTCTTGAACTCAGTGCCATATACTCTTCCTTGGCTGGCTTGCTACTGTCTCACTTGAGCCACTTCTCCAGAATGGCTTTCTGCTGGTTAGTTTTTTGTTTGTTTGTTTTGGGTTTTTGGCCAGTCCTGGGCCTTGAACTCCAGGCCTGAGCACTGTCCGTGGCTTCTTTTAGCTCAAGGCTAGCACTCTACCATTTGAGCCACAGCCCCACTTCCAGCTTTTTCTGTGTATGTGGTGCTGAGGAATCGAACCCTGGGCTTCATGCATGCTGGGCAAGGACTCTACCACTAAGCCATATTCCCAGCCCTGCTGGTTATTTCTTTTTCTTTCTTTCTTTCTTTTTTTTTTTTTTTTTTTGAGATAAAATCTAGCCAACTTTTTTTTGCCCTGACTGGCTTTGAACCTGAATCCTCTAGAGCTCATCATCTCCAGTAGCGAGGAGCAAGGATTATAGGCGTGAACCACCAAGCACAAAAGGTACAACAAATGACAAACCCTGCTCCTAACTTCTTGTACCCTCATCCATATTTCTGTGACCAGCGAAATCGCATTCCATCAATCCAACAAAGATTTATTGAGCTCCAGGGTCATGTTGCAGAGAGCCTCAGCAGTTTGTAACAGAATATCTTCCGAGAGACAAGGCCAAGATTTCTTGTCTGTAAAAGGAGTCTAATAATCATTTCTTTCTCCCAGGATTGCAAGTGGGGATCAAACAGCAAAGGGATGTGAAAGCCCTGTGGAAACTACAAAGCGAAATGCAAATGTTGATGGCTGTTATTGTATTGTTATCATGTATGAGGCAAGATGTCACTTCCCCAAGGAGGACTTTAAGATGAATAATCTGCCTCCCACAAGACACCCACCACATAATAAAGTACTCAAAGGACTATGAAGTAAAGCCGAAAAGAATAAGGAAGGTTCAAAGACCTATATATAGGAGCTCCAAAAGAGAAAGAATCCGGAGGCCAGGGTCAGAACAGCCTATTCATCTAGGCCTCAGGGGAGTGCTGAGGGAGGGTTCATGCAAAGTCCCCTCTGAAAAGCTGCTTATGGTCATACCCGGTGTCAAGGGTGACTAAAACACGTGGTATCTGAACACAGAGAGCCCTGCAATGTGCGGAGAGGGGAGTCACTAAGACCTGGTCTGGATCTTGAAGAGTGGATGGAATTCAGGGCAGGGAGAAGAGGAAAGCCATGCGGTACAGGCCAGAGGATGTACACAGAGGCAGCATTGCGCTGCGAGGGTCTGGGAGACTCCTGTGAAGAGCAGAGTGGGGCTCCTGCGAGCTTCTTGTCCTTGTTCCCAAACCCAGCCAGGCCTCCAGGTCTCAGTGCCCTGCTGGCTGGATCAATAGTCCATTCAGAGCGCTATATTTGGACAGGGGCCCCCGGGGACACTCTGGGGGGAATCTTTGCTGTTATGGTCTGGATGGTTCTTTACTGACTAGGAAGATAAATTATATACCCATCATGGAGCAACCATTCATAACATTTTATTAACCCTGTTTATAGCTCCAGACGAAAATTACAAAAAACAGGACCGTTTTAAAGGAATGTTATATAATACAGAGCTGCTCCCATGGACTCTGGGATGGCTGATATAGAAATTATATTTTAAAAAAACACTGAAAAAAAATTTTTTTTTTTTGGCCAGTCCTGGGCCTTGAACTCAGGGCCTGAGCACCGTCCCTGGCTTCTTCCCGCTCAAGGCTAGCACTCTGCCACCTGAGCCACAGCGCCCCTTCTGGCCGTTTTGCATATATGTGGTGCTGGGGAATCGAACCTAGAGCTTCATGTGTAGGAGGCAAGCACTCTTGCCACTAGGCCATATCCCCAGCCCCCACTGAAATTTTTTTTTAAATCCACAATCTATAGAACTATAGAACTATAGAATCTATAAGAACTTATGCTTAGGGGGAATATTAGCTGGGCATGGTGGCACAGGCCTGTCATCCCAGCTCTGAGGGAGACAGGGAGAGAGAGGATCATCCTCTAAGGCCTGTTCAGGCAAAAGCAACAAGACCCTGTCTGAAAAAACAAACTAAAAGCAAAAGGACTAGAGCAGATCTCAAGGGGTAGAGTGCCTGTCTGGGAAACATGAAGCTCGGAGTCCAATTCCCAGCACAAAAGATAGGGGGGGAGAGAGGTCACAAGGAAGGAAGGAGGGAGGGAGGGAAAGAGGAAGGGAAAGAGGGAGGAAGAAAAGAAGGAAGGGAGGGAGGACAGGAGGACTCAAGACCTGTTGATTGACAAATGCTTCAAAGACAGAATGTTGAAGTTGAAAAGGAGAAGGGAAAGTCAATGAGAGAAACCTTCAAGGGATGCCTGCTTGAGGGAAAGGATTCCCAAAGTGTTCCGCCTGCCACCAGGAGGCTATGGTAGCAAACACTGGTGCCGGTTGGTTTGCCCCAGAGGTAGAGACTCACCCAATGCTGAAAGAGCTCAAGCCAAGGTCTTGGATGTTGCAGAAGGTTTTAAATACTGGATGACAACATGGAGTACAAGGACTTTCTGGTCTGTTCTCAAGTCTGTGATTACGTGAACTTAGGGAAAAGGTACGATGCAGGTTTGCCCTCTGCATCAGGAAAACCAACTTAACATACAAAGCTTGTTCCATTTTCTCCCCCAAAAGCCTGTTTCTGTTTGTTCATACTGCTAGACAAACTGCCAAAAACTGGCTCATAAACAGCAGAAATTTATTTCGCACAGTCCTCGAAGCTGGGCAATTCAACGTGGAGGCAGTGAAAGATCTGGTCTGGTTTGGACTGGTTCCCTTGTTCACAGATGGTAGCTATCTCCTATGGCTCCCCATGGCAAGAGGGTTGAAAGAGCTCTTTGGGGTCTCCCTCACAAGGGCACTAATCCCATTTATGAGGCTCCGCCCTCTTGACCCAACAACTTCTGAAAGGTCCCATTTCTTAAAGCCATCGACTTAAGGTAAGGAGAACACAAACATTTCCATGACAAAGTACACACCACACACACACACACAACTAGGAAGGAGAAATGGATATCAATGGCTAATGTTCTCTTCCTTTTTCCAGAGTGTTTTGTTTTCATTTTTTGTTTTGTTGGTCATGGGGCTTGAACTCAGGACCTGGGCACCGTCTCTGAGCTCTTTGCACAAGGCTATAACACTCTACCACTTTGCGCCATAGCGCCACTACCAGTTTCTGAGTAGTTAATTGGAAATAAGGGTCTCCCTGTCTTTCCTGCCTGGGCTGGCTTTGAACCTCGATCCTCAGATCTCAGTCTCCTGCATAGTTAGGACAACAGGCGTGAGCCGCCATGGCCCGGCTCTTCCAGAATTTTATTTCTTGTTGTTTGTTTGTTTTTGTTGCCAGTCCTGGGGCTTGGACTCAGGGCCTGAGCGCTGTCCCTGGCTTCTTTTTTGCTCAAGGCTAGCACTCTGCCACTTGAGCTATAGTGCCACTTTTTGCCATATATATATATATATACATATATATATGGTGGTGGGGAATCGAACCCAGGGCTTCATGTATACGAGGCGAGCACTTTATTCCCAGCCCCCAGAATTTTATTTCTTAGTACGCCCCAGAGGTAGAAGCTGAGTTCTTGGGAATCTCTGGGTCACAGAGGCCTCATGTCCAATCCCCTGAGAATCACTAATGTCCCGCCCCATCTTGCTCCAGCCCTTTCATCCCTCCTGCTTTACATCTTTCCTCAGATTGCTCTTTCTTCATGAAGTACCTTCCTTGGATCTACACACTTGTAAAAAGCCCAACCTGCCCACTAGACTTCCCCTCCGGTGCTGCCTGCCACTGATAGAATAACAACAGCAAATGGCATCATTAAGTCATCTCCCAGGCAGGGGTTCCTGGGAAGAGACGCTTTTGCAGTCGTGTTGCAGTTGTTGCAGTGGGTTTAAATCACCTATCCACGAGTTCTTATCATGTTTAGAAAGAAGAACTTGGCCCCTTGCTCCAATTTACCAGCAGCTTGAATGTCTGATAGCAAGGTGGGACCTAAGGAAGAAACGAAACGAAGACTGCTCTTCTGTAACTCAGCCTCTACCAAAAGAACCTGCCTTTCAACATTTTCTTTCCTTCAGCTTCAAGTTGACACTTTGCAACTTAAACTTGGTGACACAGGCAGCTGCTTCCACGGTGTTAGGATGTGACTTTTAGAAGGATGTGCTTTTAGAAGCTTCCACACAGACAGACCGGATGTCATCGTGGAGAAGCAAAATCTGGTGGGATCAACATAAGTAGGGGAAGAGAATCAATAGCCTTTGGGTCTTTGCAATGGCCGAGACCGACATGAAGAGCCATGAGGGGCACGTTTATGCCTGGGAGGGATGAATCCATTTTTCCACTTTGTCTAATTGCAAGTGTTTGTCAGCACCAGGTTCTCAGTCTGCAAGCAAGGCCTATGTATGGTTCCACCAGTGCCATCAGTACTCAGGGGCTGGGGGCTGGTGTCACGCCTGCCACCCCAGCTACTCAGGAGACTGAGCTCTGAGGATCACAGTTCAAAGCCAGCCCAGGCAGGAAAGCCTTCGAGGCTTTTACCTTCTATTAACCACCAAAAAGCCATGAGGATCTGTGTCTCAAAGGGCAGGGCACCAGCCTGGAGGGGAAAAAAAAAAGGGGGGTTTGGGGGAGAGGGCTTGGTAAGCTGGAGCTTCCCAAAGCAGTCTTGTCACTTGATGAACTGCGTGGCAAATCTACCTCTGGGGTGCGGGAGCCCCACCTACATGGTGGAGGACGAAAGATCAAAACCTACTGCAGTCAAATTTGGCATTTAGCGCTGCACTGAGTGTACAATGTACTGCAGTCTATTCTCTTCTCCCTTTCCTTCTTCTATTATCGCATGGAAGCTAAATTCAGTGTTATGTAATCACTGTATGAATAAGGGACAGCAAAGTTCATCTACACCACAAATTCTCAACAAGAGAAACATTGCTTATTTTTTTTCATGCCTCTTGTATTCCTGATTTCAGAGTTTTGATAAGTCTTTCAACTTTTATTCTGTGTGTTTGATCACATTTTATTACCTGTTAGCCTCTTAATAAATTGGTGCCGGTTTTTAGAGCACATTTTATGCTGCAACTTGAATCACAAGGTTCGTGTGTGTGTGTGTGTGTGTGTGTGTGTGTGTGTGTGTGTGTATGACTACAGTTTGAACTCATACCTTGTGATTGTTAAGCTGGTGCTATACCACTTGAACCATTTCTTCAGACTCGCCTTTTGCCGTGTATTTTAGAGAATGTTTCTAGAACTTTTCAGGCTGGCTTTGAATCTCAGTACTACAGATCTCAGCCTGCTGAATAACCAGGACTACAGGTGTGAACCACCGGCAGCTGGCAGCTGGCTTAGAAAGGTTCTTGATATATACAACCCAAATTGGCCTCAAATTTGTGATTCTTCTTCTACCCACCTCCTAGAGCACTGGCACTGTAGGCAATTTGCACTATATACAAAGGGTTACAGCTTAAAAAAAATTAAGTGTGAAGGTTCTGAAAAATTTAGGAACAATATATATTAGGGAGTTAGAGGCATGGTTCAGAAGGTAGTGTGCAAGACAGTGTGCAAAAAGCACCAGATACTGGGTTCCAGTTCCAGTCTGGGACAGAATGGAAGGGAAGAGAAAGAAGTGGGGAGAGAGAAAGATGGGGGGGGGGAAGGTAGGGGAGACGTATATTAGAAAAGGTAAGCTTGTCACTCTAGATGTGTGTGTGTGTGTGTGTGTGTGTGTGTGTGTGTGTGTGTGTGTGTGTGTGTGTCTATGCCAGTCCTGGGGCTGGAACTCAGGACCTGAGTGCTGTCCCTGAATTTCTTTTGCTCAAGGCTAGTGCTCTACCACTTGAGCTAAAACTCTATTTCTGGCATTTTTGGTAATTTTATTGGAGATAAAGAGGAGTCTCATAGCTGGGCTCTGGTGACTCACATCTGTAATCCTAGCTACTCAAGGCTGAGATCTCTTATTCCCAAATAACCACCAGAAAATCGGAAGTAGAGCTGTGGCTCAAAGTGGTCAAGCACTATAGCCTTGAGCAAAAAGAGCTCAGGGACTGCTCCCAGGCCCCAAGTTCAAGCCCCATGACCAACAAAAAAGAAAATAACACACTTTCCTTCCTGGGCTGGCTTTGAACTGTGATCTCAGTCTCCTGAGTAGCTATTGTAGGTATACCCCTGGCCTCTGGCTCACCCTAGACTTTTATCTCACAGTCACTAATACCTACCTCCAACATAGATTCTGTACAAAGTGTCTGAAATGTCGGCGTTCCAACTGTACCTTTATTAGTTTGTTTGTGCCAGTACTAGACACAAATAACAGAAGTAATTGATCATCACCCAGAGAAGGAAAATACATGACTCAAAACTCCTAGGGGGTCTAAATTTCCTGCTAGCTCCTTGTTTCTTTCTTAAGGTTTGGTAAAATGAGAACTACACACCTTTCTCCAGGAGTGGAAATAACACCATCTTCAACAACATTAGGATTATGCTCTCATTTTATACCAGACCTGCCTGCCCCGGAAATGCCCCCCTCCGCTATCCCACAACAGGCAGTGCCATTGTTCTATCCAGACCCCAGAGAGGCGCAGGCCTTATCAGAGGAGGAAAATTGCCTATTTCAGACTTCCTTCTGGTTTCTGCTGTGTTTTGCCTTTTAAGCACAAAGTGGTCAAAGTCCTGCCTACCAGATATGTCTAATACATTTTAAAGGGCACACAGGTCTTTTAACTGTATCTAAGCATAGATTATACTTGTTGGGAAAGGCAGGGATGGATCATTGACCCTTTTACAAAGAGATGTTTGTTGGTGGTGGTGGTGGTTTGGTTTGGTTTTTTGGTGCTGGGAATGGAACCCAAGGCCTCTCACATACTAAGAAACATCCACTTTTCCACTGAGCTACACCCCCACAAAAGGGATTTTCTCTTACAAGATTATAGGGTAATTAATTATTTAATGGCATGGGGGGGCGGGAAGCATGTTATGAAACAGGTTGATTATAAGTACTAGGTTGAGAATGAGTTCACTTTTGATTTTAAAAATTAAAAAGTATACACATGCATATAAAGACCTGAAAGTTCTATACCAAGATGTCAGCGCTGACGAGATTTTTTCTTTTGGAGGGGGGAGCATTTTCTGTGTCCTCGCCACGCTCTTCCAAATGTGACAGAGTTACCTGAGGCTGTGACAAGCAGTCCTCTACCTATTGACTCTAATTCTAGAAGATGACTCATCTCCCAGATTCTGCTCCTCTTCTCCCCTCCCCCCCCACCCCAACCCTCGGCTCCTAAATGTTACCCTGAGAAGAAAAACAAGATTTTATTTCTCTGGGAAAGATAAATTCTTAAAACTTGTTCTCTTGGAATGTATCCCTAGCCAGAACATGCTGACATAGAAGTGATAACAGTTAAATTTAGAAAGCTCTTTCTCGAAGCAAAGAATACTCAAGCTGAGAGGAAAAACAGAGCTCACGCGGGCCTGTTACTTCATTTCTCGGAGGAGGGAAGAGAAGTCCGGGGAGGCCAGCTGGGTTGGCGAAGGCCGCCTGGGAAAATGCATTTGCTCTTATTCACAACGAGCTGGAGTGTGCACGGACAATGAGCCCAACACGTCCCCCTCTGGGTGCCACAGAGAACGAGTTCCGGCCTCCCCCCCTCCCAACACCCCCCCCCCGCGAGTCCCCTCCATCCCAGCCCACTCTTTCTGCAGGGAGGATCAGCCACTCACAGCCAGGCACCAGTGGCCCACACCTGTCATCCTAGCTACACAAAGAAGCTGAGAGCTCAGGATCGAGGTTCAAAGCCAGCCTGGAGAGAAAAGTCCATGAGAATTTTATCTTCAGTTAGCTAGCCAAGAGCTGGAAGTGGAGCTGTGGCTCAGGTTGGTAGAGAGCTACCCTTGAGCGAAAAAGGCTAATGGAGAGCAAGAGGCCCTGAGTTCTAGTCCCAATACTGACACCAAAAAAAAACCCAAGCAAACAAAAATAAACCACAGAGTGATAATTTAAAAAAAAAAAAAAAAGAACAATTTTCTGAAGGAGGGTCAATTGTCCTCATCGTTCCTGTTGGAAGGAATGGAAAGGCATGTAAGGGAAGCCAGGTTACCAATGGGTCCTTATTCATAGACTCTGCCCTGTCCGAGGCCGGTGGGACATGGTTCTTGAGTAACTTTAGTGCCTTGGGAAACAGGACAGGGTGGGGGCTGGAAATGGACCAGCTCGGGGAGTCCACCAAGACAAACCGAAAACCAGAAGAGCCCTAGAATCGGCCTTCCCACCCATTGCACACTTGCTTCTACAATAGCTATATTTATTTTAGTTCCATGACTTCACAGCAACAGTGCCAGGTAAAATGACACGAGTCACTTAAAACCTGTCAGACAGAGAAAGGAGAGAGAGGGGGGTGCAAAGCAGGCATGCAAACACACACACAAGAAATTTGTCCTTACCAACAAATCTTGGCAGAGAAAATAAAGCTTGACAATAGGAATTTCGTGGGACGCTGACTCTAGGAATAGCTCCATGACTGAGCATGTCTGTCTGTCTATATGCACGCAGTATGTATGTATGTATGTATGTATGTATTTGTACTTTTCTAGATAGTGCTAGGCATAAAATCCAAGGCCCTGAGTATGAGAGGCACAAGATCTATCATGGAAACTATACCCCCAGCCACTGACAAGTATTTATTTCATTAATTCAAATGCAGGGCCAGGCCATTTGAGTTAGTAATCCCAGTCCTCCAGGAATATCAACAGTTTGAGGCCAACCTAGGTGACATAGCAGACTGCCCCACCCCACCTCCCCCCAAAAAATAATATAAGCATTTCCTAGAGAAAAGTAATAAATGCTTTCCCATCAAGAGTTATTTGTCATGTGTGTTATAGTAATGGGTCTTCTTCAGTTTTGGAAGACTTCCCAAAACTTCAATCACTATGCAAGGCAAATGAGTCTCTGTCTACCCCCCCTCCCCCCCACGCCGCCCGGGAGGAACCAAAATTATATGTTACACATAAATAGGATGTTGTGAGAACCTTGCTTGATGGTTCAATGCTAGTACAACAAAGGCTGACGCTCAAAGCTCCAGAGAGTGTGTGGGATCGGCTTTCCTTGGAAAGGGCAGTGGTTTGGAGCAATCGGGGAATGTGTGGATAGTGATGGCTACCTCCCTGGTGCAGCTAACACCCAGACTGACGTGACCTTTGTAGTCTCTGATGCCTGGCCAGTGGAAGCCATCTTCTCCACAGGCACAATCTGCTAGGACTTGCTCCTGAGGGACATCCCCAGGAAAAAGTCAGTCATGTCAGGCTCCTTGCTGGGGCAGGGAGACGAAATGAATCTCTATGCATTTGACCTTCACGACTTCGGCCAGGCAGTCCAGGGTAGAGACACGGGTGTAATCTACCACTTGGTGTTTTCTCAGAGAGTTCTCCTTCTTCATCCCATATAATCTTCATCTTTATCTTTAGGGGTAAGTGATGTGGCATTTAGAATGATCACATCTCAGTAGATCCTTGTTACCCATTAAAAGCCTTGTCAGACACAAGTTCACAAGTTCTCTAAACATCCTTAACCCAAAAGAGGCTATATTCAGATAGGCACATCCCTGTTACAGACAGGGATACTGAAATGCAGAAATAAAACTCATAGATGAACACTAAAAATTAGTGCCAAAATTAGAGTCCAAGTTCTTGAGCATTGTTATGAAAAATTTCAAACAACCTAAATAGAATTTGTGTGCGTGTATGTGTGTGTGTCTGTGTGTCTGTGTGGTTATGCAGGTACTGGGGCCTAAACTCAGAGCTTGGGTGCTGTCCCTTAGTTTTTTCACTCAAGGAAGGCTGGCCCCCTACTACTTGAGCCACAGCTCTACTTGTGGCTTTTTGCTGGTTAACTAGAGATCAGACTCACACAGATTTACCTGCCAGGCAGAGCTCAGCCACCCAAGAAGCTAGAATTACAGGCATGAGCCACCAGTACCAGGCCTAAAGTATAATATTACAATTAATCTTCGTGTACTCCTCGTTGCTTGCATTAGTATTTGTGTGTGTGCGCGCACATGCGCGTGCACGTACCAGTCCTCAGGCTTGAACTCAGGCCTCAGAGCTTTTTTTGTTGAGCTGTTTTTGCTTAAGCTAGCACTCTAGCACTTGAGCCACAGCTCCACTTGTGGCCTTTTGGTGGTGAATTCGAGATGTGTCTCCCAAGCTTTCCTGCCTAGGCCGGCCTTACACCATCATCCTCAGTTCACAGTCTCCTGAATAGCAAGGATTATGAGCATGAGCCACCAGCCACTGGAAGTTTCTATATCTTCAAGGTAAAGCTATATAGATTGAAATACACAAATGTTCCAGGATCCTGGAATTTTTATTTTCCTCCTACGTTCCCATCTCTTTCAGCAAATGTCTGGCTCCATGACCTCCTGAATGTCAATCCTATTGACAGATTTCCTGCTGTTGAATCATCCTTCCCTTGATTTAGATTTGGCTAGAAGAGGAGGTATGCCTTTGTTCTCAGCCAGACACCATACAGAATATCAAGTCCGGCTGTCCCATTGTTAGCCATCACCAGTGGCAGCTAGTCATGCCTGCTTCAAACTCTTCTCTAGGCCAATAGTCAAGGGCCTGCCTCCCTCTAAAGAAAGCTAAACAACCTTGGCCTTGTGGGATTTCCCAGGAGTCCGAATGCTCACCACTGTGAGCTGGCTATTCAAGTCATCCTATAGGGATTTGATGCTCATTTATTTAGTCCTACTCTGTGCCAGGCAACTATATACCTAGACTAATTTCAAAAAAAATCGCAAGTTACAAAACTCCCCTTCTCCTGACATATTGGAAAAGATCTTCCATCTCAAGCAGGAGATGAGTCAGCAGAACAGGAAATTCTCCTTGCACAAGTCCTTCAGATCCCGTGGGTTGGGCGTGTGTGGTATAAAGTGAGGGAGGGCTGGGCAGAGAGGTTGGGCTGAGGAGGGAGAGGGAGCCGGTTTCTTTTCTCGAATACTCCAAGAGATGAACAATGCCATGCCTGCTGGCTGGTGAGGTTAAAACTGTGGACACGCATCTTGCCAATGAGAATTGTCCCAACTTGCTTTGGGGAACGCTCAGGTGCTTTCAAAGAAGAAGCAGGACAAGTAAGCAAAGTCTCAGTGGCTTGGGAAGGTGGAGGTCAGAGGCGTGAGTGTAGATGAACTTGAGAGGCAAGCCCGACTCCTGGGGTGTTGGAGGAAGGTCTGAATAGATGTGGGCCTCGGGGAAAGCTCGCAATTGCTATTAAAACCCTGGCTGTCCGCACCAATACTGCAAGATCAACACAGCCATCTTGATGCTTGCGTTCAGCAAGAGAAAAAATGCAGGCAAAGAACCAAAAGGTTGCCAATAAATAAAGTACAAGAAGCAGATCGACTCTAGCATGAGAATAATTATTTTTACAATGGCCTACGTTTTTATTGAAGTTTAGGGGGCTTAAAGCATTAAATCCGTTCCCAGGACCAGCCCACAGGGCAAAGGGTACTTACTGTTCCGTGACTCATTTTTCTTAGGTACAGTGGCATGAGTCTGGGGGAGAAAAGTTTTACAGTCCAACTGACCCCTAGGGTGTGGCTTCATAGAACCTCGGTCTAGGATGTTTTTATGGTTTTATTTTTGTGCTTGTACTAGGGTTTGAACCCACATCCTGGGGACTGTCCCTCAGTCTCCTGAGTAGCTAGGGTGATAAGCATGAGGCAACTGTGCCTAGTTGGACCTATAGCTTTGCTTTAAATTCAAGGTCTATTGTTTCAGGCACTGTTTCTGGTCCACCCATCTTAGTCTGGAATGAAGCCATTGCTAATCCCTTAGGTGGGTGGGAAACTCAAGAACCTCTTGTGATATCCTGTGACACAGACAGGCTACTATGATCTTAGAAGAAAGTGGTCATCTGCGAGCTGGACAATGGTGCTGCCTTCTATTTTAGTTCCTTCTATTTTAGCATCCTGGTTCCTTTTTCACTCCTGGTGAAATGCTACCTTTGAATACAAGCAGACCCCGTGGCGTAGATTACCAATGAGCTTTTGGGGAGTGGAAATGTAGGTATCTGAAGCCAGGATCTAGCCCAATCCCTGTGCAGATGTGCCTTCTAAACGGCAGGGACTCTGATCTCCGCAGGCCCCTGTTTTCTCATTGGCAAAACAGAAAAGCACTAAATCCAACAAGCTCTTCCTTTCCTCACTCCTGTAGCTCGGTGCCAAACCACACTCTCCCTTTTCCTCCCATTACCTTGCCTAGATGGAGAGGGAGAGGGAGCTGAGGGTAGCTGCTAAATAAATCAGGACTCTAAAATAACCAGCCCATGGGAATCACGCTGTGTGTGTGTGTGTGTGTGTGTGTGTGTGTGTGTGTGTGTGTGTGTGTCCCACTATTAGGTGGGACAAGGAAGCAGCCTTTGTGGTGTAAGGGGGGAGCAACCTGCCAGCTCTGGATCTTTCTTGGCTTTGAAGGAAAAAACCACATACAGCCAAAAGAGGAGTGAGATTTTGTATATAAGAAGGAGGTGGGGGAGAAGTGAATGAGCTGAGATCCCAGCACTGAATTAAAAAGGGATGAGAACACAGTTAGAAAGGGAGGCTGAGAATGAGCCAAGAAATAAATAAAAATACGCTGAGGCTTTTAAACAGGGTGTAGCCACAGCCGGCTAAGTCCCACTCTACCACCCTGACTGGCTTTTCACTGGAGTCTGCCCTTCCCCGCACCCCACCCAGGCCCATTCTGAATTCTCACCAGGCTCCCACCGCCCCGCCCCCACCCCGCACCCCGCAGAGAAATTCTATAGAAGCCAGGGAGGAAATGACACATTTTCCTGCTTGAAAGGAGCAGGCCTTCCAGGCAGCCACCCGCCTTAGCCTCCATCAGAAGTCTTATCTGGCTACAACTAGTGTGGGTGCCTGGTTCCTCAGGCAATGCTTGCCTTTGGCTGAACTCTGTATTGTGGCCACAGTGCCTTGGAAATCTCCATGCTAGAGGTTCAGGGAATCTGGGCACAGTTCAAGGTCCTCTTAAGGGCAACTTCTAGTCAATCGTCAAGGGCTGAGTAGACACAAATGTCTACAGCCCCTCATGTCCTGTGGGAGCCTTAAGGGATGGCGGGGGGGGGGGGGGGGGGGGGGCGTGGATCCCAAGGTTGGTAGCTTTTTGTTTTTGTTGTTGTTTTATTTTATTTTGCAGGTACTGGGGCTTGAACTGAGAACCTGGCACTTGCCTTTAGCTTCTTCTCTCAAGGCTGACACTCCACCACTTGAGCCACATCTCTAGTTCCAGCTTTGTGCTGGTTAATTGTAGTTAAAAGTTTCTCAGCTTTGTTTGCTTGGTTTGGCTTTGAACTGTGATCCTCAGATCTCAGCTTCTTGAGTAGCTAGGCCTGACAGGCCTGAACCACTGGTGCCCAGACTGGTCATGGGGTTGGTTGCTCTTGAAATCTGATTCTTTCCATTCTAGCTGTGTTGCCTTGGCGGCCAGTTATTCAGAATCTGTATCTTCGTCTGTGGAGTGAAGAGGCTTGGTCATAAAAACTGTTGGGGGGTGGCAGGCTGCCTCTATCTCAGATTAGTTAGGGAGGGTGAAGGCTGGGTCCACCTCCACTAAGATCCCCCACCCCCAACTTCAGAGTTGAAGGCCACGCCCTGTCTGCCCAGAATCCTGGAAAGATTCCCCCTCCCTGTGAACAATAGTACCCCCCCAGTCCAGTACCCCCCCAAATCCACCCACCAATTCTAAATAGAGTGATAGGTTGGTTCAAACAGACACTATGTAACAGGTTGTAACTCCATTGCCACCTGTGTGTGATCTGGCATGCTCTGTAGGTGTTGTAACCTCATTGGCCACCTGAGTGTGGGAAGCTTGATCATGAGGCCTTGGCCTTTATAACCGGGTTCCAGCACTGCCCAGACCTTTATAACTCGGTTCCAGCACCCCCCAAGTCTGGGCTGCGGCCCTGGCCAGTCAGTTTGTGGGGTTTTTTTTTGTTTTTGTTTTAGTTTTTTACTTCCCCAATAAATCCATCTTTTCCATCTTTTTTACTTGAGACTGTCTCTGAGTGGTGGACTCTTGGAGGGACAGGGAATCCCCTCCTCGAACCCCATAACAAAAACCACCTTGCAGGTTCTGAGAATTTAAGTGGTGGATGGGATGGTCCCAAAGTACTACAGGTATTTGAAGAAAACACTCTCCCTTACCATACTTCTCCACCTCCGACTCCAAGTCATACTGCTGCTGCTTTGTCTCTATGGCGTGCTTTACTAGAAACTTACCAGCTTAGCATGCATGGGAGGTTATAGTTATAAACAAAGGACGGAAGTGGCAAATAGAAAACAGAAGTGAGGTAGACACAGCCTGGTTGGTTACAGCTTGTTTCTGTCTGATTTGAACAAGACTTATGATTGGATGATGTAATGGGGTCCGAGGTGGGGGTTGGGGGGAGAATCCCCATCTCTCCAAGAGTCCACCATTCAGAGACAGTCTCAAATAAAAAGATGGATTTATTGGGGAAGTTCCAGATGGACAGGTCCCAGGTTTCAGAAAAACATATAACACAAAACACAGCAACTTACTTCCGGAAGATTACATGCCCTTATCAACAAACCAATTCAGCTCCAATGGAGAGCTGAAGGAGACCCCATGGGGACAAGGCACCAGACTGGAACATGTGGCATAGGATGGCGTAATGGCGCCTGAGCTGGCCTGCCCCTATATAGAGTCAGGTCAGGGGGCTGGGTCACAGGAAGCTCCCAGTCCCAAGCACTTGACTGACAAGTAACCTATAGGACATGTGCTAACTCCTGTCTCTTGGGATTTAGCATGGGACTTCCCTTCCTGTAGGAATCCAGGCACACCCATCAAGACAAGATGCTAGAAATACCACATGGTCTAGCTTGCCATGTGCCCCAATGGCGCTGGCCAGATCTGACCACCATATTGCAGATGAGACTCAGCCTTTATTACCAGGGTAAATTCTAGCCTGCTTACACCTGAAGTTCAATTGCAGTTCATTCCAGAGAAATCTTTTGTTCAAACTAATTCCATTTAGCCGCCCTCAATAGACATGTGAGATGTAACACTATAAAGCCTTCCAGGGAGCCTCCTCCGTGTGAGAACAACTCTTATGCCCAGGGACTGAATCAGGGATTCTTTTTTTTTTTTTTTTTTTTTTTTTCTTTTTTGGCCAGTCCTGGGCCTTGGACTCAGGGCCTGAGCACTGTCCCTGGCTTCTTCCCGCTCAAGGCTAGCACTCTGCCACTTGAGCCACAGCGCCGCTTCTGGCCGTTTTCTGTATATGTGGTGCTGGGGAATCGAACCTAGGGCCTCGTGTATCCGAGGCAGGCACTCGTGCCACTAGGCCATATCCCCAGCCCTGAATCAGGGATTCTTAACTCCTGCTTCTACAATTGGTCATGGCAAAATCAGGTGGCGACTGGAAAAGGTACAAATTTTTGGACCCTATTTGTGAATAATCCAATAGCTCTAAGGTAATAGGAGTAGATTTGGGCTTTAAAAAAAAAATAGGAAAGAAAGCTCTCCAGGTGATTCTGGCACAAGATAAAAATGTAGGTCCCATCATCAAAGATATTTCTAACTGTTCTCAAATCACATGGCCGAAAAAAAAATCAGCAAAAGGAAGAAAGCTGTATCTTGGCTCCTGGTTTCAGAGCTTTCAGTCCATGGTGATTTAGTCTCTTTGCTGTGGAACTTAAGGCAAAGCACAGCATACTGGAGGAAGGGGTTGGGGACAAGATCTACTCTTCATTGCACACCCTCAGGTCCCACTCTCTCCAACTAGATCCCACCCACCTCCTAAGCTTCCATCACCTCTCAGCAGCCAATCAGATTATGAATCTGTCCATGGATGAATCCACAGATGAGGCCAGAGCCCTCACGACCCAAACACATCCTCCAAAGCTCCATTTTTAACTGTGTTCAGGGATTCCAGGTGATCAGAGTGGTTTTTTTAGGCTGACATAATGGTAAACAAATGGCACCTCAGGCAGACTAGCAATCACACACCTTCTTTAAACTGATGGTGGGTTTTGAATGATACACTTAATAGGATTAGAGAGGAATTACTGTTTAAAATTTTTTCCTTTCTTTTAAATTTATGGCACACATATAATTGTGCATATTTATGAGGTACGGTGTGAGTTTTGGTAACTGTATATGGTTTTCAGTGTTAAAAATCAGGATGTCAGATGAATGGATCCAAAAAATATGGTACCTATACACAATGGAATACTACATAGCGATTAGAAATGGTGAAATATTGGTATTCGCAGGGAAATAGTCAGAACTCGAACAAATAATGTTGAGCAAGACAAGCTAGAACACAGAAAACAAAGGGGCATGATCTCCTTGATATATGACTGTTAAGGAGGGGGGAGGGGGAGACAGGAGACCAGGCCTGTGAAACCAAAAACTTCTTGTCAAATGGCATATCCCACAGGTTTGGGTCGGCGACCCTACATTATGTAACTAAAACCAAACAACTACTCAACATATAAAGGACAAAAATAGACCTCTCAGTGGATCACAATAGCTCAAAAGCTATGTATGTACGTTCATATAAGACTATTGTCGACATATTGTCTATTGTCGACATTACATTTAAAGCCCTAGGCGAATTTTCTTTGGCGTAGGCCACGTGGCTACTGTATATGTTCTTGGTATACTGTGTATTGTATATATGTCTACCTGACCTAGGGAAGGGAAAGAAAAACAGGGTGTAAGATATCACAAGAAATGTACACACTGCCCTACTATGCAACTGTACCCCTTGTGCACAACAACTTGTCAAAAACTTTTGTTTAATTAATAAATTTAAAAAAATCAGCATGTCAGGATATCTATAACCTAAAGAGTTATCATTTCTTGGTGATGAGAACATATAACACCTAGCTCTTTCAAAATATACAATATTTTATTATTGCCAAGACTGATTATGTATGTGTTTAGGTACAAAATAAGAGAATTATTACATTTGATCTATTTTTTTTCTGAACTTATGAACCAGGCAAATGCTTAGAAGGCAAGTAGCAACAACAAAAATAAATTGCTCCAGATAAACAACACTAAGTCATCCATTATTCAGACACTGTCAGCTGGCTGCCTTCAAGGAAGGATCTGAATAAAGTTGCATCTGGCTCTCACATGCCAGGGCTACAAAATACTTAAGCTTGAGCTAAGGGATGAAGGGGTGGTGGTGTTATTTTTATTCAAGAGCTCTCTCTGCAGTGGTGGTAGCCAGACATGTTACCTCTGGAAGGTAGGTAAGAAAGAGATTTCTGAGATTGTTCAACTTTATCGCGGTGGTTCCCGGTAGTTATTAATCCTCTTTGCATTTGAGATGAGCTAATTAGATGGCAAAAAAAAAAAAAAATGTTTCCATTCCCCTAAAGAACTTGTCTGGAAGACTGCCACTTGTGGCTCTTACCTATAATCCCAGCAACTCAGGAGGCTGAGGTCCAAGGATTGAATTTTGAAGCCAGCCTAGGCAGGAAAGTCTGTAAGACTTATCTCCAGATAACTAACCAAACCAAACCAACCCAAACAAGAAGTAGAGCTTTGGCTCAAGTGTAGAGTGCCGCACTATAGGGAAAACACTAAGGGACCAGCCCCCAGGCCCTACGTTCAAGCCTCAGTACCAGTACAGAGCAAAACAAAAGAAGGTTTACTGTCTCTCCCAGGTCAACATTTTGAGTTTCATTTATTAGATATCCATGCAGGTAGGAGATGCGGAGGGAGGTCAGGGGTAGGAGAGAAAAGGAGTTTTCAAGTTCTCAGGGCTTCTGCTCACAAACCAAATACTTTAGAGGAGCTTAAAGAAAAACTTCTGAAGATTCTATAGCTCTTGGGAAGCGAGCTGAGGAGGAGAGTCAGAAGCACATGCACAAAGCAACACAAAGCCTCCTCACAGACGCAGCCACAAACTCTTTGTCCCCAGCCACGCGCAGCACACTTGAGGTGGAAAGAGGTGGGGTTATCAGTTGAGTTAGTTCTACCAGTGTTCGTAGCTAATTGTTTCTTTTCTATTTCTGATGGGGGAAGAAATGTCGTTTTACCATTGTCACTGAACCACAAGAAAGCCTGTGACATTTCACAGCACACAGGCAATTCAGGTGAGTTTCGGGCAGTTTCAGCAAGCTGCTGGTGCCTGCAGGCAGGTGTTGGGAGTCCTGAGGGTGGGCGTTGTAGCGCTGCCTAGCCAGCCCCACGCACAGCACCGTCAGCAAAGCCCGAGGAGATCCGCAATGTGGCTGCAATTCCGCAACAGGGGCTTCTGTTTGGGGCACTCAGCAAGGGCCAGCCCCCCCCAGGGGCCTGGAGAGAGGCCTCCACGCCTGCCACCGAGCTGCAAAAGCAAGTTGCAAAATGAACAAGGAAATGCTAAAAGGTAAAACTAGGGATGACCAAAAGAATGAGACAAGCACAAATACCTTCCTGCTTTCTGTCCATATGTAGGAGCTGGAGTGGGATGCTGACATTTTTAATTTGGCCACTGAGTCCATTTCTCTGGGAGAGCTAGATGTTCTCCCTGAAAGATATCCAAGATAGGACAGATAGAGAGAGTGATAGATAGATACATACATACATGTACATATGTATGTATATATCAATATATATGTTCATATATATACACTTACAGACATATGTACATATACCTGTATATGTAGGTATAGATATGTATAAACATACACACATGTATGTATGTACATATGTGTGTGCATATATATATATATATAGAGAGAGAGAGAGAATAACTTGAATTCACAAGTTTCACTGACCTCATTTTAGGATTCCCCTGTCATAGACATCGAGAATCAGAAAAAGAAAGTTCTGGAACAGAGCATCTTTCCAAAATTCTTTGAGACTCGTCTCCATGGTGACAGTTTCAAATGCCAAGTTCCAGGGCCACATTCAGAAGATGAACCTTGGGATCCAATTATTCTTGCTATTATTTTTAACTTTGCCTCTTTGCAGTATTTCGGTAGTTCTCAGCCTTGGCCCACATACTAGAATCATATGTGGAGGTTTTTAAAAAAAAAATCTCAATGCTAAAGCCCCACCCCAGATCCATTTAATGAGAACTTCTGCAAGATAAGGTGGAGGCATCGGTAGTAAAGCGCTCTGGATGATTTGGATGCCTGGGTATGCTAGAGAAATACTTCTCTGCCCATAGCTCACATAATGGTTCAGTGGTCTGTCTACTCCAGCTCCTCCGCACAATTCGCCATATTCTTCATCCTCAATCTTTTTTTGCATGCGCATATCAGATTTCCCTCTAATTGGCTTTCATTTCCTGCTATTCATTGTCTTTTTTATACTTAGTTACTTATGAGGTATTCCTGGAGCTTGAACTCAGGGCCTGGGTGCTGCCCCTTAGCCTTTTTCTCAAGGTTCGATGCTCTACCACTTGAGCCGTACCTCCACTTCCAGCTGATTGCTGGTTAATCAGAGATGAGAATCTCTTGGACTTTTCAGCCTGGACTGGTTGCAACTGTGATCCTCAGATCTCAGCCTCCAGAACAGCTAGAATTATAGGCATGAGCTATGGGCTAGGGTGTTTTTGTTTTCATTTTTTGATAAGTGCACTGATGGAAATCGGCTTTGGTCTCCTAACTCCACGTTGCTCCCCTCTCAGAACATTCTTTTTATGTATCCAAATATCCTATATGAAGGACTTGCCTCTCCCCCTAGGCCCATTCTTTCTATGAATTCAAAGATGGACTATGAAGGATTGGCCCCCACCCAGTTTTCCCAGGCCCATACAGGCACCGGCAAAACCCAGGTAGGAGCTGAGCAGCTTTGACGTGCAGGCAGGGCAATGCACCTAAGCCCAGCTGTACACAATCCATTGTGGGCCCAAGGAAAAGCCACCAACTTCCTAGACCTAGTGGCTCTTTCAATAACCTCTGCCTCCTTGCTCAGACCCTTTGTAGCCATGGTCCCAAATTCACTGCCTCGCACACCCTCCAAACCCGCGGGAAGGTCTGTGCCCCTCGTTGTTCCTCAATAAACAGTCCTCTCCTGTTGACAATCAAGTCCAGCCTATTTCTTTTCCATTCTCCTCCATCTTCCTAACGGGCACTAATCACATTCTTCAGGGCACCACTCAAAGGTGCAAACTTCAAATACTACCATTTAATTGTTAAGATTTCAACATATGAATTAAAGGTAAGGCAGATCCAAACATTAATAGTTGTATGCCTGACTTCTCTCTCAAATCCTTCTTCTCTCTCTCTCTCTCTCTCTCTCTCTCTCTCTCTCTCTCACACACACACACACACAAATGATTGGGTCTAATCAAGAAGAGGATATAGGGCAGGAGGTATGGCTTGAGTGGTAGAATGCTTCACAGGATGCACAAGGCCCGAGTTCAAATCCTACTACTGTGCAAAATTAAGAATAAAACAAAATGACAACAAAACAGGACCTAGTCAAAATGACACACCATCCCTGTAAGGTATCATCATTACAGATCAATAGTCCACCATCCACTCAGCTGTGACTCTCTCATCCGCAAATCTCCCCACACAGCTGTTGGCTAATGAACTCATCTGAGAGCCTGGTGGGTTCACATGCAGACACACCCCTCCGTTGTGTATTACTGCAGAATGTTACTGCTGCTCATTTACTCTTGGATGTGTTCAGACTTGTGCTACAAGCCCTGTCTCCCAACTTTGTTGGAACTGCTGCCCCCTGTCACATTGTCTAGATTTTTAATGAGCATCCCACCCCAGACATAAAACAATTGGAGAATGGTTTGGATAACTTGCTTGGGGCCAGGAAGCCCCTTCTAAGGAAGGTGTTCAGACTGTGGGGGTGGAGCCTGCGCCTCACAGGGCAAGTGGAGCCCACCGGTGAGACCCGCAATAGCTTCCCCTTCAATAGCTTCCCCGCATGACCTTCAAAAGAAGTCACATGGTTTTCCTTTTGCAGCTTGGTAGGGATTGCCAACTTTGATGTGGTGGAGGAGGTTAGGTTCTGGAGGCGGTGCTTCAAATAGCATGTGCAGAGTGAGGCTGGGCTTAGTTCCCTCGCTGAAAGCAATTTGAAGTTTCAACTTTTGTTAGCGCTTTATTGCCTTCTAAATTAAGAAGTTATTAAATTGAATTTTTTTTTATTGCAAAGCTACCAACATACCCTGTCAGAGAGGTTCTTTTTTTTTTCAGCTCTATTAAATATGAGCCGGATTTGATTCATTAAGCTTTCCATTTTCTCTGAAGCCACTTTCAAGTGTTTGTGGGTACATTCATAATGCTGTGTGTGTGTGTGTGTTGTGTGTGTGTATGTGGGTGCAGGTGTGTGCATGGAGTCTGTTCTAAAGATGAAGGGTACAGTGCAGTCATACCAGGACATATTTGGGGGGCCCTCATAAATGAGTTTACCTGTTTTACCTTTAAGGAATTTTTACCCAGCCAATTATATTTGATTATAAAAAATGGGTTTGCTTGAGGATGTATCTTTTTTTTAAGTGCTCTAGATCAGAGTATAGCACAAAAATAAACAGAGAAACACACACATCGTTTAGGGGAATAATGGAAGGGGGGTCGTGTGGATTGAGAACCAAGACTGATCTTCTCTCCTAGCTTCTCCATACCAGGTGGGTAACCTCGAGTACGTGGAATGTCCCGGGACCTCGGTTTCCACGTAGACTTCATGAAGCTCTCTGAGATCCTGCTCATAACAAACCCAGTGACCTAGCCGAATACCCAAGGTCATCGTTGATTTTGTTATTGGAAATAGATGATCTTCGGAACCTGAAAAAAGTGAAGTAGGCTTTAGGTCCCTTGAAAACGTGACAAGTGGGCTAGGGATATGGCCTAGTGGCAAGAGTGCTTGCCTCCTATACCAAAAATGGCCAGGAGTGGCGCTGTGGCTCAAGTGGCAGAGTGCTAGCCTTGAGCAAAAAGAAGCCAGGGACAGTGCTCAGGCCCTGAGTCCAAGGCCCAGGACTGGCAAAAAAAAAAAAAAAAAAAAAAAAAAAACGTGACAAGTGCGGGGAGAGTTGGCATACACCGGCGAGCTCAGCACTCAGAAGCTTGAGGCAGGACGATTGTGAGTTGTAGGCTGTGACTTGGGCTTTTCTTTTTCCCTGTGTGTTTCAGGAGCTTCCAATATGGCCAGCCTTTCCACATACAAGTGTTGTTGTTCAGGACTTTGAGCAGTGAGTGTGTATCAAAGGCTACTTTCCACTTGGGTAAGTGAAAACGGAACTGTGAGTTACCCAATGGCCCTAAAAGCAACATGAGCTGGGCTTGAATCTGGCAGACCCGGATGCACTAACCAATGTTAGAGGATTCTGGAGTTCTTGAGGACTAAAAGCTATTGCGACGGATAAATGTAAAGTCTGGCAAAGACATATCAAAGGATCTAGTGTTTTGAATTGACAGTCCAATGACTGAGACAGGCATAAATGTGGTACTAGAACTCTGCTCTTCTTTTTCTTTTCTTTTTTGTCAGTCCTGGGTCTTGAACTCAGGGCCTGAGCACTGTCCCTGGCTTCTTTTTGCTCAAGGCTAGCACTCTGCCACTTGAGCCACAGCACCACTTCTGGCCATTTTCTATATATGTGGTGCTGGGGTATCGAACTCAGGGCTTCATATATACGAGGCAAGCACTCTTGAAACTAGACCATATTCCCAGCCCCTAGAACTCTGCTCTTCTTAAGTGGGTGGGATCATGAGGATGAAGCAACCTCACTGCGCATGGGTAGTGGAAGAGCCCATTTACATTGAAGAGTTTCATCGGACTGTTACACAGATTTGTCTTGATGTTAGATGGCTGGCCTTCAGATCTGGTCTTAGTCTAACTTTACAGTTTTGCCTTCTCAGTGGGAAGAAGACTCATAAGCAATGCCCAAGCATCCGTCAGCAACTGAAGGCTGAAAATGCTGCATTCAAAAAGGTCAGACTCATTATGGAGGAGAGGGTCATCTTCACCGGAAATGTTAATGGGAAGCAATGCGCTAGTTTAAAAACACAACGGATTAGGGAGGAAGGCTGAGAGCATCCACAGGCAGAGAGATGTGCTTATGTGGGTGGAAGTCAATGAATCCAGGAGCAGCAGCTCGCTGCGCTGGGACATGTTTACCCATCAGCTTTCTAGGTCAATGGGGGACAATCCTGTTTTCTAATATCTGCTGATTTCTGGGATGTAACTAGTTCCACTATGTCTCTACAAAGACATAAATAACCCACAAAGCAGAGGTAATAGTAAATGATGGTACAATTATTAGGCACTGATGTGGTCTTAGTATCTACTTCCTTTTTGTAATTATAGTATAAATAATTATGTTTATATCTTTTAATTGTGGGGATACTAAAGGCATGGACTATTACATGCACGATAAGCATGTGCTCTACCACTGATTTAATTGTTTAATGATATCTGCTTTTAATAAGTTTTACAAAAAAAATCCTTAAAATGTTTATAATCTGGTATTGGAAGTAGGAAATTCAAAGGGAATACCAAATTTGAGAGACACAGGGTAAAAAAAGAGAAACAACTACAAAAGCAATACTTGCAAAACTGTTTGGTGTAAGTGAACTAAACACGGGGGGGGGGGGGGAGGGAAGGGGGGAGGGAGGGGGGCATGAGGGACAAGGTAACAAACAGTACAAGAAATGTATCCAATGCCTAACGTATGAAACTGTAACCTCTCTCTGTACATCAGTTTGATAATAAAAATTTGAAAAAAAATAAAAATAAAATAAAATCAAGTTATATTTAAATAAAAAAAATGTTTATAATCTGACTCTAGCAGAGCACTGTGTTTTCAAGTATATCAGAGTGTCTTCAGGTAACATTGAAAAAAAAAATAGTCCTTAAATGATTTGGTATTTGTGAAGAGAAGGTGGAGAAATGTGGTTTAGATAATTTTCCTCTAAGTTAACACATAACTGTTGAATGATTATATTCAAATCATGCTGGTTACTACGTATCAGTGTCTTTTGTCCCCCATATCTGGGAAAGGCTTTATATCAGATCTCATCTGCTGCAGATTGAAAATGTACATTAAAAAAAACTATACAGTCTAAGAATCCTAGTATTTGCCCCCTACATTTTTTTAAAAAAATAGTGCTGGGGTTTGAACTCAAGACATCAAACTTGCCTCACCAGCACTCTACCACATGAGCTATCCCTTTAAGCTTTAGCTATTTTTGGAATAGGGTCTTGCATTTTTGCCTGACCAGACAGATAGGACTGCAATCCTCCTATTTATACCTTCCTGTAGCTGAGATGGTTGGATCATACTACCTCGCCAAGCTTACTGGTTGAGATGTGTTTTGATGATTTTTCCCTAGGCTAGCCTCCAACTGCAACTTTTCTGATTTCTGCCTCCAGAGTATTTGAGATTATAGGTATGAGCCACACCACTCCTGTCCTTGTCAACTTTTCTTTTTGTGTGTGAACAATCCTCTTTTTAATCCAATCCGTTGCAAGCTGACACTTTGTAATACAAAGTTTTTAAAAATAATAACAATTATTTATTGTCAAAGTGATGTGCAGAGGGGTTACGTGCTCTCTCCTTGCCAACTTTTTAAACTACAGAATCTCCCACCCCACACACAGAAAATACTTACTATCTAATCGGAAATAATTTGAGGAACAACGCGCTAGAGGTGTGCTCTAAAGGTCCTTCATCAAAACACTTGGCATTCATTACGTGAGTCAGATATAACACGTTGATCGTGTCTGTAGGATGCCACACTAGATATGCTAAGTCAGTGATTCTCAAATTTGATTACACATCAGTTTCATCTGGAAGTTTCTTTTCAAAACCTCCTAGTTGGACACAGGTTGCTCATACCTATAATCCTACTTAGGAGGCTGCGATCAAGAGGATCTTTGGTTTGCCCAAACAGAAAAGTCTGGGAGATTCTAGCTCCAATTAACAAGCAAAAGGCCAGAACTGGCGGTGTGATCCAAGTGGTAGACTGAGCAAGAAAGCCAAGGAAGCTTGAAGCTCTGGGCCCAAACCCCAGGTCTCCTCCTCAGACATGGTGTTACCAGTAACATCTTTTGCAACATTTTTCTCTGTAACAATTCATCACTGTGTTGTGATGGATTACAAAGTTTTGACATTGCACTATGACTGACCTTAATTTGCCATTCAGAGGACTTTAGATGAAGTAATTCATGAATCTTTTAGGGTCATGTCATTGCAATACTTAACTCAGGGCGTGGGCTCTGTCCCTGAGCCAATTTGTGCTCAAGGCTAGTGTTCTACTACTTGAGCCACAGCACCACTATCGGCTTTTTCTGAGTTTATTGGAGGTAAGAGTCTCATACTTCTCTGCCCAGGCTGGCTTTCAGTCATGATTCTCAGATCTCAGCCTCCTGAGTACCTAGGAAGACAGGTATGAGCCACCAGTGCCTGGCTGTAATTCTCCTTTGAAATATAATTTGGTACCAAATTTTTAACTGAAGTCATGGGAATAATTCTCTAGAATCAATTCTAGCAACATTACTTTGTAGACATTCTCTTCAAATTGTTAATAATTTATATGTACCAATCATCACGTAATAACCAATAAAATCCAACTATGAACCAGTCATACTGGTACATTCTCAGCTACTTGCAAGAGAATCATGATTTGAGAATGGCCTGAACAAAGCTAGGGCGATCCTCAATGGAGTCTTACTCTCATTTCTTCGTGGGAAACATTTCCTATTTCTCCTCCTATTTCATTTGTCTTTATCCTGTTGCTAACAGGGGGTGGTAATGGAGGTGTGGGTCAAGTGGTAGAGTGCTTGGCTGGCATTCATGAGGACTTGGGTTCAATCCCAGAACCAGAAGGGGAAAAAAACTCTAATTTATGAAAAAAATAATAATGTAAAAAAAACCCTCATATTGGTTTATCTAGGTATTGTTGTGATGTTCCAGTGTGGAGATGCCAATCAGCAGCTGTGAGTGAAAAAAAAGAGCCACTGCAGAACAGGAGCAGTGTAGTCTCTGGTTGTCAAGTTCATGGTACACTTGGCTCCATTAACGGAAGTATGGATTGCAGAAGAAGCAGATAGCTCTGTGTGATTAGCAGGCCTGCATCGTGATTTCATTCTGGGCATCACTTCTTGAGGCATTTAGAACACACACAGGGGTTGAAAGTATGTGGAGAGTAGAGGCCCAAGGTAACGCAGGGCTCCAAGGCAGGGCCAGGGAAGCAGCTCTGCAGAGCCTGGCTGATTATTTGTCCACAAGAAAACATTTGGGAGATGGAGATACATTCTAACAGCTAAATAACTTTCCAAGTTCATGCTCAAGAGGTCCCAGGGAGGAGAGCCAGAGCTTGCAGAATAAAGTTGCAATGAAGTACATTTTTATACAGTGTACTATAGAAGGAAGAGTTACTTAGTGGTGACAGTTGTCTAAAAACAGCATAATCTTTGGTTCTTGGTTACTTGGAAGTTCCTAAACCCAGGCTCAATGAGCACCAAAGGATATGCTAGATAAAGAATTCAAGAGTCTCTTGTGAGAATTGTTAGCTAATGCCTAAAGTTTCTTCTACTTCAAGCCTTAGCCCTGCATAAAACATGTTCCCGTGTCATATTTGAATTCAGACGCCACCTAACATATCTGTAGAAGGGAAGCCGACTCATCCTTAAAACAAACAAAAGTAATCAGCCTATTTGGGTAATAGTTTACATTACAGGGAGCTGGGGATCATTCATTTATAAGCGCCACTAAACATACGTTTCGGAGATCGTGTTCAATGTCATCCAGTTGCATGTTATACCAGAGAGATATTCAGGTTATTTGCTTTAGAGAATGCATTTCCCCCCAAAAGTGCAAAAGGAAGTCTTTGGGTGCGATTGAGAAGCAGAAAGTCACGAGATAAGCTTTACTCACGGCTGCTTCATCTTGTATTTCGTGTCGCTATTGTGTGATAGCAGGCAGGGCATGCCGGGCACCAGCTCGCCACACCCCCGTTCCTTCCTTCATCTCTACATGCATCCTTTTTTGCTTTTGCATTGAAATAGTCCTGCTAAGTAGGCCAGGCTTGCCTATAAATCTTTTATATATAAAACATTTACTAAGCTCTTTAATAAATTATGTGCCCACGGCCTTTTGTAATGGATATACATATGTCTATACACATATATCTTTATTTTATGCCTTCTTTTAGACTGTCATCTTTTTTTTCCCAAAACGAGAGGTTTATAACTCTTGTATATAGTAAACCGCAACATGTTTCCTGACTGTTACTGTCAAGTTTCTCAAAGATGAGGAGAAATAAATTCAAGATGGGTTTCCCCTAGACTCTAGCAAGTATGCATATTCTTAAAAGACAAAGACAAAATGTTTCTGATTAATGTTAACATCATGGGTAAATCACTTCTGTCTGTGTAGTTACAATGGACTAGAATGGTTACTCTAAGTGGGAAACATGTACATTGTCATCAAGCTGTGATACCAGCACTAGAGTAGGCTTTTAAAATTAGGGCCATTCTTTCCCATTAATATATGTTAATTACAGAATATGGGAAGAAACTTAGAAGTCAGAGGAGAAAACAATTCACCCATTGTGTCACTGCCAGAGACATCGTTGCACACACCTTGGTGTGTTTCCTTCCTGTCCTTTCCAGCCCCACGTATTTTGGGTTTCTTGTGCGTATTTGTGATCATGGCTGAGTTTTGCATCCTGCTTCTTAGACACAAGCAATTTCCTCCATTTTTAGAAGTATTTGACTACATAAAATGCTGTCAGCAATTTTTCCTTTATTTTTTAGGCCAGAAAGTATGGCTGTAGTAGGTCTTCCAAAGTGCTAAAAGTATGTCAATTTATGTCTTTATTTGTTTTATTTCTGTTTTGCTGTGTAACCCAGACTGGCTTCAAGCTCACCATCATCCGACCTGAGACTTCCCAGTAGCTGGGGACTACAGGTGTGTACCTCATCAACTTCAATTTCTTGGGGATATCTTAACTCTTACTCTGGACTTCCTGGTCTTTTCTGGGTATTGTTTGATCTAATTTCCTAGAGGACAGAGGCATTTATATGATGCCATTCTCATTTAGTATGGAGGGAGACAGATTTGTGTTCATCTCAACTCCAAATATAGTTGTATAATAAGCTGTGTGCGCGCACGCGCACACACACGTACCAGGGCTTGGAATCAGGGCCTCCAGCTCACACTTGGCTTTCTTAGCCACAACTGCCATTCTACCACTTGAGCTGCTCTTCCAGTCCAAACTTTTCTGGTTAACGGTCTCAAGCTGAAATCATTCAGGTCTCAGCCTCCTGAGGAGCTAGGATTTATAGGCATGAGCCTTGGGCATCTGGCTCATTTTATTATCTATGTTTTAATTAGCATCAATCAGTTGTACAAGGGCATTTCATTTTGATATGTTCATATATACATGAAATGAACCTTGGTCAGACTTATCCTCCCATCACTCTCTGCTCCCCTCTTCCTAAACCAAACTCAAGCCTCACCTTCCATTTTCACACGTGTGTGACCATATTCACCTTCCTCCACCATCCAGTCACCCTTCTTACTTCCACTAGTACCCACTCCCTAGACAGGTGTGGAATACCTGTTAAAAAGCTGAACAGCAGTAACACTGCAGTAACAGGGGACACCTACTAACTCCAATCTGCCGGTGATACTGCAGGTTCCTTTAGCGCCTCTTAGCTCAGACCCAAAGCAGAATCCTTCCAAATTTTAGGGCTCTTCAGGACCTCATCAGTTATACAGAAAACCATTACCTTGTGCAGTTTCTGTGTTAGGCAAAAATGTTCATGGTAGTATGTGCATGAAGGGACCATGTCCCCTGGGATTCTCTTGGAGAACATACATTCAGAGCGCAAAGACCTAGTTAGAAGTAGCTGGGGAAAATGCATACGTAAGCAGCTTACAAATTTAACCAACGGTTACTTAATAAGTGCAGAGAAAAATGACCAAGATCATTTATAAACTCTTTTAAAGCTAAGAAAGGTGAGTGAAAACACTTATGATATGGCCAGCTTTAGAGGGCCAACATTTCAGTGGTTTTCTTCCCAAGCCAGGCAGATTTATTTCATTAATCCAACAAATGATGTGGCTGGCGATATGGAGATGAATGACATGCTCTCTATCCTCAAAGAAGTCGGTGTAGTAACACACACATATTTAGATCATTTTGACATTGATGGGGTCTAGAGAGAAAGTACATTAGATTTTAAGTCTGTTTGGCAAGGGCATCCAACATGGTTGGTGAGAAGGGAAGGGGAGGAAATGTAGAGAAGCCAGCCCTGGAGGACATTTCGTTCAAGCTCATTTTTTTAAGAGTCGGGATTGGTGTGAGGGAGTGTTGGGGCAAGAGTGACAGGTGGACAGTAGTTGCAGAAGACAACAACGATGCCCGAACAGAGCTCAGTTGTTCAGGAACCCATTATCTGCGCATTTTCCACGCGGGTAATATCACACTGGAAATCGTTCTCGGTCTCAGCAGAAATGTCAGGTGGGTAGGTAGAAGTGTGAACCTGCAGTTTCAGGCTGAGAACGGGAAATGGAAATGTGGCGATCACGTGGTACACTGTGGCTTTACATTGTACAAATGAGAGCGCTCCAGACAGGGGACAGAGCCCCAAGAGGCAGAACCAGTGAAGGAAATGGAAGCTGGCAGGTAGACAGTTTGGGAAAAAACAAACAAAGAACGACGAACTGCCAAGGAGATTTTCTTTTTTTAAAAAAGGTGCAGATGGTGTGTGTGTGTGTGTGTGTGTGTGTGTGTGTGTGTGTGTGTGTTTTGCCAGTCCTGAGGCTTGAACTCGGGGCCTGGGCACTGTCCCTGAGCGTCTTTTGCGCGAGGCTAGGCGCTCTACCACTTGAGCCACAGCGCCACTTTCCAGCTTTGTCTGTTGATGTGGTGCCGAGGACTCGAACCCAGGGCTTCACGCGTGCTAGGCTGCGTTGGGCCCACGGGGGTCAAGATTCTGGAGGTTTCTTTCTGCAGGGGTGCGGAATGCGGATCCGTCTCGTGGGATTCACGGTGTGGACAGGCAGCGCGGAGGCGTCCTGAGGCCGGCAGGCCCGTCTCCCTCGTGGGGGATGTGTGTGTACGGATCCCCCTTACTTCATTCTAGGGGCGGACGCTGTCTTGGCCCCATTGCTGGGGCTCTTTCCTCTCTTCCTGAGCCTCACAGGTCCACTTCCGGCTCCTCGCTAGTTCTCTTTCCGGCCGGGGCTGGCTTTGAACCGCCGGCCTACGACCCCGGTCCCCTCCCCCCTCCGCCCCGCCCGCCCCCCGAGCGGCCACCTCACCGCCGAGGCTGTCCCACGCGCCTCCTCGCGACGGCGTCGACCCCGCCCGGTCCCTTCATCCCGGGGCGGGCAGGACCGCGGGCCTGCCCTCGGCGGCCCAGGACCAAGGCCGCGGCCCCAGGAACTCCGAGATGGAACCGGCCCCGCGGTGTCCTCCCGGGGCGGCGTGAGCTCGCTCCCCGACGCCAGGCAACCCGGGGCGTCCCCCGGTCAAGCGGACGGGCCGGTATGTCCGAGGGCGAGCACGTTCGCTGGACAGCGGAGGCCGCCCGGGAGTCCCGGCTCCCGGGCGGCGTGAGGGCCGCGGGAGCCCGGCCGCTGGCCCAAGCCGGCCCACCGGGCTGAGACGGCCCCGCCAACGGACCGAGCCGCGGGACGCCGGGACCCCGGCGCCGCGCAGGGCCGGCCGGCCGGCCGCGGAGGGGCGGGGCCGGAGCGCGGCGCCGAGGGGGCGGGGCCGGCCGCCGCCGCGCCCCGCCCCGCCGGCGCTCCGCCCCGCGGGTGACGTCACTGGCCAGGGCAGCCGGCGCCATTTTGAAAGTGGAGTCGCCTGCCCCTGCCGCCGCCGCCTTCGCTGTCGTAGCCGCCGCCGCCGCCGCCGCGAGGGGAGGAAGGAGCGCGAGCGGGGGCGCCCGGGAGTGGAGCCCACCATCCTGCCGGCCGGCCCGCCCGCCTCTCCTGCCCTCCGCTCGGCCCGGCCCCCTCCCCCACAGGTGCCATCCGCCGCCATCCGCCCTCCCTACCCCCCCAGCCCCAGGTGAGGGGGGCGAGCGCAGGAAGCGGGCACCCGAGGAGCCCGGCGGGGTCTCCATTTGCAGCGCGCCATGGCAGGTAAGCGGGGAATCGCTCTCGCCCGCCGGCGGGCGCCGCCGCCTCGCTCCTCCCTCCGTCCTCCCCCCCCCACACACCCGGCGCCCGCCCGAGCGCTCGGTGGAGCCCCGGGCGCCCCCCCCACCTACCCCTCTCCCCCTTCCACGGGTTTCGGGGGCTCGGCCCGGGTGTGGGGGGGGGCGGGGAGGCCCGGGCGCCGCGCGGCGGCGGGGGCTGCGGGGAGGGCGGGCGCCGGGCGTGGGTGGGGTGGTGGGGGTGGGGCCGCGCGGCCGCCGCGGGCTGGGGCGTGGGTGGGGCGGGACGGGGCGGGGGCGCGCAGATTGGTGTCCCCGGCCACCACCCGGGCCATCACCGGGCCACGCTGCCTCCCCCTCCCCCTCCCCTGGGGGGGGGGCTCCGGTGCGGACCCGGCTGGAATTCCTCCTCTCCGGGGCAGCCGGGGGCTCTGGTCGCCGGGCCTCTCGGGGGTGGGGTGGTGGTGGTGGTGTGTGTGTAAATAAATTTTGCTCCCAGAAGGAAGGAAGAGCGCTTTACAAGTTAAAATACAATGGGGGCATGGGTGTAACCCCCGCCCCACCCCCACTCTCGGGCACGGCTATTTTTGAGGATGCAAACCTGATTCTTGGTTTCCAACGCGCTACGACCTAGAGGGAGTACCAGGCCTGCCTTCTTTTTTTTTTTTTTTAAATACACAGCAAGTTGCATGAACAAAAAGCCTGATTCCATTTAAACTTTGCGTTTTGCATGCTTGCTTTTGTGCAGCTACCCTTTTCCCAAAAGGCTCTCTGCACATAGAGTTGGTTAAAATAGTTGTGGAGTTGAGTGATATAAATAGCCAAAGGGAGAGAGATTTCGTAAAAGCTTGCAAAAAAAAAAAATGTCTGTGGAGAAAACCAGGTTGGAAATCATCTAGGAAGGAATGATGGGCTGAGGTGAGAGATAATTGCTCTGAAGATTATCTGGATATTTTGGTGTTGCAGATACCTTCTTCCTTCTAGTTATTTCTAGACTTAGATTTTGTTTTCTTCCTTCTGAAGTCCAGCACTTTTTCCACCATATCCTTCCCAGTCCTCAGAGGTGAAATAGACATTCCAAGATGAAACCAGTTTTCCATGTTTCTTGTTTTTTTTTTTTTTTCCAATGAATTTAGTTAGTGGAACCTTTCAAGAAGTTAACATTTTGGACTGACATAGTTTACTATAAACAAATTGCTCTTTGACCTTGATGAGTAATGAAATGAGATTAAAATTGTTTTGTCCAAAATGATGACAAGTTAGCAAAATGGATTCTGTGCCAGTTCGCTTGGATTCCCAGAGACAAGACTAAGAGGCAGAACAGGCTTCCTTTGACAGTCTCTTGAGCAGCATTCATTTTTTTTTTTTTTTAGTTTCTTTTCCCCTCTGTCTGGAGCCAGTGATTTCTTTGCTGGTAATGCATGCAAAGAAGTGGGTGTTGTGTTTGCTCTGTGCACATTTTGGCCATAGGGTTTACCTGAACTGTTACTCCTCACATAGGCAGTAAGGTTCCCTAAGTTTTCTCTTCCTCTGTGTCTAATAGTCTGACCTTATTTTAACTCTTCTGGTGGCTTCCGGTGTACTTTTAAGGAAAACTAACTTTAGGTATTTACTTTTTTCTGGGAGGCCTTGTCTTGGTTAAGGCTTCAAGGGGAAAGGAATGTGGGAGATAGTTTGGAATACATGTACAAAGAGGATAGAATGCAGGTCTTTGCATATTTCCTATGGAGTCTTGTTCTTAAAGCACTACCAACTCTCCGGGGACTAACCTTTATCCAAATCGGTGCTGTCAGTGGTGGTTGTCAGTGTGGGCAGCACTAGGCAGTATGAGGATCATGCCAGCCATGGATACCATCTCCATTGCCGAGAGTAAACATGAACAGGACTCTGTTTTAATTGGTGTGTTTTCTTTTTCCAGGAGCTGGAGGAGGGAATGATATCCAGTGGTGTTTCTCTCAGGTGAAAGGAGCAGTAGATGATGATGTAGCAGAAGGTAAGAATGTGTTCAGTAGAGACAAACATAAAACACAGCTCTTTACTGAAGGAAACTTTCCTTAAATCTATCTGGACACGCCTTTTAGGAATGTTTTGTGTTTGTTGCTTAAGAAATGGAAGGACAGTTTTAGAAGTCACCTTTTTGAAAAATGTAAATCCTTTTTATTAGTTATACCTTATTCTCTAAATTCAAATGAAAGCAGCAATAAATGATAATATTTATAAATGTCACAAGGATGCTCAGATGTTCGTTTGCAAAGGTTTTCCTTGCTACATAAACTCCACATACAAATAAGTGATGGTTTTTCACATTTGTGTTTTCGGATTATTAAGTGGAAATAGGTGTCATTAAAATCTAGCTCACAAATGTCCTTGACAGTTGTTGTAGTTTTTTTTTTTTTTTTTTAATTATTTGGTGCTGGTTCTGAGTCTTGAACTCCTCAGGGCCTGGGCACTTTCCTTGAGCCTCTTTCTGCTCAAGGCTAGCTAACACTTTAGAACTTGAGCTACAGCACTACTTCCTGCTTTTCTGAGTAGTTTAATAAGAGTCTCAGCCTCTTGAGTGGCTAGGATTATAAGCAGGAGCCACTGGTGACCATCTATTAACATCTTTCATTTTTATGAGAAGATTTTTTAGGTTTAGCATGTCTGCTTTGGGTATGTAATATTGATTGGCATATGCTGAAGAATTGCTGGCTCAAATTCATTTACTTTTTTTGCAGGGTCTTGTGTAGGTGGTCAAGAAAAAAATGCTTATCTTCTGAAGAACTTAGTTTTTTTGTGCAGTTAGAAACTATTTGTTTATGGGCTGCTTAAGTAGTCCTGCCAGTTTATTTTGGAAGTATAGCTAAAGTTTTGAGACTTCAAGGCTTTTACATTTGTTGATACGGCTTTTGTTAGTAAGAGGCATTACTTCCAATAAGGTAGTTACATTATTTTATTCCAAAATATTAAAGATGGTTTTTAGTAGTATCCTGTGTCATAAAATTAGTGTTAATTTTCCACATAAAACTGAAAAGGGGGAGGGGAAAATTGGGGAGGGGAGAAAAATGAGGGAGGAGGTAAGTTTGATAAGAAATGTACTTACTGCCTTACATATGAAACTAACCCCTCTGTACATCACTTTGACAATAAATTTAAAAAACAGAAACTAAACGTACTTGTGATCTTCAGACATTTGTCTGTTGAAAATTAGTGAATCTTTGTCTAGATTTATCATCCTTATTGTAAACTCACAGTTGTCACCCAGTGTATGGAATGTCATTTGTGTTAGGACTTTTCCAGGTGACGGTAGGATGGTGGCTTGGTGTTGAGCCAGTCAAATGATTGTGTTTATTGTGCCAGTACCATTCTTCATAAAAAAATGTCCCATCAGAGTGTGGTTTAATTCTGTAGAAAGCCAGATGGCACACTTGTTATGTTTATAAGGCTCTTTCACCTTTCTTTTTTGTTGGATCCGCATCCATTTTTCAGATGAGAAACCAGAAAGAGTCTCAGTGATGAGCACAAAAATTGTATCTAAGATCTTCTGTTGAAGCCCGTGATGTTTGATTTGTTTAGAGCAAGAAATCCTAGGTTGAAAAGAGGAATCATGTATTATTATTTGTAACTTTATTACCTGTTGAATAGTAGATGTTCAAGTACTGGATCTTTACTTGTGTGTTGTGTAGTACCAAGACATGAAAGTGCTGTGTACTTGGACATTCCAAGAGGAATTCCGTTTTCCTTTTACCCAAGATCTAAATGCTAAGCACTAAGGTTCTGGTACCTAGAACAGAAACTCTTTCAAGGAGCTAATACTAGTTAATCATTAAGGAGAGCTACGTAGGTTTTGTAAGTGAGATCTCCAAAACTGAACATCAGTTACCCTATGTAATTGAACTAGTTGATAGGTTTTTTTGTTTGTTTTTATGTTTGGTGGTGGTACTGGGTTTGTTTGTTTTTGTCCTGAGGCTTGAAGTCAGGCTTGAGCACTGTCCCTGGCTTCTTTTTTCTCAAGGCTAGCACTCTGCCACTTGAGCCACAGCGCCACTTCTGGCCATTTTCTATATATGTGGTGCTGAGGAATTGAACCCAGGGCTTCATGTATAAGAGGCAAGCACTCTTGCCATTAGGCTATGTTCCCAGCCCCTAGTTGATAGTTTTTGATACACACACACACTAGACCAGTTATTTTCTGAGGCTGTTAAATGTAGTGTATGTGATATTTCTAGCTTTTTTTTTTGCCAGTCCTGGGCCTTGGACTCAGGGCCTGAGCACTGTCCCTGGGTTCTTTTTGCTCAAGGCTAGCACTCTGCCACTTGAGTCACAGCGCCACTTGTGGCCATTTTCTGTATATATGGTGCTGGGGAATCGAACCCAGGGCTTCATACGAGGCAAGCGCTCTTGCCACTAGGCTATATCCCCAGCCCCATTTCTAGCTTTTCATAATGACAAAAGTTGGTGTGTGTATTTCAGTAAAAACATGGTTTGTACTGGCATCTATTTGTAAGTCTATTTTGTATAAAGAACATTCATTTTTAAAACTAGACTGATTTGAGTGTTTTTGTTTGTATGTGCCAGTCCTTGGGCTTGAACTCAGGGCCTGTGTGCTGCCCCTGACTGAGCTTTTTTAAGACTTGCATTCTACCACTTCAGTCACTTCTACAACTTGAGTTAACTTCTGCTTTTTGCTGGTTAATTGCAGTTAAGAGTCTCATGGACTTTGCTGTCCAAGCTGGCTTCAAACTTCCATCCTCAAATCTCAACTTCCTGAGAAGCTAGGATTATAGTTGTGAGCGGTTAGTGCCTGGCAACTTTGAATATTTTTTGTATGCTGTAGTTTGTATCTCATTGTTAATGTTGGTTTATTTTACTGAGGAAGGTTTGCTTTTCTAAACTGTTAGTACATTTCCGCTGTGGCATCAGTCTTCATCGTTAGCTTACATTGCCTATTTTCTGTCAGTGATACTAATTTATTTCCTATGAATGGCTGAATATCAGCTCTCCTGCATTTAGTCAGCTACCAAAGGATATCAGTTGCCCTTTGTAATGCTTTAATATTCTATACTTGCTTTGATATTGGTTCAGTTTCATATTGTCTCTTGTCTAGATAGCAATAACTTCCTCAACAGTTTACTCCTTTTTTTTTAATCCTATGTTGTATTTTTAAGTTTATATTGAAAGCAGTCCTGGTTTTGTCATTTTTCTTAGAGATCTCCAATGGATCATTGTATTGACTAGGTTAAAAACTAAATTTGAACAATTTGGCCTAGAATATGCAACATCTCTTCAATCTCATTTTATGTAAATTTATTTGCTACTATGGCTAGTGATCCGGCTGAATGGATGTTGTTCTTTAAAGTCCCATCTATGTGTACTCTCTGGAGCATGCTTTGTTTTTGCTACTCCTACCTTGATATGTCTGATGTTCTACACTTAAAATTTTATCAATTCTACTCAAACCTCACATGTTCCTTTATAGCACTTTGCTATATACTGTAATCAGTACCCCAAACCTCTCCTATACACCATAAGCCTCGTACTGTACTAATTCATCTTTGTGCTCTGTGCAGCACACCTTGTATAAACTCGAGTGTCTACAATAATGCCTGGCACATAGTAGGTACTGAATATTTGTCCAAGGATTGTCACTTACTAGATTTGGAAAGGAAGAAAAGTAGGATGATAGAGATAGTGATAGCCTTTATAACTAACACAAAGAGATTAAGAGGCCCTGCTCCAAGACTTAGTGTATGTTGCCTTGGATAAGTTTTCTGGTTTCCTGTATGCTTAGACGTAAACTAATAGGACTAGATTAAGTGATTGCTGTTGTTTCTCATACTCCAATCCTGTTAATTCCCAAAGATGCCTTAGAAAGAAATAGTTCAACATTATTAACTACTTCTGAGTTCTTTAAGATGTTAGAGCCTTAATTTAAAAGTAAGTCTTTACTGCATTTAGGTGCTCAGTTCAGTATTTTTTTATTAAGAATTTTTATTAAGCTACAGAACTAAGAGCTTAACATTTGACAAGATAGGTGGATGTTTTAAAATATTAACTTATTTTTTTTTACTAAGTTTTACAAAGGTTTCTATTTCAGAAGTCAAGTTATGAATGCATTTTGGTCATTGTCACCTTTGCATTGTTCTCTTTCTTCATTCCATTTCTACTCTCAATCAGATGGCTCTTTTTGTTGTTATTTTTGTTGGTCATGGGGCTTGAACTTAGGGCCTGAGCTCTCTTTTGTGAGCCCTCTACCACTTTGAGCCACTTTCGATTTTCTGGTGATTAATTGGAGATAGATAACCTGGGCTGGCTTTGGACTGCAATCCTCAGATCTCAGCCTCCTCAGATCTCAGCCTCTTGAGTAGATAGGATTACAGGACTGGGCCACCAGCCCCTGGCTCAACTATATGTTTTTACAATACTTATAACCCATCTTGGGATATGTGGTGTATAAAAAGGTCCTCTACGAGTCCATACCTTGTATAGTTTATTATGGTCTCTGTTATTTGGTATTTTCATACCATGAACTTTTTAATCTTCATGGTAGCAGTAGCAGTCTGATAGTGTATAGCTTTAATTTTTCTTTTGTTAATAACTTTCTGTCATGAGCTGTTAAGGGGTCTGGTTGGACATTGGGGTTAGGGTTGATTTTGTTCGCCTGCACATTGGGCAGGTTGAGAATTAGGAACTAGGAAGGGCTGAGGGCTTTGTTGTTAGAGGACCTTGGTGTGCTGTCTTGCCCTTTGATAGTGGTTGTTTTTCTAATGACTGCTTACTGGTTTACTTGGATTTTTCACCCCTCAGCTAGACCTGGGGCTTGAACTCAGGGCCTGAGCTCTGTCCTGAACTTTTTTGCTCAAGGCTAGTGTTTCTTCTACTACTTGAGTCACAGCTCCACTTCCAGCTCTTTGGTGGTTAATTGGAGATAAAAGTCTCACAGACTTGTCTGCCTGGGCTGGCTTCTAACCACAGTCCTCAAATCTGAGGATTGATCTGAGTAGCTAGAATTATAGGCATGAGCCAGCTCACTTAGACATTTTTTAAAATACGTTTAAAGCAGACTTACTTCGAAACTTTGACATTACTTTTTTCTCTTGGAGTTTTCTTAGGGTTTGAACTCAGGACCTTGTGCTTGCTAGGCAGGTGTTCTGTTTGAGCCTACACCTCTATTTTTATTTTACTTCTTGGTGAAAAGGTGTGTGTGTGTGTGTTTACATTTATGTATGATTGCAGTGTTCTATACTAAAGAGTTTAGAATTTAAAAAGGCAATTCCCTGCCTCGTTTCCTAATCTGTAGTTCTAAAGACAAGTGTTCACATCTTTTAACTATTCCTTGGTGCTCACTGCTACTTCTTAGGAGGAGCAAAATGTTACTTCTGTATCCTGTCAATTTGTCAGTAGATAAGACTTAAGCCATTCACATCATCACTCCATTTCTTCTCCCTTTGTGCCCTGTGCTATATCACATGCTACAGTTAGAGTTGAAATCAGTGCTTACCTTATTATGACCACACAGAGGCTGAGCCATCAGTGCTCCATGATTTGGCTTGTTTAGTGTTCCTGAACCTAATGATTGCCTGCTTTATGCATTTTTGAAAACGTAGTTCAATAAATTTGGCCAGTGTCTCCCTAGTTTTATACTATATCACTTTCCCCCCTTTTTAGAAAAAAAATCTAATTGTGATTTAATAATATAAATCAATTGCTTAAAATTTTTAATTAACCAAAATAGAAAAACAAGCTTATATTAAAGTGAAACAATAAGGAAAATTTTTTTCTAGTGATTATTTGCATTACAGTTCTGATGAACAGTTCATTAGTTCACATTTTATTTAAGGAAATAGAAAGGACACTTAAATACATGTGGATACTCTGGAGTGTGAAATATTTTACTAAAATGAAGACTGAAGGTTCTTTCTTAGGTATAGTGAGTTAAGCGCGTTTGGTCCAACAACATCTGAATTCACTGAGAAGGTCTATGAATTGTTTTCTTGATGACAGTATTAGCCTATTTGCTGCAGTGGTGAAAAGGCCAAGTGGGTAAACCTGCAGCCGTCCCAGTGTGAATCAGAGAGTGGCACTAGGCAGTGCCAGTACTCACCATATTCCTCATCACCATGCCTGTTCTGAGTGATTGAGGAAGAGCCACTTAACATTCTTATTTGATTTATTAATAATTAGTCATTCTCATTACTAATGGGATTCAATTAATTACATTAATTGAGTGTGTTGAACATTCTGCAAGACAGAATGGGAAGCATACATAAGTTTTTCTGTGAAACAAGATAGAGTAGCTGTCTGGAGGAAGAGGGTTGGTGTTGCTCTTCCTGTTTCTAACCAATCTGACTGTTTTTCCAGATTTTCGGTTTTGGGTTCTATCTTAGAAACTGAAACTCAGGCCTGGATATGTGGTGTGCACTTTCTCAAATAAACAAGAAATTTGCCTTATTTGGCACTTTTTTCCTGTTGGTCATGGGGCTTGAACTCGGCCTGGACACTGTCCCTGAGCTCTGTAGCTTAAGGCTAGCCCCCTACAACTTGAGCCACAGCGCCACTTTTGGTTTTCTGGTGGTTAATTGGAGATAAGAGTCTCATGGACTTTCCTGCCCGGCTGGCTTTGAACGGTAATCGTCAGATCTCAGCCTCCTGAGTAGCTAGGATTACAGGCGTGAGCCACCGGTGCCTGGCCATTATTTTGTTTTTGTTGTTGTTGATAAAATTAGAACTTTCAAATGCAGAAGATCTTGGAAGATGTATATCTGTCATTGTAAGCTTGATAGCTTCTTGATATAAACTTACATTAATGGCTATAATCGTTTTTATACAGTGAAGGAAATGTGTCAGCACTTGGAAAATCTTCATAACTTGAATGAATCAGTGTTTTACAAGTGAACAGTGTGTATGCTGCTCTAAAGTCCTGCAATGTAACAAGTACAGGCAAGAGCTGGATTTACTGTTGTGCACCTCTGATGTACTTTCAGCTTGCACAAAGCCTTTTGGAAATTGTCATTTGTCAAATTTAGGTGTAGTCTCCGAGATACCATAACTACCTGAAAAAACCTATTACAATCCCCTCCCTTCCCCACAAGGTACCTGAGAAGCTGGATTTTCTTCATAATATTTTCCTAATGGAATATTGCATGTCTTGCTGTCCTCAGATATTAAGAGCTTGAGAGCACCATGCCATTGACAACGTTTGATTGTATAAACAATAGATTGCTTGTGCTAGTGATATGTTAAAGTAGAATCTTCATGAGCCATGAGTAGTATGGCCATGAGCCATGGTCAGTATAGTGTACTGTCATGGATGTCTATAAAACTGCAGTTTATTATTTAGATAACCAAGTTAGATCTGTCGGGAATTGTGCAATCTGGAGGTCTCTGTGGGGAGGATACCTTTACCACTTTAAGGGATCTATTTTTGAACCTAACCATCTCCTCACAGAGATTATTATTGCAAGTAACATTTGCCAGAATACTTAAGTGGGAAAGGCATAGCAGTTTACCTGTCTGCTCAGGTAAAGAGAATCAAGGTAATACAAAGTGTCAGGTCACAGATATTCTTCAACTTCCTCAGAGCCTAGAATGGTGCTGTTTTTAGTTTTATTATCTATTAGTTAAAAGTAGGCTGGTGACCTTGACATTGTATTGTTTTGAGCTCAACATGTAGCTTGATATCTTGTGTTTTTTGCAGAAAGGTTTAAAATTGGCATAGTTATTTCCCAACTATTACAACTAATAAAGGGGGAAGGTGGGAGTCAATGTGGGTTTTTTTTTTTTTTGGTACATCCTAAAGTGCAACTTAATTACATTTTTAAGTAGCTGCTGAATTTTTCATTCTGAAAATGTATCAACCATTGCTTAGTATTTTTATGGCTGTTTTTCCTTAAAACAAAACACAGAAGAAAGAAAAACTACCAATTTTCCATCAAGGCTTAGCCATATGTTTAATATATATTTATGTGTATGTGTTAGTAAATAATTTTTTGGATATTACTATAAATAACTTTAGTTGCTATGCCCAGTAGTTAAAATTTCATCTGGATTCTTGTTCTTGGCTAATGTGGAATCTTTAGCCAGTTAGAGTTCTACTGATTAAATCCTCTGAATGTTGAGTTGTTTGCATTTTCTTATATGAAATCTGAATGCTCACTTAAATCAGTTCATGTAGTTTGCCACCCATGAGTTTGTCTACAAAGCTCTGTTTTAACTGTTAGCAGTGTTCATGTGTGACCTCAGGGCATGGTGCTTTTGTTTCATTTTTTTGCCCTCAACTGGTACTGTAACATTTGAGCCACACCTCCACTTCCCTCCCCCCCCCCCCCCCCCCCGGGCCAATTGGAGATTAACTTTCTGTTCTGGCTGGCTTTTAACAGCAATCCTCAGACCCCAGCCTCCTGACTAGGGCTATTTATATGAGACACTGGCACCCAGCCAGGGTATTCTTCCTTAAGAATTCTGTCTTTTTTTGTGTGTGAGTGTGTGTGTGCTGGTCTTGGGAATTGAACTCAGGGCCTAGGTTCTGCCCCTGTCCCTGAGTTTTTGCTCAAGGCTAGTGCTCTGCTACTTGAGCCACAGCTCCACTCTGGCTTTGGTGGTTAATTGGCAATAAGAGTCTCATGGACTTTCCTGCCTTGGCTGGCTTTGAACTGTATTCCTCAATCCTCAGCCTCCTGAGTAGCTAGGATTATAGGCTTAAGCCTCTGTGCCGGCACTACTGTATCATCTCCCCCTTCGTCACCCCGCATACTGAGATTTGGGACCTAGGCTCTAGCCCTTAGTTTTTTTCACTTGTTCAAGTGAACAGCTCCACTTCTGACGTTTTGTTGGTTAACCAGAGATAAGAGTCTCGCAGACTTTTCTGCCCAGCCTGGCCTTGAACCTATCTGTACTGAGATCTCAGCCTCCTGAGTAGCCAGGGTTACATATGTGTGAACCATGAGCACTCTACGTTATTACCATTTCATACATAGTACCAGAGGATTCGGGCAAAAAAAAAATTGACAGGAATATATTGAGTTTCAAATCAGTTATGCACTTTATATTTTATACAAAGGGGATCTTCTCTATTGCCTGTATTAAGAAACACTGGTGGCTGGGAATATGACCCTTTAGTAGTGGAGGAGATGATTGCCTGGTGTGTGTGAGGCCAGGGGCTCAATCACCAGTACCGAAAATGAAACATACTAAAGTAGATTTGGCACAACTTGAGAACCTGCCCCTGTAGATTCAATGTTTGTGTCTACACAAATGTAGATAGAAGTAGAGCCTTTTTGGTGTTACCATGTATTTTTTTTTCCAGCTTGCTGCAAGGGTAAGAATGACTCTGATGAGTGAATTTCTAAGGTGACATAAAAGGCATTTGTAATCTTTAATACTTCAGTTGGTAATAGAGAGGAAAGATCCTGTTTGTAGGCAATAAATAGTTTATGTCAAATTCTTTATCTATCACTGTAATTGATAGCAAAAGGATTGCCTACTCTTACTTTTTCCCTTGACATAAACAGAATTTTTTCCAGCAATAGAATCAGTTTAATATATTTTATTATAAAAATTATCATTTTAACGTTTATGGTTCTGAGTATTAAACTCAGGTTCCATAGCAAGGGCTTGCAACTGAGCTGCCCCCTTGGCCCCTTCACAGCTTTTAAACGTGCACTTCTGGAATGTTTGACTCTTGCTATTTTGAAACATGTCTTTAGGACTTTTTCATTTCACAAAACTGAAACCAACGATCTTTCCATTCCTGAGCTCCTGGCAATCCCCTTCCACTTTCTGTGTCTGTTAATTTGACTATTTTTTAGATACCTTGGATACGTGGAATCATGCAGTCTTTTTGTGACTGGCTGAGTTCATTTGTATTTTAGCATGTGTAAGGATTTCCTTTTAATGATGAGCAATTTTCTATTATATGTATAGACACATTTTGTTCATCCATTTGTTGTGCCTGTATGTTACCTATGTTTGTGCCACTAATATTTGGCCCTGTTCATCCTTTGATAGACATTTGGGTTGCTTCCAACTTTATGCTTTTATGAACTAGTCTTCTGTATGACATTTCCATCATTGATGGATCACCTACTTGAATGTACTTCCTTCAGAGTACCTTGTGACATCATAGCTGTCTTAGCTTGGGTGGGTAGATGCTCTATGATGTTAGCACAGCAATGAGGTTGCCTAATGGTGAATTTCTCAGATTGTGTCCCTGTTGCCACGTAACTCATAATTGTTTATCTAGAGTTGTAGGAAGAGAATAGTTAAGTTCTTTCTGTAAATTAATGATGTAACAGGGAGCTCCAAGCAGAACATGAAACTTATCAAATTTTAGACTATTAAGAGAATGGTTCTATTGGCACAAACGTGCTATCTCAGCCTAATAGTTTGAAGCCTAGTACCAGATTACTTTGTAGGCCATTTAGACAAAATCCTGAATTTTTACCAGTTTAATCTGGTTTATTTTACAGTTTTTGGTTTAAAGTAGAAAACATGGGTTTTTAATTATATAAAGCATCTCAATTAGTAATCATAACTACTATGTTTCATGAATTTTTTATTTAGCAAAGTCATGAGGATAATAGATTTTGGTTGTTTTTTTTGTAATGTAATTATAGATAAGGAGTAGTCAAAGCTTTATTTTTGTGATAATAGGGCCTTGCTACCTTGCTTTTAATAAATATTCCAGGAAATTTCAGTGGGTATTTGTGACGATGTTTAACCCTTGACCTTCATTAACAGTTGGGTAGTTGTAAATGTACATTCCAAACATGTACAACTCTTCATACAGCAGGCCAGTTAAGAGGAAATAGTAACTCATTTCCAAGTCCTCTCTTACAAGGGCCTACAAACCTTTCCTATTACTTAGTTCAAGGATTTTTTTATCAGTGTTTTTCTTTACAAGTCTTTATACATCCAGCAGTTGGGTTTTTTTTTTTTTTTTTTATGGTGATCCTGAGGCTTGAATGCATGTCCTGAGCACTGTCTCTGAGCTTTCGGGCTCATGGCTAGCACTCTACCACTTGAGCTACAGCTCCACTTCTAGTTATTGTTGTCAGTTTTTTGTTTTGTTTTTAGTTTCAGTGCAGGTTAAGAGTCTCACGGAATTTCCTATTGGGCTGACATCTTACAGTGATCTTCATATCTCAGTCTTCTGAGTAGCTAGGAGGATTAAACAAAAGTTTATATTTTGTTTTGTGAGCTTAGAATACTGTTGGTAATTTAAGATATCTTTGAACAGGTATGAGCTACTGGCACCCACCAGCAACTTAATTTTAAATAAAAGTTGATATTTTGCTTTGTGAGCTTAGAATCCTGTTGGTAATCTAAGGTGAGTCTTTGATTATATATTATGTATGTTCTTGGCCATGTGACCACTGCTGGGGATTATTTGCAGAGGGCTCTTTACTAGATGTATGGTTGGTTCATTCTGGTTCTTTAAAGACCTGCTGTGTCACAAGCTCAGTTAATATTTTTAACCGAATGTACTATTTCAGGTTTTTAGGAGTCAGCAACCGTTACCTAAATTATTATTAAAAATATATTCTGGGAAATGGTGGTATAGGTTAAAATGTTTACTTTATTCAACAATAGAATTGAGCTATATAGGTAGGAAAACGAATACATTTCTTAGCACTTTTGGCAAAATAGTCTTTAAAGAATTAAAGTGTCTTAAACAAATAGCTGTTGTTGACTTCTCTGGAGGATGGTAAACCAAGCCCATATGTTAAAACAAGCAGACAAGACACCCTCTGAAATGACCGACAAGCATAATGGAGAGAGTTCAGTATCCTCGGAAACACTGGAGGAGTGCCATATCTAAGCTGAAAAGAATTGGCAGGAAACAGTACAAATGAAAAATGTTGAGGCGTGACATTACTGACTGCCTCAGTGTTCATTTATATGCTTGAGAAACTTTCCTGGGTAGAAAGAAAAGGAGTCTGTGTTGAGCAGCCAGAGTTAGAATTGAAGTATATTCAAATATAGATTGTGTGTGCTGGTACTGGAGCTTGAACTCGGCCTAGATGTTATCCTTCAGCTTTTTCACTCTACCACTTACCGTAGTACCACATTAGGTCTTTTTTGGTGGTTAGTTGGAGCTAAGAATCTTAAGGACTTTATTGTTCCAACTAACTTCTAACTAGGGTCTTGTGATCTCGGTCTTTTGAGTAGCTAAGATTACGAATGTGAAACACTGGTGCCCTGCAGTAGATACTTTATATTTTGATGCAAGGATTAGGAACTGAACTGTTTGTAATTTAGGGTTGTAGTTCAGTGGTAGAACATTTTTTAGTCTTGCATGGAGTTCTGAGTTCTTGCCTGTTACTGCAAACATGCCACCCATGGACATATTCCCTTGCCTGATGAGTGGAGAAGAGTACTCATGCTGGCAAGAGAGTGAGAGACTGAGTCTTGAAACACAGACCTGAAACTGTTCCAAAGTCATTGCCTTTGGCTTCTCGCACTAATAAGTGGCTATTATTTATTACTGCATTTGTTAGCCGACCAAGGAATTATTGATAGGAACCCTGCAGATGAGCCTAAGGTGTTCAGGTCCATATTCCTCTTTCCTTGAGCGTGGCTGGGTCAGATGACTTATTACAATAGTGACAAAAGTGTTGGTATATCATCGTTTAGGAGGTAACTGTGTTGGGCTGCCTTCTTTCACTTGTTCTGAAGGAAGTGACCTACTGCTTTTGTGAACTTCCCTGTGGCCAAGAAATGGTGTCTGTGGCTCACAGCCATTAAAGTCCTGGCACTAGTCAACAGCAATGTGCTTGAGTTGAGAAATGGGTCCTCCTCTAATCATGGTTTGCCTTGAGAGCAGCCTTAGATGATAACATGTTGCGTATAGCCTTCTGAGAGACAGGCTCTGAGCTGGAGACCCCCAGCTAGGTATCAGCCAGATTCCTAACCAGAAGAAACTGAGATAATAAATGCTTGTTGTAAGCTGCTACCTTTTGGGTGATTTGTTAAGCAGAATTTAAATGAAATTTGCCTATATATGGTTTGGGCTAGGCCAAGTGCTCCAGTCTTCGTCTTATTGTACATCAGCTTCTTTATCAGGTTTGCCTCCAGCGTCCCTGCTTGGAATACTTGAACAGGTTTCTTGGCTCATCTTTGACTCCACCCCCTTACCTCACTTTGGTTTCTTCCTAAGCAGCCCTTCCCCTATGACTTGAGTCATTTACCCCACTGTGTTACTTTGTATTTTTCAAAGCACACTATGCATTTTATATAGATAACTGTGCATGCTACATAGATTACTCGTTTGTCTTAGAATGTAGCTCTACTCTTTTTTCATAGCACCCAGAAATAGTGTCTAGTACATACTAGATGCCTAGTAAAGTATTTGTTGAGCAGCAACAAATGAACAAAATAACAGGATTCACAAGATTTAGAGAAAGTAAGATCTGGGCTAGTTGTGAGACTCAAGAGTTAGCACTTAACTCAGAAGTGGGAGGTGCTGAGTTCTGATCCCCCAGTACCACCCAAACCCACAAACGTAGGAAGTGTGTGTGTAGAGTGGAAGGCTAAATTCAGGGCCTTATACAGGCCTCACAAGTGGTGTCCCATAAACCCTAGCCCAAGATCATTTTTAAGAACTCAAAAGCATAAACAATATTGAGAAGACCTTTAGTGCTTAACTCTTTTGGGGGAGACAGTACTTGAGTTTGCACTTAGGGCTTTGCGCTTGCCAGGCAGGTGAACTGCCACTTTTTTTTTTTTTTTTTGTCCATTGTCAGGCTTGAACTCAGGGAGCCTGGACTCTGTCTCTGAGCTCTTTTGCTCAAGGTTAGTGCTCTACGACTTTCAGCTACAGCACCACTTCCAGTTTTCTGGTTAATTGGAGATAAGACTGTCATGGACTTTCCTGTCTGGGCTGGCTTTGAACAGCATTGCTTAGATCTCCACCACTTGAGGAGCTGGGATTACAAGTGTGCTTCTAAATTCTGTTATACAATATGAGTCTTTGCCTGGGCTGGCCTGGACCTTATCCTGCATAGTTGGGATTACAGGCACATGCCACTGTACCCATCTTTCCTATTGGTTGAAATGCAGTCTCAAGAACTTTTGGCCCTGACCAGTCCCAAACTGCAATCCTACCATTCTCAGCCTCCTTAGTAGCTAGGATTATAGGTATGAACCAAATCCTGGCTTTGAGCTCTCCTATTCGGTGAAGTTCATGGGGGGGGAAAACCTCTGCATTTCAGAAAATATAATCCAATGAAAATACTCTCTGGGCTTAAGAAAAAGAATTAAAACAGTCTAAAACAATGGCAACAACTATGCAGTGGAGGGCTGGGAGAATGACAACTTAGCCAGAACCTTTGTATTGGAGGGAGGGAGGAAGACACACACACACACACACACACACAGTAATGGAGAGAATAAATTACATTCCCCACTCCCTTCTCTCATGGGTTTTTTTGTTGTTGTTGTTTTGGTCGTCTGGCTTGAACAGGGCCAGAATGCTGTCCCAGAACTCTTTTGCTCAAGGCTAGTGCTCTACTTTGAGCCACAGCATCACTTCTGGTTTTCTTGTGGTTAATTGGAGATAAGAGTCTCACAGACTTTCCTCCCTGGACTGGCTTTGAGTTGTGATCCTCAGATCTCAGTCTCCTGAGTAGCTAAATTACAGGAGAGCCATTCAGCCATCAGTTACATTTTAAATGCAGTTGCAAACTAGCTTAAAAAAATTTGATCTGATTTTATCTACCATAACTGAGAACAGATGGATTGGGCGTTGGGCAGGGGGGCAGCTATAATAGACAAGCAAAAAGAAGTTGCTGAATTAAATTGGTTTTGTTGTAAAGTTGCATGAAGCCTTGATTTTGGTTAAGATTTTGTTGAAATCACTGACAAAACATTGGGTTATTTAACTAATGGGTCTTTTTTCTTCAACATCTAAATGGCAGGGACAACTTAGGTTAAATAGTACTTGTAAGATAAGCAAGTAGATATTGAGTAATATGAAGTACATTAAGCCAGCATTATTAGTGAACATTATACTTGGCTTTTATCATTAACTCCTCAATCCCCTTCAGTTGTCAAGCTTGCTGTGTGCATGTACACTTAACTGCTTTACTTTCTTCATCTTGTTAAATGGATATGCTAGTCTAACCAACTTCATCGGCTGGTTGTGAGGATCTGACACCAACATACCATGAATGCATGTGAACTGTTGCCCACTGAGGAACAGTTGTACTCTGCACTGCTCCGTTCACTTCCACTGCTGACCTTCCCCTAGATCTCAGTTTTTCTTACTTCACCTTGGGCAACCCAAGCCTCCATCTGCTTGGATTATTCATTAAAATTCCCTAGGGTGCTACTGTTCACCATTTGAAGAACGTGGTATAATTTTCTGTGGTATGCTTAATCATTTCTTTAACCTTTACCTCTAAATATTCTACCTCTTTGTATCCAGTAAGGTAAGGTGCAAAAATCTGAGAAAACAAATTTCCATTGGTGTGACCAATGGATAATGAACTGTGTTCTGGTTCCCCCAGCGTGGGTTGTAGTATGCAAAGAGTTGAAGCAGGTATTGACAACTAGTTACTCACTCTGATTACAAAGACTCAGTAAAATATATAGAAGTAGGAACTTGGTGTAGTAATATTTGTATAATCTCCATTAAAAAGTATCGATATTTGCCCAGGCAGCTGAATGAAGTGGTTAGTTGGTGGAATTATATATCAGCCAGTTAAAAGTTAGTGGATATCCTCTGAAGATACCTAACTTGAGGCTTAAAATCGTCAGTTTTCAGCTTTTGTAACATACACGGTCATGACATTCCATGGCTCGTAACCTGTTAGTTACACGTGTTGTCTATACATGCATTAGCACGTGGTTTATCTCTGTTCTTTGTTGCAGGATGGGATGGTTAAATTCTATTTCATCCAAACATGACATTACATTATCCAAAGAAATTACAAAGAAGGGACATTGGTTCCAGAACACATCTCTGGAAATTATGTCATGGACTCTGAATTTCATGACAGCTTTGCTGTAGGTTCTGTTCCAACATCTGAAGCCAGTGGTTTTTGCTGAACTTCTCCCACAGGAGGTTCTTTCTTAGTCACTGAATTGGGCGGAGGAAAGACTGTTAAATGCCATGAGCACTTAATCTCATGCAGATTTCTCCATGATCTTGTCAGTCATATCATCTGACTTCTGGTAAAGTCAGTAATATTTTGGCTAAGAAACACAGAGTACAAAATCTTATCATGACCAGTCATGATTCTGTGCATTTGTATGCACAGCAGGGCAGCTGGAATGTTACTTTCTTGGGCTTTAAGGCTCCGGCTCCTATGAACCCAAATACTCAAACAATTTAGGCTAAGTTTAGCTTCCTGAACTCAAATGTCTTCTTACCATTGTGTTTACTGTGTTTCTCACACAAGGCTAATTTATTGCATTTATTGTCTATTTAAGCTTTAGAGAAACTCTCTCAGATGAGTGTTGAAAGATGAGCTAGTTACTTCCCCATCATTGGGCCTACAGTGGTGAAGTGGAAATTTGGCTGTCTAACTTCAGGCCGTTTCCTGTGCTGCCTTCCCTACAGAGGAGGCTCTGACAGTGTATCGCAGCTGTGCCTTTAGTAAGTTAGCCCTTGGGAGTGGTGCCCAGGTGGTACCTGGGCACTTTACCTTTGCATATTTCATTCTGCCTATGCCCTAAGGTAAAGACAGTGGCACCCCATTGGCCTGCTGCTATGGCAAAAGTAACAGGACTCACCTCGATGGAGTGCTTGCTCCTGCTTACTGCTGTCCTCCCTTCAGCTCTCAGATGCAGTAATAATGCCCTAGTTGTGCCACATGGCTGAAGAGTGTCAGGGCAGCAGCACAGGAGTCTGTTGGGGGGGGGCGGGGGGGCAAGAAGTGGCTCGGTCCTGCTGCTCAGGAGCACAGTAGGGAGAGCCTTTTGCTCTTCTGAGATGGAAGAGGTTCTAAGGAACAACAGAAACTGAACTTGCTCTTCAGAGTGCCATAAGATGTTCTTTTTTAAAAAATCACAATTGTGGAAATGAGAAGGAAAATAAGTAACAAACTTTGAGCTCCCCCTAGAGGTCAATAGTGATAAGAGCCTATAGGGGCTGCTGGAAAAGGGCTTCCAAAAAAAAAAAAATCTCGAAAGTTTAAGAGCATGTAAGAGGGATCCATTAGCCTAAGAGCAAGAGTTCTGTGAACCAATCTGGAAAAACTTAAACACAGTAAATGATAGGACATTTAAAATATGTAACCATGAATTTGCACTTGGATTGAATGAAGAAATAGGGAAGAAGGGATGAATTTTAAATATAAAAGAATCCCCAATACCAATAAGCTAGCATTTCATAGATGTATTACACAAAAAAGTGTCATATAGGGGAGAAATTAACCTTTGAGAAGTTTAAGTTGATCAGATTAGCAGATGGGGGGGGGGTGGTTGTGGGGCTTGAACTCAGGGCTTGGGTGCTGGCCCTGAGTTTTTTACTCAGGGCTAGCATTCTACCATTTTGAGCCACAGCCACACTTCTTTCTGGTTTTCTAGTGTTTAATTATTGCAAATATTCAAATGGTCCTTTGCGGAAAAATAGTTTCCCATCTCTGTTGAGAGTTTTTTTTCATTTTACAAGATGTAAAAAATGGGAGAAGCGGAAAGGAATGTGTCCTGGAATCCCTTGTGTATAGGAAAAGACTCAGGTAACTGTGCTGAGTGTCTTTTTTTTTTTTTGCCAGTCGTGGGCCTCGGACTCAGGGCCTGAGCACTGTCCCTGGCTTCTTCCCGCTCAAGGCTAGCACTCTGCCACTTGAGCCACAGCGCCGCTTCTGGCCGTTTTCTGTATATGTGGTGCTGGGGAATCGAACCTAGGGCCTCATGTATCCGAGGCAGGCACTCTTGCCACTAGGCTATATCCCCAGCCCGCTGAGTGTCTTTTATTCAGTGATGTTTGAGTTCCGTAGTTTGTGACTTGTCACAGTGAAGAAGAATACCTCTATACTTTGTGGTTTGTCCCTCAAGAGTTCATGGTTTCCGCCCATGGTGCACAGGGTAGCCTGTGAGAGGTGCTGGGACTTGAGGAATGAGACAGGCTGTGTGCTCCAGCACACAGAGCAGATGGTACAGAGCCTAGTAGGATGTCCCTGTGTCATTTGGGGCATGTCCTTGGAAGAGTATCACGTCGAAGGTTTGGTGGGACCCCTGGGATAGTTCTGGTGAGTGAATTGTCCCTCCTTTCTGCCAGGTGGGGTGGGTTTGCTCTTGGATATGCTTCTGTTTCCTCCTCATGGTCAAAGGGATAGGGCTTCCAATCTTGGACTTTCAGTGTCAAACTCAAAGTTAAACCTTCAGCTTATAGTTACTCAGGGTTTTGTAAGAACAAGGGAAAACGAATAGAAAGAAAAGAGCTTCTGAAGTATAGCAGTGTAGTGAGTGGTGTAAGACTCTCCAGTGGTTTACTACTGCAGCAGCTCTGCTTTCTGCTATGTGGACAATGTTTCTGTTCCATTCTGACTGAATCACTGACTGGCTTCTAACTCACTGGAAATGTCTTTCCCTAAATCACCATTGTGGAATTGAAGGTTCCTGGTTGAGCCCCATGGTGATGGCTCTTCTGCAGGCATTATTCTCTTTGGTTCCTTCCCAGATGTGTTGGATTACGAAAGATATCCTCTGAAGACAGAACCTGTCTGTTTCTTTGCATACACATTTGAAGTTCATAGATTAATTGGACAGAATGGTGATTATATGCTGAGTATCTTAGTATCTTTGCCTGGTTAATGAAGAGCCAGTATTTTAATAAAGAGGCAAAAAGGAAAGAAAGACAGGAAAATCTTAGAGCAGATTATGAATGAAAGGATATTAGCAGAAAAAAATACAGAAACAAAGCATTTGATTTTCTTGAGCACTTATTCCTCTAATTTTCTAACATTCTTTAAAGAACTTACAGACATCAGTGGACATTTTTATCTGTTGTGTTTTGGGATTGTTTTTGTAGCTTAACTTGCTCATCAAGCTTCAAGAGTATGAATGTTATATGAAGCATTTGGTGAAGATTGAATGCCAAACAGCACTTTAAAAAAAACTACTATAATCACACTTATGGGGCTCTTTTTAAAGTTAAATCAGCATAGTAGTGCATGAAGAGTAAAAACATACAGAGTAAGATTTTAGGATTTTTGGGGTGACATTCCATTAACTGGATTTTGTTATTTTCCTATGATGAAATTTGCCCTTCCTCCCATCCTTGGGTTTGAACTCTGGGCTGGGGTGCTGTCCCTAAGCCACAACTCTACTTTTGGCTTTTGGGGGCAGTTAATTGGGGATAAGAGTTTCACAGGCTTTCCTGCCAGGGCTAGCTTTAAACCTCAATCCTCAAGTCTCATCCTCCTGAGTAGCTGGGATTATAGGTGTGAGCTACCCAGTGCCCAGTGGAAATTCACCCTTTTAAAGCATAGTGCACCAAGCTTTAAAGAAAGCAAGCAGTTGCAAGATAGCAAGCCAGTATATTGCCAGTAAAAGTTTGTGGCCCCTCTGTTGTCAGTATCTATCCTCCCTCTACCTGCCTAGCGACCACCCATCCTGTTCTTTTCTCCTCTAGTTTTCCTTCTCCTGGATGTCATATAATGAAATCATAGAGTAGAACTTTTTAATCTGGCTTTGTTCACTTAGCCCTATACATACTGAGATTTATCTACGCTGTTCCCCCCCCCCCCTCCCCCAATCATGGAGCCTAGGCACTGTCCCTTGAGCTTTTGCTCTGAAGGCTAGCACTCTACCACTTTGAGCCACTCTAGTGGTTGATTGGAGATCAGAGTCTTGTGGATTTTCCTGCTTGGGCTGGCTTTGAATTGCTACCCTCAGAACTCAGCATCATGAGTAGCTAGGATTGCAGGTGCTTGTCACATGCTGTTGCTTAATGTCCAAGTTGTTCATTTTCATTCATAAAAGTGCTATTTCATTTTATAGATACAGTGTCTTCTTATTTGTTCATTCTTCAGTTGAGGTTACTTTTGTGTTAATTTTTGGCGATTACAAATAAATACTTGCATCCAGATGTTTGTGTGACTATTTTTATTTCCCTTGGCAAGTATCTACTGAGATTGCTGGGTTACATAGCAAAGAGTCTTTTGACTTAAATTTCTGAACTCTCCCTCCCAGAAGTGAGTACACCTTGTATTCTTGTCATCACTGAAAGCACTCGCTCCCTGTCAGCAGCAAATATTGCTGGGGGGTGGGGGTTGTTTTTCTGTTTGATTTTAGTCAGTGGAGTAGTATGTGGGAGCAGCTCAATACTTTCTGTTTCCATGTTTCCTTTTATGATAATAGCTATCACATGTCTATTATCTGAGCTCTCTGCCTAAGCTGTGGTAATTACCCCATAATTCCTTGCTTGCTTTTTCTAGGTAGGTTCACATACACTGTAATTTTCTTTTGTTTTGTTTTTGCCAGTCCTGGGGCTTTAACTCAGGGCCTGAGCACTGTCCCTGGCTTCTTTTTTTGCTCAGGGTTAGCACTCTACCTCTTGAGCCACAGTGCCACTTCTGGCTTTTTCTATATATGTGGTACTTAGGATTGGAACCCAGGGTTTCATGTATGCGAGGCAAGCACTCTACCATATTCCTAGCCTCACACTGTAATTTTTTAAAAAGAACTTAGTAACCTTGTTGTAGACAACTTTCTGATACAAATATATCCTTTTTTTAAATTAAGCATCAAGTACACATCCTTTATTAAAAATAATAGTGATTTTCTATAATAGTGATTTTCTAAGCAGGATTAAGAATTACTATCTTATGAGAAACTAGTAAGATTTTTTTTAAGGTTAATTAAGGATTTATCTGTGATGATCCCATTACATAAATGATCTTTTAAAAAAGCAGGGGGCTGGGAGTGTGACTTCGCTGTAGAGTGCTTGCCTTGCATGCAGTACCACAAAAGCAGAAAAGGCCAGTGGTAGAGAGCTAGTTTTGAGCAGGAAGAAGCTGGGGACAGTGCTCATGCCTGGCAAAAAAAGAAAAAAGGAATTGCATTGTACATAAATACATCTGATAGATTATTGTTTATTTGCTAAATGACTAATTCAGCTGTTACCTGTGGTTGTATTTAAGTGGTAGGATTTCATACTTTGGTATTCTTCCTCTTTTTATAAGTTGGCTAGTTTCTAGTGACCACTGTATCATTGCAAACACTTCTATTGCAATAGTGATTTTTTTTTATCTTTGCACTGTTTTTAAAGATGTTTTTATTAGCATACATTAGCTGTAAGAGGGGTTTACATTGTGATATTCCCATGCATGTTACATATACTATGCTCCATCTTCCTCCTTCCCTCTAATCTTTCTCACTTATCCTACCCTTCTCTCTTACAATGGCACCAGCAGGTTTCATCCTTCTGTTTTCATTATTGCGACCATATTCACCCACCTTCATTCCCTCCACTCACTTGCACCTCTTACACTTTGTTTTCATTCATCTAAGTGTATACTACTTGTATCAAGGAGTTTCACTGTGGTTCTCTTTTTTTAAACTGCATACCTTTTTAGAGAACAATACTTTGATGTTAGTATAAACATGCTGTTTGTGGGTTATTTTTTAGATATTCCTTCTCTGTGCCAAGTCCCATGCTGGTACTCATGGAGAGGGTTCTGTCAGTCTTCAGACTTGCAATTACAAAGTGTTAATGTCTCTGAATAGAAATATTTTTTACTTACTTTTAAAAGTGTTTTAATTGACATGCATATCATAGAAGCCCTTTGTTTGCTTGGATTCTTTTGTATTTTTAATTCTACCAATAAGTGATGGCATCATGGGCCAAGTGTGGAGCTTTGTGTGGCAATTTTGAATGAGAAAAAAAAAATTGTGGTCTGTGTAACATACTATTCTGCCACATATTTGTGATGTCAGGGGAAAACACCACTTCTTAAAGCTAAAAGCCCAAATCTATTTTATATAACAAAAGTTTGGGTGCATGGCTTTAATGTGTACGCTGAAGTTAGCTGTAGATCAAGAGAAAACTCTACTTTGGATATTCAGGTTTTACAAATAATCTTCGTGGTTTTGCCAGGTCCCATCAACAAAGCAAGATTGCTTAATAGTGTTTGAGTTTCCATTATTGCATACCTACACAAGGCTCCATTTTTATGTGTCTGTGCTTGTCCTGGGGCTTAAATTCAGGGCCTGGGCTCTGTCCCTGAGCTTTTGTTCAAGGCTAGCACTAGCTTTTGGTAGTTTAGTGGAGATCAGAGTCTCACAGACTTTTTTGCCCAGGCTGTCTTCCAGCAGCAGTCTTCAGAGCTCAGCTTCCTGTGTGATTACAGGCCTGAGCCACCAGCACCCATCTACAAGGCTACTTTATAACTGACCCCTTTTGTGATGGTTGTCTCTGGGGTGGGAAGTTTTCTTCTGTCAAAGGCCATTTAGATATTTAAAACATCACAGAGGGGCTGGGAATGTGGTTTAGCATTAGAGTGCTTGCCTAGCGTGCGTGAAACCCTGGATTCGATTCCTCAGCATCACATAAACAGAAAAGGCCAGAAGTGGCGCTGTGGCTCAAGTGGTAGAGTGCTAGCCTCGAGCACAAAGAAGCCAGGGACAGTGCTCAGTCCCCGAGTCTGAGTCCCAAGCCCCAGGACTGGCCAAAGAATAAGTCACAGACAATACAGAATTATCAATGCAGGCAGACAAGCTAATGTTTACAGTATTTTAGGAACCTTGCCTTTTAGCCTTTTGAGGCATTTCTGGGAATTTCACTTCTAATCCTGTAAAATAGGTTTTATCAGCACCCAGTGGATCATTAACTGTTACTGGAATGTATCATCCAGACACACACACCCTTGTTGTTTTTTAAAATATAGGCATCTTGCAGCTGTTGCCTGTTGCCACCTTCATACGTAGGCCTTTTCTGTTGTGTAGGTGGGACGTGAACCTCTATTCCTGGTTTGCTGAGATGGGGCAGTGTGCTTGATAAACTTAGGTGGCTTGTTTTTGTTTTGGTTGTTTGGCAGTGCTGGGGATCAGACTCAGGGCCTCACACAGGGTAGGCAAATAACATCATTGAGCCTGATGTAAGGCCGGTTAACGCAAGCCCAAAAGTTGCCTATAACATTAAGGTAGATATTACTAGGGTGTGGTTGGGATAACTTTTTTTTTTAACTGTAAAAGTGATTTCAGATGGAATCCCAAGTCATAAATCCAATCATGGCCTTCTGAATAATGTATTCTGAGTTGCAAAGAGAAAAAACCAAAACATTGTTACCCTAAAGAAGAGCAGGCATTAGTGGCTCATGCCGGTAATCCAAGCTACTCAAGAGGCTGAGATTTGAGGATTGCAGTTCAAAGCTAGCCCTGGCAGGAAAGTCCTCCGATTAGCCACCAGAAAACCCAAAAATGGCTCTGTGGCTCAAAGTGGGAGATCACTTGAGCAGAAGAGCTCAGGGACAGCCCAGGCCTTAATAAGTTCAAACCCCAGGACCAACTCCCCCCCTCCCCCCAAAAAACATGGTGAAAATATGAATTATCAATGCTACCGATACGTAGGAATACACGTAAGATGTTTTAAGTAATCATGCAAAATTCAGTGAAGTGTTACATACGTTTGGGGGGTGGGCAGGGGAGATTAGAGTTTTGAACTCAAGGCCTCATGCTTGCAAGGCATGTTGTGTTCCTGTTAAAAAGTTTTACATTGGTTCATTCTGAGGAATTTTCTTTTCAGTAGATTAAAGTATTCATTAAGAACTTTGGACTTTTTTCTGGTAACAGGTTGATATGTAGACTTGAATGTGTTAGCAAGTTTTGGAGAACAAAGACTGAAGTCTTTTTGTTTCTGTTTCAATTATGCAGCAGATATAATTTCTACAGTAGAATTTAATCATTCTGGAGAATTACTAGCAACAGGAGATAAAGGTGGTAGAGTCGTCATCTTTCAACAAGAGCAGGAGGTGAGTAAAGTTTAATCTTACTTTTATCTTCACCTTGAGACTAGAGCTTGTGTTACCCTGGAGAAACTCACCAAAGGGTATTGACATTTTTAGATGAAATCTATCAAGTAGAATTCAATATGTACATAGTTCTAGTTCTTTTAGCCTCATATGTGTACATATATATCTGTTTTGATTTTTAAACACATTTTAATTTTTAAAAGATTTGGTTAAAGAAGAGGGCAGGAAGTGGCTGAATTATTCCATACTTTAAATGGTCCTGAAGCCTGTGCCCTCAGTTAAGAGTTTTCTCTTTAAACTCGGTAAAACAAAGTTCCTTTGACCCCCATCTCAGTGCCTGATTTGCTTTGTGTATCCAAGGGTACGGAGGCTAAAGAAAATACAGCTCAGTTATTTTGATACCAGTTAATAGTAATATTGTCACTGTGATTTAAATGTCATTTTTAAGCGCAGTGCTGCTACCTTTCAGAGTGAGTTGGACATTGCTCCCTTGCTCTTTGAAGAAATTTCTCATTGTAGTAGAATCTTTGACTTAAGTGCATTCTTGTTTGTTTTTTCTTTCGCTTTAGGCATACTTCTAATCTGACTGACAAAATTTCTCACTAAAATTATTTGATAAAATTTGTCAGACCGGTTTTCCCTGGCTCATTCCCTCTGTAGGTCAAGGTTTATCCTTTAGAAAACTCCTTTTTTTTTTTTTTTTGAAACCTCTGCCCCCTGTCTATTAAAAAAGAACTAGCATAATGTATATAAATCGCAGGGTTTTACAAGTATGTCTAAATCATGATTCCAAGTTAGGTTTTAAAGGATTGTGAAGTTCCTGGAATAAGCAAAGACTCTAGTAATAATACTACTGCTTTGCACTTCTATAGCGCCTTTGACCTGAGGATCTCAAAGTGCTTTACAAACACTAATGAATTAGTCCTCACAACACCCCAGTGAGGTAGGTAACTTAATTTTAAAAGAAATGATTGATAGTGTCTGATTAGAAGATGCACAAACACTATGTTTCCTTTTATTTATTTAATTTAGCTTTTTTGGTTGTAAGCAAAGAAAACTAAAACTCCAGCTGTACTTCACAAAGAATGGTCTGGTGGGGAAGGGACCATTTCAATCAAATTTTCTGTTTCTAACACTTGACTGTAGAATCTTGAAATACTTGGAGAAGTGGCACTTTCAGCACAATTGCCCTTTATTTACAAATAAGAAAGCCAAGATATAAATAGCAGAAACACTACTCACAGCATCTGACTTGGTGTCTCTATTTGCTTGTTTGTTTGGGTTTTTTGTTTGTTTGTTTTTCGTGCCTTTCATGTTAGCTAACCGAAAAGTAGGCCTTCCATGGATTATTTTCTCTCAGTCTAGTTTTTACTTAAAGGTAATATAGCTCTTTTCCATACTTTTTGTTTTAAGGGGAAAAAATTGAAGAAAAACTTGTAAGCATGAATTTTGCCAATTATTTTAGTTATAAAAATATAAATAACAGGGCTGGGGATATAGCCTAGTGGCAAGAGTGCCTGCCTCGGATACACGAGGCCCTAGGTTCGATTCCCCAGCACCACATATACAGAAAACGGCCAGAAGCGGCGCTGTGGCTCAAGTGGCAGAGTGCTAGCCTTGAGTCGGAAGAAGCCAGGGACAGTGCTCAGGCCCTGAGTCCAAGGCCCAGGACTGGCCAAAAAAATATATATATATAAATAACAGTGTTAAAAGCTAACTTGAAAATGTAGTGCTTGAGAATGAAGTCACTTTCACCTTCTGTAGGTGGTAGTTTAAAGTCAAAATCAAAAGTGAGGCTGGGAGCTAGAGGCTCATGACTGTGATCTTAGCTACTCAGGAGGCTGAGGTCTGAGATTCACAATTCAAAGCCAGTCCAGGCAGGAAAGTTGATGAGACTCTTATCTCCAGTAAACTATCAAAAAGCTTTAAGTGGAGGGGCTGGGAATGTGACTTATCGATAGAGAGCTTGCCTACCATGCATGAAACCCTGGGCTTGATTCCTCAGCACAGAAAAGGCCAGAAGTGGCGCTGTGGGTCAAGTGTCAGAGCTCTAGCCTTGAGCAAAAAGAAGTTCAGGGACAGTGCTCAGGCCCTGAGATCAAGCCCTAGGACTGGCAAAGAAAAAAAAAAAGCCATAAGTGGAGCTGTAGTTCAAGTGGTAGAGTGCTAGCCATGAGCAAAAGAGCACGGGGACATTGCCCATACCCTGATGAGTTCAAGCTCCAGGACCAGCATGAAAAAATTTTTAACAGAGATATAAAACAGGACTGGAATTTGGGCAAAAATAGGGCAAATGTTTGCTGTAATACAGAGTTGGTCAATAATTGTAGATAAATTATAGTTTGTTTTCCTAAAAGAGTGTCTTAAGGTAGTGAGATTGCTCAAATATTTTACCTGTTTCAGAAGATAAGATCAATGTTGTGCACCTGTGTCTCACACCTGTTATCTTAGCTGCTCAGGAAGCTGAGATGGAGGACTGAGGGTTGAAGCCAGCTTGGACAGAATAAAGAAAACATCTCCAGAGGCTTCACTGAGAAAGCTAAGGGGGAGCATCCAGGCCCCAAGTACCCCAGTGCCAGCAAAAAAAAAAAAAGGAGAGGAAGAGAAAGAAAATAAGATAAAGAGTATATGAAAGAGTAATCAGGGGCTGGGGATATGGCCTAGTGGCAAGAGTGCTTGCCTCGTATACATGAGGCCCTGGGTTCAATTCCCCAGCACCACATATACAGAAAACGGCCAGAAGTGGCGCTGTGGCTCAAGTGGCAGAGTGCTATCCTTGAGCAAAAAGAAGCCAGGGACAGTGCTCAGGCCCTGAGTCCAAGGCCCAGGACTGGCCAAAAAAATAAATAAAAATAAAATAAAATTAGTTAAAAAAAAAAAAAAAAGAGTAATCAGGGCTGGGAATATGGCTTAATGGTAGAAGCCAGGGCTAGCGCTCAGGCCCTGGGTGGAAGCTCCAGGACTGGCAAAAAAGTGTGTGTGTGTGTGTGTGTGTGTGTGTGTGTGTATGCACATATATATTTCCAAACTGGGCACTGGTTAATATGTATTTGGTACATTTTGCTTAATTTTCCCTATTTTAAAGCGGGCCTTGAGAGTTTCTGAAACCATGTTGTCTTCAAGGTCTGTGTGATTGATTATAAGTGTACTTTACAATGAATACAATTGGGTGAGAATTTAGGAATTCCTGCCTATGTATCAGTAAGATAGTATTATGTAGAAAAGTGGAAGGGAGTTCAGAGATAATTTTTTCTAACTTTTTAGATAAATCCCAGAAAAATAGACATTCTAAGTATACGTAGTTGCTGCCGATCCCTAGGCTGGGCTCAGTAGGGGAAGTGGGGTTTACTGGGGATTAAGCACGGGTCCCACTCGAGCTACGCAAGCCCTCTACCATTTGAGCCATGCTCTCACAAAAGCTATGCCTTTTGTTTGTATTTTTTATTTTTGAGGTAGCCTCAGTAAAGTTAACTAGGCATCTACCTGCTTCTGCCTCCTGGGTTGCTAGGACTTGTAGGCACGTGAGCACCATACTTCCAGTGAATATTCTTAATCTGTTTCATGATGTGGCTTTGTTTGCAAAACACGGTGGCATTTGATCTACTATGGCCTTTTACTGTTACCTGTTGGTAAGGCTTTTCATTAAACTTTATGGACCTTAAGAAGTCATAGCAGCAGATACTTGGCATATCATTTGGTTTTTATTTTATTTTTCAGCCAGTCCTTGGGCTTGAAGTCAGGGCTTGGCCTTGTCCCTGAGTTTCTTTTTGCTCAAGGCTAGCGCTCTACCACTTCACTTGAGCCATAGCATCACTTCTGTTTATTTCTGTGTATGTGGTACTAAGGAATTGAACCCAGAGCTTAATGCATGCTAGGCAAGCACTCTACCACTGAGCCACATTCCCAACCCAATATTTTTAAGTCCCTCCTTTGGGTCTTACCTGTTTTATCCTTCAGACGTAGTAGGTCCTGAAAGTTGAGAAATCTGAAGTGCTTAAAATCTGAAATTCTTTGAGAAGCAACATAATGCCGCAGATGCAGGATTCCACCCCGACCCTGAGTGGCAGATGGTTATAAGATGAGTACAATGACTTAAAAGTGCTATATAAGCTGCCTTTGTGCTATGTGGTATAAGTTGTATATGAAACATAAATGAGTTTTGTGATGACATTCTAATAAGATATTTCATTATGTATATTCCCAAGTATGAAAAATTCTGAAATCCAAAACCTTTGAGGAGTACTTAGCTATAGTAGCTGCTAATGAATGCCTTATTTTCTCCGTTGTTAGTGTTAGAGAAAAGCTAAGATTGAGTTTGAGCTGGGAATTGAAAGACCTGGGTGCTGGGCTAGATTTACCTCCCCTGGTGTGGGGATGCTAAGCTTACTCCCTTATCAGTGCTCCCCTTTTCACCCTCTCCCCTGGGCGCCCGACCCACAGGGCGGCCAAGGTGGAGCGAAGGGACACGGGCAAGCCTAAAGTGCACGCAGCTGAACAAGATCCAAGGAAGCCAGGCGCAGACGGATCTCAAGTGCTTCGGAGAGCAATCTGGTTTAATCGGGAGGGGCTTACAGTAATATAGTGATGATGACGAGGATTGAGCAGGGGCTGGCGATAGACTGGCGAGCTTGTCCATCCAAGAGCAGCTCCCAAGGAAGGACCTCCCTCATGGGCTAACGTCACTTCCCATAGTACTGCCCTCTGGGCAAAGCCCGCGAAAAGTGCTCGCTGGCGCAAGGTGGGGGATGGTCTCAAAGCTACCCCTTCTGGTTCTGGACCCAGAAGAAGATAGGTGGCTCAGTTCCACACTGCCCCAGGGCTGGGGGAAGGGCGGTGCCTCGGGAGCGCTCTCATCGCCCTTCCCCCCTTAAGGCCAATATGAATCCCCAACACCTGGGTGTTAACTGTTCATCCATTTCTTCATGTTCAGCCTTCTTTGATAAGCTTTCTCTCCAGCCTGCCACCAAATCATACTTACTGATCTTTAATTTTTCATTTTTTTTCCAATCTTGGGGTATGAACTAAGGGCCTGGGCACTGTCCCAGAGCTTTTTTCTAATTGCTTAAGGCTAGCACTCTACCACTTCAGCCACAGCTCCACTTCCCACTTTTTGGTGATTAATTACAGACAAGAGTCCTATAAACTGGCTTCAACCCTCAATCTTCAGATCTAAGTAGCTAGTTTGCAGATGAGAGCCACTGGCATCTGGCTACTTACTAATCTTTTGAAGGTTCCAGCTCATTAAGGTGTTACATTTTTGAGGAGAACATCATGCATGTAATAGTACTTTTGCTTATTGCTGAGCATAGCATGTATATTTAGCCCTTTTTTCTTTTTGTCAGTTGTGAGGGCCTTGGTGCTGTCCTTGAGCCTCTTTCTGCTCAAGGCGATTGCTCTACCACTTGCGCCATAGCGCCACTTCTAGTTTCTGAGTGGTTTATCGGAGAAAAGAGTCTCACGGGGACTTTTCTGCCCGAGCTGGCCTTGTGATCCTCAGATCTCAGCCTCCCGAGTAGCTAGGGTTTCAGGCATGAGCCTCCTGCGCCCAGAAGTCAGGTTATAAGTACAGTGCATCTTGATCAAATATTACCCCTTGCATCATTCTCCCTCATCTTTCCCCATCCTTAACCTCAAGTTTCATAGTTCAATTTTTATATAACATGCATTGAACATAATGACTGCATTTTTCACTCTCCTCCCTCCACTCATGTGCCCACCTCTCACTGCCGCCCCCTCAACAGACACAACTTAGGTGGAAGGTGGGAATTCCCCGCTCAGTCTCTGTCCTTGAGGGGATTGTCTGGCCCCAGGACTATATAAGTAAGGCCTGCAAAATCTTTCATATGGAACAGGACGGACTGATGTTCCATGTCAGCTCTGTGGGCTTATCTGCCTCTGTGTCATTATGGGCCATGCAAAAGTATCCAGATGGTAGTTAGCAGAAGAAAGATTGCACCCTTGCAAAAGCCTTCGTGTGTACACATAGTATTATGTCTCTTCTTGGAGTGCCCATTGAATAGCATTCATCCTGAATATCAAATTGTTATCTGGTATGTTGTAGTTTTCATGGTATAACAATGAACCATGAGACTGGGTGGGTAATTTTAGGTGAGATTTCTGACATTCCTTCTAATGCGATACTTGAGTGTGTTTAGGTAATGGATGAGGTGCTGGGAACCAAGCTCTGTATTTGGTTTTTACCCCCTGCATAGTCCCAGGGTGGATAATTACTGCTCTTTGATACTCTTAATGGGGTTTGAACTCAGGGCCTGGGTGCCGTCCTGAGCTCTTTCTCTCAAGGCTAGTGCTCTCACATTAAGCCACAGCTCCATTTCTGGTTTTCTGATGTTCAATTGGAGATAAGAGTCTTATAGACTTTCCTGCTCAGGCTAGCTTTGAACTGTGATCCTCAGATCTAAGCCTTCTAGGATTATAGGCTTGAGCGACCTGTGCACAGCTTACTCTGCATTCTTAATGTTGACAAACCTACTCATAATCGATGCTATTCTCACAGGGATCAAAACAACTATGTGAGTGAACAGTTTGCATCATCAGGCTATTTGAAAAAGCCAAAACATACTTCCAGGATTATTCTCTGAATTCAGGAGATACAATAACAATAGATGACATTTTGATAGCTCAGATTAAGGTTTTCTTTTTTGTTGTTTGTTTGTTTTTGCCAGTCCTGGGCCTTAGACTCAGGGACTGAGCACTGTCCCTGGATTTTTGCTCAAGACTAGCACTCTGCCACTTGAGCCACAGCGCCACTTCTGGCCATTTTCTATATATGTGATGCTGAGGAATTGAACCCAGGGCTTCATGTATATGAGGCAAGCACTCTTGCCACTAGGCCATATTCCCAGCCCTTAGGGTTTTTTAATTTAAATGTTTTCCATAGATTTTTTTTTTTTTTCGGCCAGTCCTGGGCCTTGGACTCAGGGCCTGAGCACCATCCCTGGCTTCTTCCTGCTCAAGGCTAGCACTCTGCCACCTGAGCCACAGCGCCCCTCTGGCCGTTTTCCATATGTGTGGTACTGGGGAATCAAACCGAGAGCTTCATGTGTAGGAGGCAAGCACTCTTGCCACTAGGCCATATTCCCAGTCCTCCATAAGATTTTTTTTTTTAATGACCCTTTTTTAGTGTTTTTAAAGTAATTGTACGGAGATGAAATTGTAAACATGATTATAATTTTTCCTTTTGCTGAGGCATTTGTGTTAACCAAAGAAATCCATGATTATAGTGTCTGTATTTAGTTGCTTCATTTTTTTTTCAAATGGATCCAAAAAGAAACAAATCACCAGTATGTATATGTAATACGACTTGAAAGATACGGGCTCCACCATTGGTAGGGTCACAGGGGCACTGCTGGGTAGTACTGAATGTGAACTTAATTGCTAGCAAAATTTCTCAATAACTTTGGTCTCAGAGTATGTCATAGGGATCAAATAGGGCCATTGCATTTATGAAAACTTGTCTTTTGAAACAATCTTCCCAAAGAGGCAGACACCTAAAAAGAAAAGAATATGAAACATCATTTAACAGCAGAATGGAATGGTTCCCCTACAGTGGACAAAGTGTTACCTTTCAGATGAATCTCTTTGGGTCATTAGTTTTAGTTTTCATTTCTCTTAATCAGTATGATTCTGTGCTCTTTAATATATAACAGTAACTTGGCAATATAATTGATCCATAATTATTCCACTGTTTTTCTACTGAATGAAGCTTATTGTTAGCTTTTTTTCTCCTCATCTGAGCTGTATTTATTCTGTGAAGTCTTTAAATACACAAAGCAGAACATAGTTAAGTGAGTCAAGATAGTTAAGTGAGTTAGTATTTTCTGTCTATTGGAATTGATTTACATGTTTGATTTCTTTGGAATGTTTCTCAACAGTTGTTCCAAATCTTTTTTTTTTTTTCCATTTTAGAACAAAATCCAGTCTCATAGCAGAGGAGAATATAATGTTTACAGTACCTTCCAGAGCCATGAGCCAGAATTTGACTACTTGAAAAGTTTAGAAATAGAAGAAAAGATCAACAAAATTAGGTGGTTACCCCAGAAAAATGCTGCTCAGTTTTTATTGTCTACCAATGGTAAGTCAGTCTTTACTTTTCTGTGTTCTCTGTGGGTGCGTATTCTAGTGTTCTAGAATGGATCCTCTTCCTTCCCAAGAGCAATGTCCTTGAGCGGTTTCCTTTTTTTTTTTTGCCAGTCCTGGGGCTTCCGGAAGTTCTCAGGGTGTCGTTTCTTGCTCAAGTCCATCACTGTCCCTCCAGTATACTTGCAAGCAGACCTGTGCTTGCGAGTTTAGATGAAATTAAAACCTACCTTTCTAGTCTGTTGGTTCCACCTGGGTCTGCCATAGAGGCTTCATCGTGACTCTTTGACGGCCATCACGCACAGAGTCTTCTAGACCCTGAGCACTGTAGGACTTGGAGTGGACAGAAGCTGCTGGCTATTCCAGTGCCTGGGTCAGGGGCTAGTGAATCCATGTCATTTTTTTCTGTAGACAGAATTAAAAGTGCCTCCAAAATAAATTTGAGTGGCTGAATGCAAACAATCATTCACTAATTTCACAAAATATTTAATAGTATTGTAGAATGCATTGTCACTTTCTTTGTTGTGAAAATGAATTGTAAACAAAACAAAGATTACGTTTTTGTGTGTGCAAAGTAGGATCCAAGCTGGGTACTGGTGGTTCACATCTGTGTCCCTATCTACTCAGGAGGCTGAGTTCTGAGGATCATGGCTCAAAGCCAGCCCATGCAGGACAGTCCTTGGGACTCTTATCTCTAATTAGCCACTAGAAAACTGGAAGTGGATCTGTGACTCAAAGCGGTAGAACATTAGCCTTGAGTGGACAATTACAGGGACTGTGCCAGGCCCTGAGTTCAAGCCCCAGGACCAACAAGGGGGCTGGGGAGGACTAGGGCCCAGCCAGGGGTCAGTTGTTCACACCTGTAATCCTAGCTATTCAAGAGGCTGAAATCTAAGGATTGCAGTTTGAAGCCAGTCCAGGTAGGACAGTCTGTGAGACTCTCGTGTAATTACCCCCAAAAAGCTGGAAATGGAGCCGTGACTCGAGTGGTAGATTGCTAGCTACCCTTGATCAAAGAAGCTAAGGAACAGCACCCAGGCCCTGAGTTCAAGTCCTAGGACCAGTACACACATAAAAAGAGTCCAGTGTGGCAGGACGAAACCACTTGTCACTGAAGAGTTGTCACTGTCTTCAGATGGTGATTTCAGAAGAATAAAGTACTAAAGGCAATTTTACTCTGTTTACATTTCCTCTTTGCCGGGTAATCTGCAGGGAGAACAAACATTCTTATAAACTAGACGATAGACATTGCCAGGCTAGAGAGTCATTGGTCATTCTGGGAGTTGTTTTGTAATTCTTTTATAAAATGGCATTACGTGCTGTTTTTGTTTTTGTTCGTTTGTTTTTGCCAGTCCTGGAGTTTGAACTCAAGGCCCGAGCACTGTCTCTGGCTTCTTTTTGCTCAAGGCTAGCACTCTGCCACTTGAGCCACAGTGCCACTTCTGGCTTTTTCTATATATGTGGTGCTGAGGAATCGAACCCAGGGCTTTATGTATGTGAGGCAAGCACTCTACCACTAAGCCATCATATTCCCAGTCCCTGTGCTTATGTTTTGTTTACAAAATTATTAAGATGTCATGCTTTCATATAAAAGTGCCATTTTTTGATTAACACCAATAAAAATAAGCATACTTAAGTCCCTCATAGTGATAATTCCAAATAAGGGATTGATACTCATCCCTACAGAGAATTTACAAAGGTAACACTGTACAGTGAGAGCCCAAATGATAGAACACCACCAGGTCCGTCTCCTGTAACAGCAGGCAATCCCAGTTGAGGGATGGACACTACAAAGTACTTGACCACCATTGAGAAGCAGTTGAGTCAGAGAAGCTTCAGGGCACTTGAGGACTAAATGTTCTAAGTTTGGAGAGAAACACTTGGGAACAGTGTTAATTTCTTAGTCTTGACAAATATGCCATGGTTGCAAAAGATTTTGGCATTAGAGGAAACCAGGTGAAGGGTACATAGGAATATTGTGCTGCTGTTGCAGCTGTGTTCTAGGCTTAAAATAGATCCTAAAATAAAAGTTTCCTTTTAGAAAATATCTTGAAGGGCATATGTCTTGAAGGAATTGTGACATGTGCCTTTCAATCAATACTTTTCACACCCTATTCCAGACTTAGGAAGCACTGACCCGGGAGGAGGAGGAGAGACTTGAGTGAGGTATCCTGGGCTAGGAGGGAGTCTGACAGGACCTGCAAGGGAAGGAACCAAGGGATCTGTGCCCTGAGATTTGATTCTAAATATCTTTTTATGTTTGTACAAATATCTGTTCACACTCATGAATAATTGCTTTCCTATAGCTTCTATTGTTTTTTAAGGATAGACATCTTGGCATATATTTGATTAACATTGTTACATATTTGTAATTTCTGTGCTGTGCTTCTATGTATTTTACTCACATTATAATTGTATTTTTATTAATACAGTCACGATGGTTTTAAGTGAAGTATAAAATGCTATGTTTTAAAATGTCCTAAATGGTTTTTCTGCCAGTTTTGCCTTTTGAATACTTCATTCTACCCCCAGATAAAACAATAAAATTATGGAAAATCAGTGAAAGAGACAAAAGACCAGAAGGGTATAACTTGAAAGAAGAAGATGGAAGGTATAGAGACCCTACTACAGTTACTACACTACGAGTAAGTGCTTGAAAGAAGTTTCTAATACTAGTTTATATGATTCTGTACAGGAGTTTGAGTAAGACTTCGATAGGAGCGATTACTGTTAAGTCCCAGGCCCCCAGAAGTTTTTATAATGATGTATCACATTGAAAATACCCATTTAAACATAGACGCTGAACTTGAACTACATAGTGACTTTAGATAAGCATGCATAGAATTTGCATTTGAGGGCTGGGGATATGGCCTAGTGGCAAAAGAGTGCTTGCCTCTCCTATACATGAAGCCCTGGGTTCAATTCCCCAGCACCACATATACAGAAAATGGCCAGAAGTGGCGTTGTGGCTCAAGTGGCAGAGTGCTAGCCTTGAGCAAAAAGAAGCCAGGGACAGTGCTCAGGCCCTGAGTCCAAGGCCCAGGACTGGCAAAAAAAAAAAAAAGAAAAAAAGAAATTAGCACTTGATTTTATGCTGTATTTACCATTTCAAAATTAATTTTCTTTGGAGACCAAAAAAGTAGAAATGGGCCAAAGCTGGTAGCTTAAAAATACAAAGAATTGGGTGCTATGGTTTAAACATTAATAATTTTGCCTATCTTTCAAGAAGTACAAATTGTAATAACATTGCTACCAATAAAAGGAGATAAATTTTCCCAACTGTTTGTTTTCCTGTTCAACAAAGGGTCAGCTTATTTGCTTTTTAGAACTAAGTCTCAAAAACTGGAATAATGATGTGTTCTGAACTTGTAACTGCTAACCTTTTGTAAATTCTGTTTTTCATGTACTATTAACAGGTGCCAGTCTTCAGGCCCATGGATCTAATGGTTGAGGCCAGTCCACGAAGAATATTTGCCAATGCTCATACATACCACATCAATTCAATTTCTATTAATAGTGATTATGAAACTTATTTATCTGCAGATGATTTGCGAATAAATCTTTGGCATCTGGAAATTACAGATAGAAGTTTTAGTATCCACTTAATCTGATGATATGTGCTTTGTTGTAGTTTTTGGTAAAGAAAATACTGTGTTCATTGGTTTCATAGGTTTTTGTTTGTATTTATGAACATAGAAATTTCTCTCTCCTTTTTTTGGGGGGTGGGGTGTTGGTTGTGGGACTTGAGCTGAAGGCCTTGACTTTTTTGTTCTAGGCGAGCACTCTACCCCTATGAGCCATAGCACCATTTCCAGTTTCCTGGTGGTTAATTGGAGATAAGTCTTAATAGACTTTCCTGCCTGGGCTGCCTTTGAACCACAATCTTTAGAAATCAGCCTCCTGAGTAGCTAGGATTACAGATGTGAGCCACCAGGACTTGGCAGAAACTTCACTTTTTATAATGAGCTTTTTTGGCAATCAGAAATATTCTCACTGAGGTTAGAAAACAAGTGCATATGGGTTGCAAAGTATAAATAGTGTTAGTAGAAACTGTTGAGCCTGCACCCTTTTCTGGAGTACCAGGATTGCACTGGGACTTTGAACATGCTAGGCAAGTAATCTACCAGAGAAGCCATGCCCCCAGCCCTCCAAAGCACACTTCTATTTATGTTCTCTGAATTTTTCTGTATACACACGTGTGTAATTCCAAGTGTTTGTACTGGTGTACATTCATAAACACAAATATGTACTCAAAATGGAAAGTTTTGATAAATGATAGCAACTATTTCTACTCAATGTGTGTATTTTCCAAGTAGCAGTCATTTCAAGATGGACGAAGCTTGTCAAAATTCATGCTTTACCAAGGTGTGTAGGAGAGGCTGTCTTCTTGTTCATTTTCCAGTCTAATTAGTGAAAAGCTTGTTTTGGTTTATTCTTTCCCAGGTTTTCCATGGGACTAGCATGATTTTTTTGTTTGGGGGGGGGGGTTGCTTTTTTAAAAGTACCCCTTTTTTGCATTAATTGAGATCTTATTTGTGGTACAATTCACTCCTTTCATCCTCTTGTGTATATACATGTTTTGGAGTTCTCTTTTTGTTTACATAGTGTCATTGTTCTCTATAGCTTCTGGGATTTCCTTTTTTTGGTTTTAGTTTTATTTTGGCTTGGCTTTTTGAGACTGTCTTACTAAGTAACCAGTATTGGCATGGAGCTTGTGATCCTCTTCTTGCCTTTGCATCTCCCAAGTGCTGAGATTATAGGCACATGCCACTCTGCCAAGTTGACTTCTGGGATTCATAGCCTAAAGCGCCCCCCCCCCCCAATATCTTAATTTTGCCCATTTTTGTCTTCTAAAAATCTAGTTGGTTGGTGGTTAGCTTTAAAAGTTTTAATACTTCTTAGGTCTGTGGATGAATTTTAGTTTGAGAATTGTAGGATCTTACTGACCTTGTTTCCAAGTGGGAATTCCTTAATGAAATGCTGTCCAGATATTGTGGATATCAAGCCTGCCAATATGGAAGAGCTCACAGAGGTGATTACAGCTGCAGAATTCCATCCAAACAGCTGTAACACGTTTGTCTACAGCAGCAGTAAAGGAACGATTCGGTTATGTGACATGAGGGCATCTGCCCTCTGTGACAGGCACTCTAAGCGTAAGTTCCATGCATCTTCATAACAATACCTTATTTTATTTGCTTGACACTAGCCTGAGATGTACGTGGAGACCTGCTGTAGCCTTGGTTAGATGCTTGACTCTGTAGGAGGCGTTACTGCATTCTCACCAGAAGAACGCAGCCGGGTTCCCTTGGGGGCCTGGCTTTTGATTTTCAGTGACTGTAATTTGTAGTTCAGTGCTAGACTTGGAAAATCTGTATTTGAATGAACTCTCCAACCTTGTATTCAAGTAGAGGAGTCCCTTTGTGTCGTCGTCCCCCCAGTCCCTATCTCTGTCTCTCCCCAGATTTATTCTAAAAAGTTGCTTAAAATTAAAGATGGGAAAATATTACCTTCAGAACATTAAGGGGCTGTGATATTCTTTTTTTTTTTTTTGGCCAGTCCTGGGCCTTGGACTCAGGGCCTGAGCACTGTCCCTGGCTTCTTCCCGCTCAAGGCTAGCACTCTGCCACTTGAGCCACAGCGCCACTTCTGGCCGTTTTCTGTATATGTGGTGCTGGGGAATCGAACCTAGGGCCTCGTGTATCCGAGGCAGGCACTCTTGCCACTAGGCTATATCCCCAGCCCTGTGATATTCTTGTTCTCATGCTGTTATGAGTACTTGCAAATTCAAGTACATGGTTACCAAAAAAAGTTTTACATGGCTACTAGAAAGATAGCGTGGGGTGAGTTGGTGGGAAACAGTGGTGTGTCAGGGCGATGGTGGCCAGAGTCAGTAAGGCAGGTGGTAGAGTGTGATAGCCGGGTGAGGTGCACTAAGTTCTCCTAAATTAGCTGGGTGACTGAACGTGCATTGTATACCCTGCATCTACAATTAGACAGGCCGGCATTTTCTTAAACTTTTTGGGGGAATTAAATTTTAGAGTTGGGAGATATTTTCCAGTTGTTTATTAGCCTATAATTTTACTTCTCTTAGAAGACTTATCAATTATTTTATTAGAAAATGGTTGGTCATTATGAAAATACCTAACCTTGCTTGGTGCTTGTGGCTCATGCCACAAGCCATCTGTTCAAAGCCATCTGGGACAGATAAATCTATGAGACTCTTACCTCCATTTAGCCAGCACAAAGCCAGACTTGGAGGCATGGCTCAAGTGGTAAAGTGGTGGCTGTGAGTGAAAAGGCCAAATGAGGATGTAAGGCTGCAGATTAAGCCCCAGTACTGGACTGCGTGCGTGTGCACACACATACATTACCTTCTTTTTGCTTTCTAGTGTTTGAAGAACCTGAAGATCCCAGTAACAGGTCATTTTTTTCTGAAATCATCTCCTCTATTTCGGATGTAAAATTTAGCCATAGTGGCCGCTATATGATGACGAGAGACTATTTGTCAGTCAAAATTTGGGACTTAAATATGGAAAACAGGCCTGTGGAGACATACCAGGTACTTGCATGTTTTCTTCTTTCAAGAGCATTTTGAAGTGGTTTGTAGAGAGTGGTTTGTAATGGTACTGATCCCAATTCTGTGTTGGATAGAACAGGACTTAATCCAATTAGGCTCAAAATGGACATTTAAAATTAGGTTAGGGCCAGGGATATTGTAGTGTGTACCCAGCATTCAGAAGTATCATGAGTTCAAGGCTATACTGGTCTGCATGGCAAGACACTCAACTGAAAGGGCGCACCTACTGTTCACTGCTATTGCTGCTTGTTTTGGTCCTCTTCCGTAAAAAGAATAGTTGATAAACATACATACACGCATGCGCACACACACCACTGCAGTAAACACTTGAACTTCCTTTGTAATTTACAGCACTAACGTTGGAATAAATCATGCTTCTCAGAGTCCTTTTTTAAAATACCAAACTTATTTTCTAGTTTATACTTTAGTGAGTAAATACAGAAATCTTAATTTATCAAAGAAACTTTCATTAGCTTTCATCATTGTATAACAAGTTATGCTAATCAAAATTTTTTGATTATGCATTTACAACTAGAGTAGCCATTACCAAACTATTTTAAATGTAGACCTAAATTAAATTTGTGGCCAGCCAGGTGTACCAGTGGCTCACACCTATAGTCTTAGGTATTCAGGAGGACTAGGATCTGAGGATCACAGTTTGAAACACAGCCTGCACAGGAAAGTCGGAGACTCTTAGCTCCATTTAAGCACCAAAAGTGAAGCTCTGGCTCAAGGGGTAGAGTGGACTAGCCTTGAGCAAAAAAGCCCAGAGACAGCTCCCAGGCCTTTGAGTTCAAGCCCCAGGACCAGCACACAAAAGAGATAAGCAGGTAGAATGTGGCAGGACATACGTATGTCAGCTACTCAAGAGGTATAACATAGAAAGATCATGATTCATGGCCAACTCCAAGCAAAAAGCACAAGACTATATGAAAAATAACTGAAGCAAAAGGAGTAGGGGGGCTCAAATGGTAGTACATGTGCCAAGCACAAGGCCCTGGGTTCAAAGCCTCGTAAACCCCCCCACACCCCAAAAAAATTTATCAGCAGTTGGTGGACTGAAAAGAAAGTAGTGATAATGAACACTGCTGTAGTGCTCTTTTGTTACTCTTGTTTTAGTCAAGTTTATCAGAGTATTTGTGTCCTGTCCAGGACAGGATTTTTAACTTGTATACCCTAGGAAAACGTGCTTCCCTAAAATAAGATTTGTGTGTTTGTAGAAGTTGATATAATACCTTTATTTTGTTAAGAAGGTAAGATTTAATATGAAAAGGTATTTGTATATGCCTATATAAGGATACTTTCCAAAGTATGTGGACTTGCTAATAGCATCACTTTCCGGTTCTTTGTGGCTTGATCTTGCACTTAGTTTGTCTCATCTCCCCAGGTACATGAATACCTCAGAAGTAAGCTTTGCTCGCTGTATGAGAACGACTGCATATTTGACAAGTTTGAATGTTGTTGGAATGGCTCGGACAGGTAATTGTCATCTTAACCCTCTCAAATAGGAGTCGTATTAGAGGAAGGGGATTGGTAGATGCCTTCTCCATTATGATTGCTGCATTATATAAATCAATGCAAGTTTTAGAGTGACAAATTAGAAGCACAACACCATTTTTCTCAATGGATTCCTTGAAGTAAATTTAGTCATCTGAAATGTAGCATTGCGGTAATCACACGTGAAAAACTAAGCACTGGTTCCACCAGTGAAGATAAACCGAAACGTGTGTCACTTCCTTCACATGTTTCCCGCTGTGGACCCGATGAGTCACGTGGGAAGCCAGGCACCGTGGAACCTGCCTGTAGCCTGCTACCTACACGGGAGGCTGAAGTTGGAGGATGGCTTGTGCTTAGGAGTTCAAGATCAGCATAGGCAAGGCAACATAGTGAGACTCCATGCTCAAGAAGCATTTTTAAAATCACTTCCCTGAAATGATAACCATTCATTAAAGTAGTGAATTTTCAGTTTGGTGTTACTGTACAGTGAGCCTGCTTTGAGAAGTCCTTTGGCAGTGGTGATTTCTTATGATTACCATATGATCTCTTGTTAACATTAATACCTCATAGAGGCAACAATTTGTGTGTATCATTTTATCCATATTATCAGAGGATATTATGATTTTTATCTCTAGTTTTGTCACAGCATAATTCTTTCACTATCAAAGGAGCATCAAAAAAATTGTAATTGTCAGGTGTGGGTTTTTGGTGGGGGGGGGTGGGCAGTCCTGGAATCAGGGCCCAAGCACTGTCTCTGGCTTCTTTTTGCTCGAGGCTAGCACTTTCTGCTTATATGGTGCCGAGGACTCAAACCCAGGGCTTCAAGCATGCAAAGCAAGTACTCTGCTGCTCAGCCATATTCCTTAGCCTTGCCATTAATTTTTTGCCATTTGATTATGTCTTAAGTTGAGAAAAAGTAACTTTGAGATTTATTGATAATTAGGAGTTCTTTATTCAGTAGTAGTTTTATCATGGGAGCTGAATATGATTCCAGTGTCATTACAGAGTAAAGGAAGTTAAACCAATTTGGAGAAAGGCATTATGTAATAGCCTGTGGTGTAATGCTACCACTGCCACCTTCTTGTTTAAAGCAGCTTGAAGTGGGAATTATTTCCCTTAAAAAGATTTTATTGAAATAATTTCAAACTTGAAAATTTGATAGCATAGCAAAAGAAGTCATTTAGCCTTTACCCAGATATCCTTGTGCTATTTGCTCTATCACTCTCTCTTTGTTATTTATTTTACTTTTTTGCTGGTGGTGGGGCTTGTTCTCAGGGCCTGGCTGCTGTCCCTGTGCTTTTATACTCAAGGCTAGTGCTCTACCACTTTGAATCACAGCCCCACTTCCAGTTTTCTGGTGGTTAACTGGAGATAAGAATCTTTCAGAGACTTTCCTGCCTCGGTTGGCTTCAAACTACCATCCTCAGATCTCAGCTTCCTGAGTAGCTAGTATTACAGGCATGAGCCACCAGCAACCAGTTGTGTTCTTTTATGATAGTCATATCTTTTAGGTGTATGTGTGTGCCATTCCTAGAGCTTGAACTCAGGGCCTGGGCACTGTCCCTAATCTTTTTCACTAGCGGTTAGTGATCTGCCACTAGAGCCACAGCTCAACTTCCAATATTTTGGTAATGAATTGGAGATAAGAATCTCACAAGTGTTGGGCCCTGGTGACTTATACTTGTAGTCCTAGTTACTCAGGAGGCTGGGATCTGAGAACTGCAGTTTAAAGCCAGCCCAGGCAGAAAAGTCCCCATGAGACTCTTAGCTCCAATTAACCACTCAAAAACGAGAAGTGGCACTGTGTCTCAAAGTAGTAGAGTTATTAGCCTTGAGCAGTAGAGCTCAGTGCCCAGACCTTGAGTTGATTCAAGACCCGCAACCAACAAAAAAAGAAGCTCACAAACAAGTCTGGCACCGTGGCTCACGCCTGTCATCCTAGCTACCCAGGAGGTTGAGATGTGAGGACCATGATTCAAAAGCCAGCCTAGGCAGGAAAGTACATGAGACTTACCTCCACTTAATCACAAAAAGAGCTGGAAGTGGTGCTGTGGTTCAAGTGGTAGAGTGCTGGCCTTGAATAAAAAGAGTTCAGGGATAGCACCCAGGCCCAGAGTTCAAGCCCCAGGACTGGCCAAAAAAAGAAAAAAGAATCTGATGGATTTAACCTGTCTAAGCTGGCTTTGAACCATGATCCTCAGATTTCAGCCTCCTATGTAGCTAGGATTACAGGCCTGAGTCACTGGCACCTAGTGAAGGAATGGTTGTAATTTGTGTGTTATACATTTTTGGCAAGAATGCTACATAAGTCCTTTTTTAAGGACTACAGCTCCATTGGCTTCAGGGTCATGTGCTAAGCTGAGTTTGATGTAGATTATTGGGAGAATAGATACTACCGAGTAGAAGATAATTCTTGGTTACAGAGCAAGCAGGTCCTTAGTTTTCTGACCTCAGTTAGAGTAGTCATTTGAACCATGTGGCACCCGTCTGCACACATGGCCGTTCCAGTCTTGAGAAGTGCCTGTGAGGACGCTTGGTGGTGGTGCCGACTGGGAGCCGTGTGCGGTGTAAACGCCTGGGGGCCTAGCAGCGTTGTGCAGCAGGGCTGTCTGAGCGAGGCAGAGGGGCACAGGCCTGTCGTCCAAGCGCACTCTATAGGTCAAGGCAGGAGGATTGCGGGTTGAAGACATCTTAGATTACATCATCCACACGCCCTCTGTGGGGGCTTTAGGGGGAGAGGCCTCTGGTTATCTGGAACAAATTTAAAAGTTTATAATTCACATTAGAAAGCACTGGTTTCATAAGAACAGCTGTTGCCGTGTGTGGGGGAGATGACAATTTGTGAATCCTACAGGCAGCTGTACTTCAAGAAGCTGCTACTCCAGTAAATGACATGGTCCGCAGTTGCAGAGGTGGCTCAGGGGAGCTAGTTCAGGGTGACTGAGAACTTTGCATGAGGACATGTCAGCTTTGGAAGAGGGTCCTAGCAGAAGCAGTTGATTTATTCCAGTGAATCGGGGCCTTCCAGTCACTGTTCCCTGGGGGCGCGAGGCCAGGTTGGAGCAGTTTTAGTTAACACAGTCTCTTCACATGTTTTGACGCGGTGCTCTACTCTTACAGTGTTGTCATGACTGGATCCTACAATAATTTCTTCAGAATGTTCGACAGGAACACAAAGCGAGATATAACCCTAGAAGCATCACGAGAAAACAATAAGCCTCGCACGGTTTTGAAGCCACGCAAAGTCTGTGCAAGCGGCAAACGAAAGAAAGATGAAATAAGTGTTGACAGCCTAGACTTCAACAAGAAAATCCTTCATACAGCCTGGCACCCCAAGGAAAATATCATTGCCGTAGCTACTACAAACAATCTGTATATATTTCAAGACAAAGTGAATTAGGGTTGGCATTCCTAGCAGAAGAGCCCACATCCTGCTTAGTTGAGATAGCTGAGTCTAGCATTCGTACCTGTAAGAGAAGGGTCCATTGTGGCACCCTTTCCAGTGTTTGACAGTGTGCCATTCGACAACACTCATAGCTGCATGGAGAGAGCTCCACTCACCACCCTGGGCTTCTCCGTGTCTGCTAGCCATTTAGGTAAGGGTAGGGCACTTTTAATTTAAATGACTTCTTGCACCATCTTGCCTAATGGACTAGACTATTGGACTGTATCAACATTGATTTACTCCACTTTTTATGCCTTCCATTGTGATGACGTCAAACACAGTGAAAGCCTTCAGTCATGCTATGGGATTTAATTGTGTATCCTCATTACTGTATCATTTGTGGGGTACACCCCTTCCCCTTTTTTAAATTAAATACAGCTCATTCTTACTGTGGCTTGTAGCATTCCTCCTCTCTGGCCTCCTGGACTCTCCCCCTCCATCTCTTACCTAGCCCCTTCCACCTGGTCTTGGTGGTGGTATATTAAAAATGAGAAAAAGAATGAAAGCACACAAAATGAGTCAGCTTGGGGTCCACGGTAAAGGGGGTACATGTTGCGAACAAATGTTTTAATAACAGTTGGCTGTAATCACTCCTTGCCATGTCTGGCGCTGAAAATAAGGAAAAAAAAAAAAACTACTACTGAATAAAAGTGACAAAGAACGGAGAATCTGGTTTTCTTTTTCTTTTGAATCTACCTCTTTAAGCCAAAATCTGTGTCATGCCCTTGGGTGAACTGAACTGAATTGAGTCTGTTGTTTTATTGGTATATCTGTTAATTATTTTTAACAAGTGTTCTTTTCATGGAGGAGAGAGGTCTTGGTTCTATGTGAACATGTTTCAAATATATATTAGTATTGAAGATTTTGCTATCTCTAAATGCTACTAGAGATTTTTAAATGTAGTTGTGGGCATATTAGATACATTGTATCTATACTTCACTGTTAATGAAATTGTTGTAAATGAGAACCAAAATTTTAAAGACTTTTTATAGTAATTTCATTTTTTGTCTTCCCTGAATACTAGTAAGTCAAAAGACTTTAAGATGTTTTAACTAGACTTTTTTGTTAGTCATATAATAGAGTGGAAACATAGCATCAAGGGATATCATGGGTAGAACTGACACTACATTCCTTTTTTGTATTTTTCTGCTGTCCAGTCAGAATGAAATGTACTTTGCTATGGATATTTTTTTTCCAAAGCTATATTAAAGAGAAAGTTTTTAAAGGTACAGTGTTCAAAAGTGCTTAATGGACTCCCAGCTGCTGTATCAGATAAATATAGTAATCTGTCTGGCTACACTTTTCTCAAGTGGTGACACCTTATCCAAAGATGAAGACAGCCCTGTTTTGATAGATGGGGCATATCTTTGTTGGCCCCGCAAGAAGCTTTTGTGGAGAACAAAATGGACTTTATTTTTGAAAGATGAGTCAAGCAGGCATTTATATTATTAGAGAATGGTTATAACAGTCTTGAATTTAGAGGATGGAGTGCTTATATTTTCACTACCTGTTTTCTTCAGTCATGAAAATTTTAATTAAATTCCATCATAACTCCCTCTACACTTATAAAATAGTATGTCTTGTAAGTTAACATTTTTAGTACACAGAATTTTTATGTAATAAAATTACTGTATCTTTTGGACTTTGTATTTAAACACATTGGTTATATGTCTGCTAATTCTCGATGGCACTTATACTAATTTATCTGGGGATCATGCGCACATCCTTACTTTGTTATTTATTCCTAACACCTGCGTGGCAAATGGGGTCCCCTTCCCATGGGAATGTGGGTGATTCTCTGATTTCCGATTGGGCAGCTTAGCAGAGGATCCTGTTGGGAGGTAGCTTGAGAGTGTGGATCCTATCTCTTGGAAACACTTTTTGGTTTGTAAGTAGCTGTGACGACCCATCCCTGATCCTAAGGGTTCGTTTTATATATTTAAGAGATAAGCCTAAATGCTAAAGTTAAAATGCCTATCAAGGAATGCTATTATAAATCACTGTAACACAATCTCAAGTATTTTTTACTTTCTTTGGTGTAGCAAACTCTAAGCCCAGCCACTCATTTTATATGATCATGGTTAATTTTTTATTAATAAAAATAATAGAATAAACTTAGTCTTGTCAACTTGCTTGTATTTCCTGTTCTCTTACCACAAATACACAGTTCTCCCTTCTATCAAACCTTTTCAAAGGACTATGGTAGAAGAGTACTCTGTTCTTTTGATCTTTACTCAGTGGCTGGGCGGTAAGAATACCTTGTAAATATATAGATGCACGTTTTATATAGTAACTACTGGAGATTAAGTTGTGTAGCTCTTAGTCTCTTTGAATTAAATGCATACATGCACTCTTCAAAATCTTTTTTTTTTTAATGTGAGAGTCCTGTAGTTGGAGGTAGTCTCAAAACCGGAAACAGGACCTTGCTGTGTCATCGTGTTGTAAGGGTAGTGTGACCTAGAAAACCTTGTGTATTTGGAAACTACTGATCAGAGCGTTTTCAGTGAATTCAAATCACTGTATCCAGGAATATTACTTTAGTGCCTTTTCTCTGCCACCCAAAAATTCAGGTGGAATTGGTCATGTGCACTTGAGGAAGACCAAAACCAAGCACTCCTCCCCTGTACTTTCTGCCAAGAAAACAACACAGTGTGTGCTAGGCTGTCACACCTGTTAGTATTCAATAGCGCCTGGAGAATGGAGCCTTAGGGAATTTATGCTCCTACAAGCTTCCAGGCTGTCCTCTTATCTCAGCCTCCTGAGTAGCCAGATAGAGCAGGTACAAGCGGCCAGCACTGGCTTTTTTTTTTTTTAACACCACTCCCCTATTTTTTTTCCAAGTCTTGGAAATTGAGCAGACTTCATTTTATTAATAAGTTCAAACAGACTGCACATGCACTGCATGTTAGATAGGATTCTGTTTGTTCCCCTGCCAATCTTGTGGCTTTTAAGTCCCTGAACTATCCCTGAGCTTGTTTTTGCTCAAGGCTAGCACTCTACCACCTGAGTCACAGTGCCACTGCTAGCTTTTTCTGTGTATGTGGTACTGAAGAATCAAACCCAGGGCTTCATGCATGCCAGGCACGCACTCTTAACCACTAAGCCACATTCCCAGCCCTTCATGCAATTCTCTTCTTACATGGTGGCATTAAACTGGGTGACCAGTGTTAACATTAAGAATATCCATTGTGCAGGCTCAAAGTAACTCTCTACAGTCCGCACTAGTGAGTTTTGTCAGAATTCCGAAAGGAATCTGACAACTGGAAAAGAGGGAAAAGAGCCTATTTGCTTTCCAATGTAAGGATGCTGGCAGCTGGTTGTTCTGGGGCTTCCCACTAGAGGGCGTGTGGAGCAGCATTGAGTATCTTGAGAATACAGGCAGAGTTCTGTTAAAGGAGTTTGGTATGAACCCAAACCTCTCAGACCCCTGTGCCAGGTTAGCCCTTCTTTGTGAGGAGATGGAATTCGTGCTGCCCAGGCATGCATATTTAATTCTGGAATGTCAATAATTGCTTTTAAGATGAATTGCATTTTCACACACGTTCTTTGGACTTTTAAAAAAGAACACCCCCCCCCCCCCGGTACTGTGTGGAGGAAACATCCATTCATCGTATTCTTAATGTGTTCTGAGCATGCCATTTTTCTATAGAAGATAGCGCCTTGTAACAGTTGGCAAAAGCTTCATGTCTCCACTGTACATATATCAAGTAATACTATATTTTAGTACTACTGGCTTTATTTTTTTTTTTTAAGACAATTTCACTATAGTCCAGGCTAACCTCAAACTTGCTGGGCAATCCTACCTCCGCCTTCTGAGTGCTACGATTGCAGGTGTTGTAAGCCACTAGCTCCTCTATCCCACTACTTAGTCTGTGACCAGCTGATTGTGTTCATTCTTGAAAATGGGAATGTTGAAATAATGAACATTTAAGATTTTAATGGATGTGTTCCTAGAGCTACAAATACTGTGTGTTTAATGAATAGACATACTTGGGATCTGGAACGTGAGTTTCCCTCCCAGAATTCCAACGCATTCCATTCTAAGTATATGAGACAGCCATGTTTTTCCCACTATCTGGGAGAAGTTAACTTGTTTTGGTTGATTTGAAAAGTTCAGAGGCAATACTTACATTCGTCGCTGGTTGTGTCCTCAGCAGGATAGTTTCTGCGGTTTTGAAATAGGACCGTAGGTGTGACTTCTAAGCGTGGTCTATTTACTCTTGTTATTACAAAGGTGATGCACAGCAGAAATAACAGTTACATAAGTGAGGTAAAGAGTACATTTCTTAAGCCGGTGCTGGTGGCTCACACCTGTAGCCCTAGCTACTCAGGAGGCTGAGATCTGAGGATCAAGGTTTAAAGCAGCCCCAGCACTAAAGTCTGAGCCACCCAAAAACCCAAAGTTGTACTGTGGCTCAACATGTGCCTTAAGTAAAATGAGTGCAGGGAACGGCGCCCAGACCCTAAGTCCAAGCCCCATGACTAAGAAGAACAAAGAAAAAAATGTCACCCCTTCTCTTGCTCCCAGTTTTTCCTTCCTGTCCCCACCCACAAGTTGTATGGTTCATTTTCAGCATAGTGTCTAGTGAGGATCACTACTGCATTTGTTTGCCCTTTTCCCTCCAATTATGTGCCCAAATGATCTTTTTTTTTTTTTAATGAAAAAACGGTATTACCAAAACTGGCTATTACTATTGAGAGTAAAAATAACATACTGGAGGAAAAACAGCACTGTCAGTGCCTATATAATGCATATATGTATATATAATGCAAATTACAAAGTAGGTTAACAGCTGTTGAGGGCAAAAACGAAAGGAAGGGCAGGAGGGCAGAGAAAAAAGACACTGGACCTGTTTGAGGTGATGGTTCTGTTCACTTGGTAATGACTATGGAGGTGTACCTACTTCCAAAATTATCAAATATGTATTATGCACATGTGAGTTTGGGTATATAGATTGTTCTTCAAAAATAAAAACGTTCACTGGGCTCTGGCGATTCACACCTGTAATTTTACCTACTCAAGAGGCTGAGATCTGAGGATCATGGTTCAGTGCCAGCCAAGGCAGGAAAAATCCACGAGACTCTTATCTCCAATTAACCACCAGAAAACTGGAAGTGGTGCTGTGGCTCAAAGTGGTAGAGCACTAGCCTTGAACAAAAAAAAAAAAAAAAAAAAGCTCAAGGACAGTGCCCAGGCCCTGAGTACAAGCCCCATGACAACCAAGTTTCTTCAAGGAAATAGTATTCTTAGACGGGAAACTACCTAGCCAGAGGTAATTGCATAAATTACGGCAACAGGACTCTACTAAGTGATGCAACTGTATTTAAAGTATGAAGTTCAAATCTAGAGGAGGATTTGAGCAACTACAGTAATAGGTAGTAATGGAGGTAAAAGATGAACACTAAAACTTTTTGCCTGTTGGGCATTCAAAGATAGAAAATTGTGGTTTGAGATTGGGCCCAGTAGGTAGATGACTACCATCCTAGCTATAGGAAACAGAGCTGTGTGGCCTGGGTCAGCCCCAGCTGTAAAGTGAGACTTGGAAAATTAAAAGCACAAAGAGCTAGACGTGTGTCTTAAGTGGTAGAGCACCTGTTTGGCAAGATTAAAATGGCAAAGTTGGGGCTGGGAATATGCCCTAGTGGTAAAGTGCTTGCCTCGTATACTTGTAGCCCTGGCTTCAATTCCTCAGCACCACATATGTAGAAAAAAGAAAGAAAGAAAAAAAAGACCCAGGACTGGCAAAAAAAAGGGGAGGGGGGGGCTGGAAATATGGCCTAGTGGCAAGAGTGCTTGCCTCGTAAAATGGCAGTTTCCATATATTACAGTTATCTGATATTTGATAAGGGAGCCAAAAGTCTCTTCAATAATTGGTGTTTGGGAAAACTGAGCATCCTATGCAGAAAACTCAAAGTGGATCCCTGTTTGTCAACTCAAAGTGGACCCAAGACCTGGACATCAGACCTGAAACTCTGAAATTGCTGCAAGAAGGAGTAGGAGAAACACTAGAGCTCTTAGGCACAGGCAGAAACCTTTTGAAAAGAGTCCCGGGGCACACCAGATAGGAGAGAGACTTGACAAATTGAATTACGTCAATACAAAAAGTTTCTGCACAGCAAAGGACATAGTTACTAAACTAGAAAGACAGCCAACAGACTGGGAGAAGATCATTACCTGCGAGACATCCCACAAAAGCCTGACACCCAAACCATACAAGGAGCTCAAAAAACTAACCCCTCCCAAAGCTATTCTATTAGCAAATGGCTAAATGGGTAAAGGAGCTAAGGAGACACTTCTCAGGAGAAGAGGAGAAACGTATGAGGAAATGCTCAACATCCTTGTCCATAAAGGAAATGCAAATCAAATCAAAACTGCAATTCCATCTCACCTCTTGTTGGCCAATGTGAATGTGAGCAACAAATGTTGGCGGGGATGTGAGGGAAAAGGAACCTATTACACGGTTGGTGGAAATGTAGGCTAGCACAACCACTCCAGACAGCCGTCTGGAGGTTCCTCAACAAAACCTACGACCACACCTGGGCATCTACGCAGACCATCACAAGCCAGGCCACCTTAAAGACATTTACGTCCATGATCACTGCTGCACTGATAACCCAGTTACGGAAACCGCCCAGATGCCCTGCAATGGATGAATAAATCCACAAGATAGGGTGCCTATACACAATGGAATTTTATATTATGTCATGTGCAGGGAAATGGATGGACCTAGACCAAAACATGTTAAGTAAGCCAAGTTCTGAGAGACAAATAGCACATGTTTTCTCTCATACGCAGAAGCTATACCTAAAATATTCTGGGACAGGATAAATTATAGAAAACTCTAGACATTCACACACAGTGAGGCCAAAGAAGGGTAGTCTAAGAGGAGGAACAGGAAGGCACAATGTCAATGTGCTTCTGATCTATAACGCAATATTTATTAAAATGAACTCAGAGGAAATGGAAACGAGTTTTTTTTCTTTTGTTGTCTTTGTTTCCTTTGTGTCTTGTTCATTTCTCTGTCTTTGGGAGGGTATGAGGAGCACAGAAATGGAGAGACAAAGGGCAAACAAATGCAGCAGTGATACTCACTAAACACTATGTTGAAGATGAACATTTTGTGAATGGGATTGGAAAGGAAAAACGGAGAGAGTGAGGGAAGGGGTGGCATTGTCCAAAATTAAATGTACTCTCTGACTTATGAAACTGTAACCCTCTGTACATCACCTTTGTAATAGCAATTTTAAAATATATTTAAAAATAGATAATTGTTCAGAATACAAGGATGAAAGAAAATTCCAAATGGGAAAAACAAAAGATTCCAGGGTTTCTTCTTGAGGTGGTTAAAGTGCTCTAGTATCATACTGTAACAGGTGCACCGCTCCCCGGACATGACGAAATATCGGACTGTGGATTTTAGCCATGTTCCCAGCCCTGATTCATGAATGAATTACATGGTGTGTGATTTGCATTCCAATAAAGCTTGATAAAAGAAGTTAGGAGTAATACTTTTTTTTACAAAGTGAGTCGATAAAACAGACCATCCGGTAATACAATCAAGAGAAAAATAAAGGATGAATCACACAAAGGCAGAAGAGGAAGCAAGACGTGAGGGATAGTCCTCACCTTAATCCCAGCACTCAAGAGTTTCAGGCCGGCCTAGAAGATACACAGGGAGAGCCTGACTCAAAAACACCTCTGACACAGTAAGTGAATGTCACAACATCCTTTAGAAACAAGAGAACTAAAGGCGCCAAGCCCCCGCGTTTCCACAAGCGAGTTATGTCCCGATAGACATACATTTCCCATTCCATTTACCTAAGCCCAGAGAAGCCGGCATCAGGTTATATTGAAACTTGAAGGGGGAAAAAAAAAAAGATTTTTCAATGTTTCAAAGCTCTAGAAGAAGTGCTTACAATGGGGGTGGGGCGTGCAGGTTTGGAGGTTCAATCTTAAGCACCCGTCATCTCCTATCCCCACCCCCCCCACACAAGGATGGGGAGGAGCAGGGAAGGGAAGAAGGGGGGGCGGAGAGTGTCACGGTCCTGAGTGGAATGGAAGCACACCTTTGGAAACAGCGTCAACGACCTCCCAACAATCTACGGACCGCATCCCTGACCCCTGGGCTTTGACAGGTGCCTTCAGGACACTCTCCACGGTGTACCTGTTTTCCAGATCTTTAAAAGCCGTTTCCAAGTGTCACCACGCTTAGACAGTCGCCACTGCGCGGTCCATTCTGGACAAGTCCGTACTGGGCTTTTTTTTTTTCTTCTTCCCCTTGCTGAGTTTAGTTTTCTAGCTCAGAGCCCTGATGGAGCCCGGCCGGGCCGGAGTAGGCAGAGCGCCCCGAGGCGTCGAGGGGGCGGCACGGTCTGCGCGCCAGGCCGCGGGTTCGGTTCCCGACCGCTCAGAAACACCTCGGACGCAAAGGCGCGGCCGCGGGCTTCATCGTGGGGGGGGGGGGAGCCCACACACACACCCCGTGGGAACACGACGCCCGGGGGTGGAGGGGGGCGGGCCGCCCGCACGCGGCGCCACGCATCCCACGCGGCGGGTGGAGGTCGCACGCACGCACGCACGCACGCACGCACGCGTTCCGCCCTCCCCTCCTCCCCCTCGCCGCGTGCACGTCGGCAGTACTCCCGCGCCGGCCCCGCGAGGCAGGCCCGGGAACGCCCCGCCCCGCCCCGCCCCGCCCCGCCGCGCCGCGGGCTGTGTTGTCATCACGTGTCCTGGGCGGGCTCTGACGTCATCCGGGGGAGGGACTGAGCAGGCGCAGAAAAGGGGGCGGGGGACTCGGCTTGTTGTGTTGCTTCTTCGGCCCGAGCACCGGCGACGGTCTTGCCGCGGCCGCCGCTCCTCCAGCCCCCCGACGATGTCGTCTCATCTCGTGGAGCCGCCGCCGCCCCTGAACAACAACAACAACAACTGCGAGGAAGGCGAGCAGGCCTTGCCTCCGCCCGCCGGCCTCAACAGTGAGCGCGGGGCCGAGGGGCTCGGCGGGGCGGTGGGGGAGGAGGGGCTGCGGGGCCGCGGCGGCCGCCGGCGCCGCGCGGGGGGCGGGGGGCGGGGGGCGGGAGGAGGGGGCGGAGGAGGCCGCCCATTGGCCCGCGCCGAGGATGTGCGGGTGATTGGCGTCGCGCCGCTCCCGTCCGGAGGAGGCGCTCGGCGCTTCCTGGAGGCGCGGCGCGGCCTCCCCTCGGGGCCTGGGCTGGGGGTCGCCGAGTCCCGCCGCCCGGGGGACGTGCCGACGAGCGGGCGGGCGGGCGGGCGGCCGAGGGGTCGCGGCGGCGCCGGGCGGGCGGGCCGGGCGGGGCCGGCGGGCCGGGGCGGGACGTGGGAGGGCGGAGCGCGGTGGGCGGAGCGGGCCGGAGGACGTGCGGCGGGCCGGGGACGTGCGGCGGGGCGGCCCCGGGATGGACGCGGGCGGCGGGCGGGGCGCGGGGCGGGCCCCGGCCGGAAACCCCAACTCGGGTGATCCGGGGGCTCCTGGAATCACGCGTGGATGGGTGGCGGAGGGCAGCTCGGCTCCTGAGGTCTCCCCGAGTTGCTCGAGGGAGCGTCCCCTTTTGTTTGACACGCGGGAGCCGTGCCCCGCAGACCGGGGCCTTTGGGGCGCCCGGGGTCGCCCCCTCACCCCCCCCCCCGGCGTGGGAAAGGCTCCGACCTCACCCACCTGGAATTGCTGCCTGAGCGGAGAGCTCGTGGGAGCCGTCGGCACGCGGCCCCACGAAGGACGCTTCCGCCACCCAGCAGACCTGGGAGGGGGGTTTCTGCCCTTGCGGGGTGCGGGCAGACCCTGGGGCGGGGGGGGGGGGGCAGGAGGCTTCCGATGGCTTTTTAAAAAAGCATTCGAGGGCTGGGGATATAGCCTAGCGGCACGAGTGCCAGCCTCGGATACACGAGGCCCTAGGTTCGATTCCCCAGCACCACATACACAGAAAATGGCCAGAAGCGGCGCTGTGGCTCAAGTGGCAGAGTGCTAGCCTTGAGCGGGAAGAAGCCAGGGACAGTGCTCAGGCCCTGAGTCCAAGGCCCAGGACTGGCAAAAAAAAAAAAAAAAAAAAAAAAAAAAAAAAAAAAAAAAAAAAAGCATTCGAGTGTGTCACGTCCTATGTATGTGTATATATGCATATGTATATATTATATATATATACAGTTGTTTTTCACGCCAAGAGACGGCATGGTGTGTCTTTGTCACATTTTAATAGGGAGTTTTAAGTTGTTCTTAGAAATCGTGGATTTTCTGAGAATGAGATTTCTGACTTAACTGCCCTGGTGGCTCGCTTGTAAAGAAAAAAAAAAAAAATCAACAAAAAACTAGAGTCAAGGGTCCTGGCCGAGTCCACACCTGCCGGGGGCCTGACTGCTGTGTGTATCCTAATCTCTGTGTTGTTGCTCCTTATTACACAAGGGGCCAGCCGGTCTCATCTCATCTTCATGTTGAGTTTCTTAGTTGCACTGCTTCCATACTTGTGCCCAGTTGGGTCGGACTGTGTACGATTTTCACTGCAAGCAAAGAGGACTAAAAGAGCAAGCCACCCCAAATGGAGATTTAGATGCCTGGAATGGGCTGGGGCCTGGAGTTGCTGTCAGGTGTGGATTCAGTTTCTGCTATGTTTTTCTTACCTCCCAGCCGTGGGATATCGGAGGCTGCCCTGGGAAGTTTGCTCCGTAGATAGCATTTCATTTGGAGCCTGGCACTGGTGGCTCATGCCTGTAAATCCTAGCTATTCCTGGGAGGCTGGGATTGTGTAGGATTGCAGTTCAAAGCCAGCGGCCAGGGCAGAAAAGTCCATGAGACTCTTCATCTCCAATAAACTACTCCGAAAAAGCCAGAAGTGGCTCAAGCACTAGAGTGTTAGCTTTGAACACAAAGAGGTTTAGGGACAAAGTCCAGGCCTCCAGTTCAAGTCCCAAGACTGCCCCCCCCCCAAAAAAAAACCAACAAAGAAGATATATCTTTCATTTGGGATGGACCACTTTTAAAAGTTACTTGAAAAGCTTTTAGATAATGCCATATTTAGTTACTCTTCTCTAGCTTCTTACTGTGTGCCTTTTTAGCTCATTACACAACAGCAGACTGAACAAAACAAGAAGTCTTATTGATTCCTTCAAGTGATTTTTTTTAAGACACTGAGCAAAACAACTTATTCAGGCATCAAATGCTATCTGAATTGCTGATAAGTCCAAGGACTTTGTTGACTAATGTTGCACAACTGTGAAAAACGGATGAAGCTCATATAGATTAGCTTTAGTTTGAGATTTTAGTTGAGGGTCAAAGCAACATTTTAATAGCAAATAATTGAAATATTTGAAATAGTGTGTCCTCTGATTTTTTTAAAATTACAGATTATGGGACAAATAGACAAACTCGTTTCAAAATCAAAGTGATATGTCCATTTGTTGATTTTTAAGAAAGCCGCCTGTATCCTTAAAAATACTTAGTAAGTCACTCCTAGCCTACAGTTCAGTAGGTCGCAGGAGAATTCTTGTTGGCCTTTTGTTTAGAAAGCTCCTGAGCGACAGTATTCTTGCCAAGCATTATCAGAGCGTTCTTAGGGCTGGCACATGAAATGCCTCTGCTTGTAGTGGCATTGTGCGTAAGTCAGCGGCTAGTGGAAGCACCCACTTAGTGAAAGCTAGCTTTTCAGGAAAACCAATGATTGTTGTAGGTCTAGCCTGGATTCCAGCCTCAGGTACCCAGTGAGCAAATAGAATGGCTTTGAGGAAAGAAGGTAAATAGAGTGAAATATGTCATTCCTGGTTAGAGTAGGAGTTAACCATGGGGCCTTTAAAGATGGGGAAAAATGAGGAGGAACACTTTTTTTTCCTTCTTTCCCTCTCCTGAACCCCTAAGAGGATTGAACTGGCAGTTATGAAGCTGTACGTCCACAGCATACTGTAAGTCTAATCACAGTTATTGGACCAGCTATTTCCCCAAAACTTAAACTACAGAAAATGTCATTGTATACTGACAGCGTTCAGCATGTAAATAATCTTATAGAATGGAGAAAGCTCTTGCTCTTACTTTGGAAGTGTGCTTGTTAGGAAGAGTGTGCTGTATTGGTGGGACAGCACAAACCTCCCATCTTGCCTTGTTTCCTTCCCAAGTAGAAAGAGAACTTCCTAAGAATGGCTGGAGTTAGAACATTAAGAAATTCCTGGGCTGTAAGTCAGGAATGGATTCGGTGATGAGGAAAGGACATGCATATTTAAGAAAGACACGCCAGGCACCCGTGGCTCACGCCTGTCATCATAGCTACTCAGGAGGCTGAGATCTGAGGACCACAGTTCAAAGCCAGCCCTGGATGGAAAGTCCATGAGACTCTTATCTCCAAATAACCACAAAATGCCAGAAGTGGCACTGTGGCTCAAGTGGCACTAGCCTTGAGCACGAAAGCTCAGGGACCGGAGCCAGGCCCTGAATTCAAGCCTCAGGATCAGCCAAAAAAAGGAAAAAGGAAAGACATAGTCTCAGCACTGGAGGCTGAGGCCGGAGGATTGAGCCAGCCAGGCTACATGGAGAGAGACCTTGTTTCAACAAAACCCAGGCAGAAATGGATGGCGCTGAAACAAATCACACTGAGAAAAGTGAGCCAGGCTCAGGAAGACAAGAGGGGAGATGTTTCTTTAACATGTGACGTCACACCTAACACAAGTATATATGTCAACACAGGTCATATACTTATCTGTAGGATCACACTGAAGTGTCAGGCGCACAGGAGTGAGATTCCTCCGAGTAATTATCAGACAATTTAATAAAACTGCAACATGTTTTGGCTGTGAGGAGAGGTGAGGCTAATGGGAGCAGGGATAGATGAGTGGAGAGGAGGATTGTGGGTGCGTACGGTCACGGATAGCACATGGAACCGGGAAACAGTGAGATGACCGGAGATGGGATAGATGTGGAGAGAGCGAGGAGGGCGTTACTCAAGATGCGTTGAACACATAAATGGACATGTAAATGGAACCCCTCTCCTTGTACTGCTACTTGAAGACAATACCATTTAAAAAGATTTACTGAGGTCTGAGGATGTGGCTTAGTGGTAGGCGGCTTGCCTACCATGCAGGAGGCCCTGGGTTCAGTTCCTCAGCACCACACACACAGAAAAGGCCGGAAGTGGTGCTGTGGCTCAAGTGGTAGAGCGCTAACCTTGAGCAAAAGAAGCCCTGAGTTCAAGCCTGCCCCCCCCCACAAAAAAATTACTGAAAAAAATCCACAAGAAAACAACAGCAAAAAGAATCCAATCTGCTTTTTTGTATGTTACGCTACAGATCGTGTTACTGTGCAGCCTTTTCTAGTCATGAATATGCTCTGTTTATACAGGTGGCCTGCACACATGTATGTATGTATATGGTGGGGGGCTATTGAGTTTGAACTCTCAGGACCTACTGCTGGTTGGTACTACCACCGGAGCCTCCACCCTGCCCCAGTGATCTTAGGTGATCTTTTTTGTAAGAATCACTGAATAAATATTGCCAAATCATCTTTTGGAAAGCTCACTGGAGTCCTCAGTGTATCAGCGAAGTATTGGAAGTCCTTTGGGTAATAGTTGGTAATAGTTAACCATTGCTGTTGGGTAATGGTTGAAGAACTGTAAGTTTATAAATGATGAGGTGGGATGCAAGTCAGTTAGTTAGTGGGGGAATGCTTGTGTTTGGATGGACATTGGACATTGTGAGTTGTGGGTGAAAGCCCTCAGCACAGTGTATAAGACTGAAACTTTCAGTGCATGACAGTGTATAATACATTTACACTTGCAATGAAAACAAAAAGCAAGCTGAAGAAAAAAAACATTTCCGGAAATCTCCATGTGAATCCATTTGAAGTTGTTTCCTTTAGGAACAGGAGTAAGAGGTGGGGGAAAGAGGCGCATTAACTTTTCAATTCGTGTATTGATTACTTATATTTTTTATTAAGTAGGTGTGCAGTGGGGTTACAATTTTGCATGTCAGGTTACAAGTACAGTGCATCCACTCCTCTACTCCCTCATTTCCCTTTCCATACTACCTTCATTATACAGTTCAATTTTTACGTGATGTACAAAGAATATATTGACTGCACTTGCTCAGTCTTCCTCCCTCCTTTTGTGTGGATATTTATGTTGTCGAGGAGCATATTTTTACAAAGGGTTTTGAGACAGTACAGACCACGTCTGCAGCACTGAGCATGTGCGGGACCTTGCTTGTTTTTCTGTGGGCTCATTTAATCGTCCTAACAGCTCTGCAGTGCATACAGCTGTTACCCCTGTTTTCCGGAGTGGAGCCCCACGAGTGCCCAGTGACCTGCGGTGGCTTGGGCGGAGTTGGGCTTCAGCTTCAACTGCTGCGCCGATCCGCGGTGCATGAACGTGGCCAGCCATGGCACGCGTGCCACGGTGCCGAAGGCCATCCCCAAACACGGTAGATGCGCGAGTGCGAATTGCTAATGTAGAAAATAGAATTGGCTTGTTTTGGAAATCCTTCCGGAAAGTCAGGAGCAGAAAGCGTGGCACTGTGGCGTGTTCCCCATTGGTGCACGTTACCTAATTGTGTGATGAGGGGGGCTGGCTTCCGCAGAGGCCCGTCTGGAACTCGCGGTCCCCCGCTCCCCCGCCTGCCAGGCAGCCCAGCCCTGGGGTTTTGTTTGCTTTACACTCTGGGCTTCTGCACAAGGAGAACGGGGCCCATTGGTTTCAGAAGCTTGAAAATCCTGGAAGCAGTAAGACTAGGAAAGAAAGTTTTGTCACAACACATTCTCCCTCCTTCCTCCCTCTCTTCCTTCCTCCCTCTCTTCCTTCTCGCCCCAGTGTCTCTAATGTTTTACAGAGCTCTAAATTTAGAGATGCTTTGGCATATTTCTCACACATTCCAGAGGCATTTCAGATACTAAATGTCTGCGGTGTAAACCTCTCATGGCTTTGCTAGCTGTGTGTATGCATGTGTCTTAAGTTGTCTGTAGCCGGGCCCCTTTCCCCGTCCATGTAGAACGAGGCCCAGGACCTGAGCTCCACCTGCGTTTTCTGGAGCACAGCCCTGGGACTGCGTGGTGGCAGTGGGGCTGTGACAGCCCTCCAGGCTTCCTAGGGAGGAGGGGACACGCTGGCTGCTGCAGATCCTGTTCTCAGAGCACACTTTACAAACATTACCGCGCTTGAGGAGCGCGTGCGAGATTGGCTCTTTGCTAGGCACTTCCTACTACCAGGGTTAGACACCCCGCCCCCCAACACCCTTGCAAATGGACCCCCCACTGTGCTTGTGCAGCTTGGGCAGAGCCTGGGAGGGTGTCGGTGTAAAGTCAGGTTCCCAGCCCCAGGTGCCTTAGGGGCTCACCCTGCAAAGGTGACAGTGACCTCACTGTGGGTCTGGGGTCGCATTGCCTCATTTCAGGGTGCTGTAGGGTGTAAGGTGGTGCAGGTATTTTCTGGGGGAGCTGCCTGTTCAGCTGTGGGACGCTGGGCGTTCATAGCACAGGTCTCACCAACCTGCTTGGTTGTGTTTTCCAAGAACAGATATTGTGAGGAAGGAAACTTAGGGGAAACGCACGTTTCTGTTTGTGTTGTGAAGTTGGTTAATTGGCTGCAGTTAATCAGTTCATATTAAAATTCACTCACTGGGCCCAACACATTTTCAAGAACTTCCGATTACGGGGCCCCTCCCCTTTGTGTGGCCCCACCCAGTTCTGCTAGCTGTCTTCCCAGAGCCTCCTCCTGGCTGCAGCTTCTCCTTCCACATCCTTAGGGCTTAATGAAAACCCTAGAAAGCAGGAGCTCCCGGGAGACGGCAAAGAGGTAAGTTCACCAGGGTGCTTGGTGCTCGAAAGAGGAGAAGAAGTGGAAAGTGAGGGGAGCAGGGAAGCAGCAGGCCTGTAGGGCAGCGCTGGCAAGGGCCCGCGGGCTCTGGGCATCTTCCCCAGATTCTGTGCGGAGCTGGCGGCCGCATGATTGCATTCCTGGAGAGGCGCTTCTCTGTGATGGGTGGTACCTGAAGTTCAGATGTCAGCCTCGCGGGAGGAACTGTAGGATGGTTCTCCGTCAGAATGGCAGCAAGGGGCTAGGAGTTAGGCTTACCTCTCGGAGAAGCTCATGCTGGGCATGAAGAGGGCCACTCGGCCAGAGGCCACCTCTCCCTCACCTCACACCCGCGCCGCGACCGCGTCAGGAACAAGTGAACAGTCTCCTCTTGACTAAGCTGTACATGAGTTACGTATGTATATTTGACATCTCTCTTTTAGTCTTAGTCTTTCGTGGGCCTTGAACTCAGGGTCTGGGCGCTGTCCCTGAGCTCTTTGCTCGAGGCTAGCACTCCACCACGTTGAGTGAGCCACAGGGCCACTTCCCATTTTCTGATGGTTCGTTGGAGATGAGAGTCTCCTGGGCTTTCCTGCCTGGGCTGCCTTTGAACTGTGATCCTCAGGTCGCTGCCTCTTGAGTAGCTAGGATTGCAGGCGTGAGCCACCAGCGCCTGGCTATATTTGATTTCTCTTAACTGAGGTTAGCACTTCTAAGTGCTGGAGCCATGCCTATGGCCAGTGCTTTCATAACAGAGTATTATTATAATTTGTGATACAGATACAGCACTAGCTGAGGCAGACTATGCAATATATATTGTGCTTTGTGTAAATCTAATGTATTAAAGGGATCGGGTATGGCTCAGGCTGTAGAACCACCTGCCTGGCGAATGTGAAGGCCTGAGTTCAAATCCCAGTACCCCAAAAATGTGACCTGTCTAGTCATACAGTAACTATGTATTGTTTTGAAAAGTAACCTTGTAGCTTAGTATTGATTATATATAAACTGAACTTTAACCAGGGGGAAAACTGGCAGGAAGCCTTTTTTTCCCCTAAAAGTTAGTTTCAGATTTGATTTCTTCTAAATTGGCTGATTGCAGGAGAAACTTCAGAGATGGAACAATATAGATTTTTACTTTTATTATACCTTGTTTATTTACTTCAGAATCCTTGTGCTTCACGTTGAGGGCCTGAGCTCTTATCTGAAGCCGCCATGCTACCCTGTGTGTGGGGATGGGGGTTGCAGCGCCCTGGCTTGGTGAACTTATCGGACTTGTCCAACAGGTTCCTGGGTGGAGCTCCCCATGAACAGCAATGGCAACGAGAATGGCAACGGGAAGAACGGAGGGCTGGAGCACGTGCCCTCCTCATCCTCCATCCACAACGGAGACATGGAGAAGATTCTTCTGGATGCCCAGCACGAGTCGGGGCAGAGCAGCTCGAGAGGCAGCTCTCACTGTGACAGGTGCGTGGTGCCACCGGGGGACAGGTGGGTGGTCAGGCTACTTGCCGCGGGGACAGGGCTCGCTGGCCTCCAGGACAACAGGTTGACAAGCACCGGAGCGCCCGCCGTTCCTCTGAGATGAAGTCACTTTTCTTCGGCAGCTTGTATTCGCCCTAGGTGTTTAGTGTTTAAAGCCCAGTGGCACAGATGTTTGTTTGTAGAGCTGATGAGCTGTCGTGACTTTCCTTCGTCCCTGGGCTGTCCCCTTCCAGGAAGCGAGGCTTCCAGGGGCCGGCAGGGTCATGCCTCCTCTGGACGCTCTGCGAATGCGTGCCTGACAGGAACTGCAGTTTGAGTGGAGTTGAGCAGCATTTGCTCAGTGCGCAGCACCGCACGGTGTGTGAGGACAGTTCATTTGGAAGGCCTTCCGTTTCCTCGGGAGATTTCACATCAGATCTTCTTTTTACGGGGAAGCCAGTTCCACTGGCCAAGTGTTGCTCGTGCTGACAGTAAGACTCCAGAGAGAGCTGTGGGTCGAACGCCCCCTGGCAGTTCACTTGTTTCTCCGGCTAGGCTTTCCTTTTTCTTCAAGACACTGGGTGCCGCTGGCCCTGCAGACAGGAAGTCGGTTCAGAAAACATTCCAAAGGACGAGGATTGGGGGTATTTTTCTCTTTTACACTTGGTAAATCTTGTTATATATAGTACATACTAGTGCAAGAGAGAGAAATGAGGAATGAGTGAAGTGGTGCCTGAGCCTCCCAGGGGGAGGCTGCTGGGTGCCGGTGTTGTAGACAGCCGGAGAACTCCCGTGTCGTCGCGTTTCTTAGAGCCTAGAGCAGATCTGATGGCCCCTTGTGTGCACAGTTGCCGTTGACTCTGATGCTGTCTCCAGAATGGTGTAGATGAAGAAATTGCCCACTGATGTCTACATCCTTTCCATTTGCCTTTCTCAAGTCTTTGCTTGCTGTGACCTACTGTCCCCATACATTCAAGTACACGAACCTTGATCGTTGATACTGTGTGTTTATTACCTTTCACCTGGTAGAAGAAGTTACCAGCTTACCTATCTGTTCACATGGTTTCACTTGTGGTCATACTTACGCAAGTGATGACCCATGGATTTTTCTCCAGGTCATGTTTAGTTGGGGTTTTATAAGTATGTGAAGGGTTTTCAAATGCTTTTGGACCCTATCTTGTCTCCCAGTCTGCACACCTCCAGGCCTTTCAGAAGAAACCCAGGACCTAGCTCAGTAACACTCTTCTGGGATATCTAACACACTCAACTGTTTTTTCTTTTTGTCAGTCATGGGTCTTGAACTTGGGACCTGGGCACTGTCTCTGAACTTTCTTCCTCAAGATTACTGATCTACCATTTTGAGCCACAACTTTACTTCTTATTTTCTGGTGGCTAATGGGTGGTAAGAGTCTTAGGGACTTTCTTGCCTGGGCTGGTTTGTTGAATCATGATCCTCAGGTCTCAGCCTCCTCAGTAGCTAGCATTACAGACGTGAGCCACCAGTGTCTGGCTGTGATCATGTTTTTGTCTAAAAATTTATAATTTTTTTCAATTCCAGGAATAAACTTGGTAATACTATAAGGGTTTTATAAACCTATGTTATGGGGCTGGGAATATGGCCTAGTGGTAAAGTGCTTGCCTCATATACATGAAGCGCTGTGTTCTATTCCTAAGCACGACATATATAGAAAAAGCCAAAAGTGGCACTGTGTGTGGCCCAAATGGCAGGGCGCTAGCCTTGAGCAAAAAGAAGCCAAGGACAGTGTTCAGGCCCTGAGTTCAAGCCCCAGGATTGGCAAAAAAACAAAAACCTATGTTATTTGCTCTGAAATATTAAAGATCACAGGTTTCTGAAATAAGTAAAATAATGGTTCTTAAACTTCCAAATCTTTAACCCCCTTTTTTGGGGGGGACAGTCATGGTGCTTGAACTCGGTGCCCGAGTGTTGTCTCTGAGCTCTTTTTTGCTCAAGGCTAGCGCCCTGCCATTTGGGCCACAGCGCCACTTTGGGTTTTCCGGTGGTTAATTGGAGATAAAAGTCTCCTAGACTTTCCTGCCTGGACAGGCTTAGAACCTCAGTCCTCAGATCTTAGCCTCCTGAGTAGCTAGGATCCACAGGGGTGAGTCACCTGCACCCAGCCCCTGTATAATCTTTAAAATTTATTAGCAGCCTCAAAACACTCTGGTTTCTGTGTTGTGACTATTTACTCCGAAATGAAAACTGGGCACCAGGTCCAGTGGCTCAGGCCACTCGGGAGGCCACCCTTGGGAGGCTAGCTGAGGCCAGCCCAAGCAAGACCCTGTCTCACCTAGAAAAAAGCTGGGTGTGGTTGTCAGCTGAGCGTGAATGACAGTGCGTGGCATCCCAGCTCTGCGGGAAGTGTAAATAGGAGGATCATGATTCATGCTGACCCAGACAAAAAAGCAAGGAAGGCCCTATCCAAAAAGAAATCTAGCAGAAATAAAAAGACTGGAGGCTTCCGTGGTGAGTGCCTGCTTAGCAAGTGTGAGTTCCTGTGTTCAGTTCTGGTGGGGGAAAAGAGGGAGAATGAAAATTTCAAAGCAATAAACGCAATACATTTTAACATAAGCAGTTCTTTAATGAAAAAAATCATTTTCCTATAGCCAAAAATAATGAGAATGTGAGTTGTTTTATTTGCAAATCTTTCAATGTCTGGGAAACGGCTGGATTCCCATCTGCCTTTGCATGCTGTCTGTTGCACTGTCTCACAACTTGTCACCTTTGGAAGACCCACTGTGTACTCAAAAGAAAATGATCAAGGGACAAATAAACTCTCACAGTACTGTGCAGCACTGACCTCGCAGACCCTGGGAGGAATCTTTGAGAACTGCTGGGGGAACCTCAGGGCTTCCAAACTTGAAGATCACTTCGCCTTTAGTGGAAGAAAGAGCCAAAGATGACATAGTGACAGTCTTGTGCTTTCAGGTGCTATTTTCTTTACGAAGGCGTCACCCCCGCTGACCAACTCCACAACGCCTGCGGAGGCCTTCCCTGCGCTTAGCCCCAGGCTGCCACATCCGGTTTGTGTGTGCAGAGCTATGGTAGATTTGGAGACATGCTGCTTTTCCAAAACCATTTTCCTGTTACCTTTTAATTTTCTAACTTCTAATAGAGGCACGTTTATGTGACAAAAGAAGCGTGAAAGTAACGGCTGCGTTCTTTCTCTCCTAGCCCTTCCCCGCAAGAAGATGGGCAGATCATGTTTGACGTGGAGATGCACACCAGCCGAGACCACAGCTCTCAGGTGTGTGTGTGTGTGTGTGTGTGTGTGTGTGTGTGTGTGTGTGTGTGTGTGTGTTTGTGTGTGCAGCCGGGAAAGCTGCGTTTTGATGAAATACCTTAACGAGGACCAGGCAGGATGGTTTGATGCTCTTTTGAAGTTCCTCAGTCTCTGAGCTTAGAACTGACATAAGGGAGCATAGTTGTTGTCGCCTTGCTTTTCCTGCTGAGGATTTGGGACCTGTTCAGTCTTAGAGGTGGGCAGTTCTGCTCTACAGTGGCTCGCCACAGTGTTCCCTGGGTGAGTTTCTTGAGTTCAGAAACAGACAACCTAGACAGACTCCTTGCTGAAGGTCACAAAAGTAAATGAAGGTTTGAACCAGGTCTGACAATTTTGCATCTAAAATCAAAGCAGTGACTTTTTAGATAAATTTCAATAGAAGCATTCATCTAAGCCCTCTTGAGATAAAGAAGGTAAATGTAGTTTACTAGGAGTTGAAATGGTTGGAAGTATAGACGGAGATAGTATTAACATCCCCACCAGGGTTTGGGCTGTGAAACCAGTCTCCTTTTGTGGCATTCTCATTGTAGTGACCTTGACCCCTTCGCATTAGGCCTATCCAGGCTGGGCTGTGGGTCTACTCAGTACACTAGGTAAAAAGCCACACAACTTCTCTATGTTTTTACTATGATCTATATTCGCTCTTTTCTGAAACTTGAAAAATGTGTAGTAAGATGATTTGGGGGTGGGGGGAATTGTTGAATTTCTGGCATGTGTGTGTTTGACTATACGAGGTTACACTATAACTAAAGTAGAAAAAGCTGTAAAAAAAAAAAGTATTCCAAGAGCTGGGCACCGGTGGCCCACGCCTGTACCCCTAGCGACTCAGGAGGCTGAGATCTCAGAATGGAGGTTTGAAGCCAGCCTGGGCAGCTTCCATGAGATTCTTGTCTCCAGTTAACCATCAAAATGCTAGAAGTGGAGGTTTGGCTCAAGTAGTGGAGCACTAGTCTTGAGTGAAAAAGGGACTGTGCCCAGGCTCTGAGTTCAAGTCCCAGTACCAACCCAAACCAGAAATGTATTAAGGATCCAAGAAAGAAAAGAACTTTCCTGAGGAAGACATCTTCAGTCTGTATTTTTTTTTTTCAGAGAAATTGAAAGTGTGAAAAAGTGCTGTTTCTCGGAGGGGAACTCGGCACAGTCGTTAGTGCAGCCTGACCTTTGCCGGGGACCCGGCTGAGTGGGGCTCTGCAGGTGCGCTCAGGAAAGAAAGCCCTTGCGCACGTTCCCCGCGAGCGCACCTTCCGACCCTCTCACACAGCCTTCTCTCACGTGTCCCCGTTTCTGAGCACCGATTGGCGCTGCCCTGACTTGCAAAGTGACAGGCATCCAACTAGGCTTGCCGTTCATACGCGTGGAATCCTAGAGCTGAATGTACCGATCCTGGGATCCTACAGAGTTTGTGGAATGGGGGAGGGAGGAGGCGGAAGGTTTTTAGCCTCTGTGTCAAATTACCGTAGGATTGCCAGCGTGACTCCACGCTGAAGGAGAATTAGCTGTCATCAAGCAGATGATAAGCTGCTAATAAGGCTTAGGATATGGGTACTAATAATAAGTATAACTTAAACTTTCAGAAAACCTTGTTTTCCCTAGTTTTTTTTTATTGTAGAAATTGGTGGGAAGGAGTGACTGGTCAAGACGTATTAGACACAAATAAACAGGTTATATATAGTGCAGCTCCCTTATACGACTATTTAAAAGATGATCAAAAATATTAGAGGAAATTTAAAATTAATTTCTTAGGAATTTGGGAAGCATTTTGTTGTTGTTGTTGTCATGGGGCTCAAACTCGGGGCCTCTTGAGTAGCTAGGACTATAGGCGCGAGCCATCAGTGCCCAGCATGATTTTTTTCCTGAATGAGAAGAAGGTTTAGGGTTAGAAAACATAGAAGAACAGTTGCCTTGAGGTGGCAGAATATATTTAGTGGTAGAGCACCTACCTAGCAAGCACAAGACCCTGAGTTTAAACTCCAGGACCAACAGCAAAGCAAAAAGAATAGTTGACGGCCCTGGTAACCCTAGCTGTCCTGTAACCCTCGCTTCTGAGGAGGCTGAGAATGTGAGGATCACAGTTCCAGGACAGTGGCAAAGATGTTCAGGAGACCCCTTCCTAACCCATCGCTGGGCCCAGTGGTGCACAGCTGTCATCCTAAGCTTTATGGGAGGCAGAGTTTGGGAGGCAGAAAGGGCCACAATACATATACCTCATCAGAAGCTGAGCTTGGCACTGTGTGCCTGTCCCTTCAGCTAGCACAGGAAAACTGAAATAGGTGGGTCGCAGGCCAAATGTGCAGGAAACAAGACCCTATTACAATTAACTAGCATATCAGGCCTGGAGGTGAGCTTAGCGGTAGAGCGCCTGCCTAGCAAATGCTAAGTCCTGAGTTCAAGTCCAGTACCACCAAAGAGCATAGCAGTGGGTGAAGAACTTGCTTACACTTCATCTTCAAGGCATCCGTTTGCCTCTACGGAATAGACAAGCTTTTCTGGGAGAGTGGAGGAAAGGCACTGACATTTGACACATCTGTTCTAGGTGCTAATTTTATTTTAAAAATGCCTCTCACTTCCATATTCTCAGTGCAATGAAAGAATGATGTTCATGGACACATGGAAAAAGTGAGGCTTTGTCCTAATTAAGTTACGTCCTAAGATGACGAAGCAGGTTTTCGTAGCGCTAGACTGAAAGCAGGTCTGAGCCTGGGGCGCGCCGCTCCCTTTGGAGCACTGACTAGATGTGGTCTCAGGAGAGCCCCGAGGGTGAGCGGGGCCTAGCTGGGCTCTGCCACGCACGCGGGGGTGTGCGAGTCCTAAGGCAGCACCTTTCGGAACAGGTCCCGTGTTTAGGGTGGTTAGGTGGTGTTGGAAGGTGGTCCTGACTGGGAATTAACTCCTCCCCCATCTTGGAAAACTATGCACGTGATCGTGGTGTGCAGGTCAAAGCCATTCCCGGAGACCACTGAAGAACGACCCGGCAGGAACTCCAGGAAGTGGAAGGTGCTTTCCCACCCCAAAGTGGCAAAGAGGCGATTCGCAAAACGAAGCAGATGGCGACGTTTAGAAACTTACCTGACGTTTTGGTTTTTGAAAAAATACTGATCCACAGACAACTTCACTTCATTGAGCTGAGAGAAGAATCACAGCACATTGGAGAAAATCCAGCACATAAAGTCTTAGTGCATGTTCACTCTGTTGACAACTTGGAGACGCTGACTTGTTCAGAAACGTCAGCCTAAAGCTGAAGGCACCGCAGGGGGTGGGGGAAGGGAGGCAGGACTTGGCAGTGATGAGCGGGCATGACCTGGGTTCCAGCCCCAGCTCCGCAAGACAGAACAGAACAAGAAGAAATGAGCCACGGTGTGTGTGGAGAGTCCGATATTGTGAGCACACAAACTGATCTGTATGTAAATTGTGACGGTTGATTGTTTCTGGTCTAGGATGATTTCAGTGTACTCCAAAGAGCCAACTCATGATTCTGAGTAATCTCCGTGCTCAGTGGGTAAAGCTCAGTCCTAAATGCTGCATTGTCCCGTGCGCTGGAATTTGCCAAGTTGGGCAGAAGTAGACCAGACGACACTGTCTGTGCAGCACACACCACAGGGCTTCGCTGGTGAAGGGAGCGCCTGTGCAAAGCCCTTCCCGGGGCAGCTTTGTCACCCAGAGCCAGGCCAACCAGAGCGAAAGCGCGTGACCCCACACACGAGGCCCCGCTCTGCCCTGGAGGGGGCCGCTCACCTGGAGAGCCTGGGGTGTGGTCACAGCTCAGCTTCCTGACAGGAGGACTACGGTCGTTGTAGGAAGTTCTCACTCCCTTGGGTTCTGTTACCACAGAAGCTTCCAGGAGGCTGAGACCGGAGGGTCACTAGGTCAGGACCAGCCTGGGATGGGTAGCAAGACCTTGTCTTCTCTCCCTTCCCCACACATGCCAGAAAAGGAGGCTTTTGGAAATGTCAATTATTCTTAGCCTGAATCTGAAAATCTAGTTATTTTTAGCAATAAAAATAATTTATTTTTCATTTATTTGGTACAGTAGATGTTAAAGCCTAACCCTATAAAATATATTATTAAAAAAAAACTTTTGGTCAACGTAATTTCAAAACTTTGAGAGATGTTTGAATAATAAATTGCCTAAAATTATGATTTAGTGCTTAAAGAGTTGTTGGGGTGTTAGGGCTGGGTATTGACAGTGCACACTTGTAATCCTAGCTATTCAGCCAGTCGAACAAAGTCCTGGGGCTTGAACTCAGGGCCTGAGCACTGTCCCTGGCTTCTTTTTGCCCAAGGCCAGCACTGGGCCGTATTCCTAGCCTTCAAAAACAAGCTGCTTCTGGTAGTCCATGACTGTGACCCCAGCTAAAGCAGGCAAGCAGAAGGGTGATGGCTTGACACCTGACTGGACTGGGAACATGGCACACCCGGAGGCCCCGAGTTCAGCCCCCAGTGCTGCACAGCAGGAGTGGGGACCTCAAGGGCAGGACCTCAGATGTGCACGCAGGCTCTGCTTGCAGCCCCTGGGCAGTTACTTAAGCCAGGTCTCAGCTGTGTGTGTGTGTGTGTGTGTGTGTGTGTGTGTGTGTACGTGTACGTGTACGTACACCAGAGCTTGAACTCAGGGCCTGGGCACTGTCTCTGAATTGCCTTTGCTCAAGGTTAGCGACAGCACCACTTCTGGCTTTTTCTGTGTACGTAGTGCTGAGGAATCGAACCCAGGGACTTCATGCATGCCAGGCAAGCACTCTGCACTAGGCCACATTCCCAGCCCCGGGTCTCAGCTTTCTTAACACTGTTTTGCTAACATGTTCTTCTGAGTGTGACTCGCAGATTTCTTAGCTGTAGACGCTTGAGAAGAGTACAGTGAAACTCCATGTAATCACCACCCACGTTCCACTTGGAAGCTCCGTCTCTACACAGTGGTTGTCAGGTTGTAGTCTGTGCTGAGGTACAGCAGCAGTTGGGCTCACTCAGTCCTTTTGAAGAAGGTCCTCTGCCCTCTTAGCTTACTTCACCAGCCTCTGTAGAACAGCAACCATTTCTTACATAAGAATGACCACGTACAGCCTTCTGTGTTTAGTGTGTTGTCCAGACTTGTCTTTCACAGTTTGTCTCGTTCTCTACAGTCAGAGGAAGAAGCTGGAGAAGGAGAGAAGGAAGCAGAGTCTTTGAAGAAAAGTGCAGACTGGGTATCAGACTGGTCCAGTAGGCCCGAGAACATTCCCCCCAAGTAAGTCCCCACCTGTCCACCCTGCGCAGGGGCCTGCTGCAGTCCTCCGGGCTTCTCAGCACACGTTTCTGATGCCTGCCCCTGACGCTCTTTTCCAGGGAGTTCCACTTCAGACACCCTAAACGTGCTGTGTCGCTAAGCATGAGGAAAAGTGGAGCCATGAAGAAAGGGGGCATCTTCTCCGCAGAGTTCCTGAAGGTGTTCATTCCGTCCCTCTTCCTTTCTCACGTCCTGGCTTTGGGGCTGGGGTGAGTACCCCTCGGCTCCTAAAGGGCCCCTTGGTTTCCTCATTGCTCTGCTTTTCATGCCCCAGTGCAAACAAGGTAAACGCAACCATGGTTGAACTCGGTATGAGATCAGTCTACGAGGCAGCAGTGTGTATGCTATTGTTTTTAGTCCTGGGGCTTGAACCGGGGCCTACGTGCTTTCTCTGTGCTCAGGGCTAGCACTCTACTACTCTGAGGCACAGTTCCACTTGCGATTTTTCTGGTGGTTAATGGAGATAAGAGTCTCATGGACTCTTCTTCCCTGGGCTGACTGCAAATCACTATCCTCAGATCTCAGCCTCCTGAGCAGCCAGGATTACAGGCGTGAGCCACCAGCGCCCCAGCCCAGCAGTGTTGACTATACTGAGGGGTGATCTGTTTTGGTTTTTGATTTTTTGTCAGTCATGGGGCTTGAACTCAGGGCTGTCTCTGCTCTCTTACTCAAGGCTAGCACTCTACCACTTAGGCCACACCTTCATTTCGTTTCTTGAGTGGCTAATTGGAGAGTCTCTGAGGACTTGGCTGCTGGGCTGGCTTCAAGCTGTGATCCTCCGACCTCAGCCTCCCGAGTAGCTATGGGATTATAGGCGAGCCACTGTCACCCAGCCGGAGTGATCATTTCTAAGTGGTCCTTGTGTGACTTTGTTTCTTTTTGGAGTTTTGTGTTCTTAAATAATTTCTTCCTCTTTTGTTTTGATGTGTGGCTTGACTCATTCATTTTATTTTATTTTTTTGCTTGAACTCAGGGCCTGAGCACTGTCCCTGGCACTCTTATCACATGAGCCACAGCACCACTGCTGGCCTTTTCTATAGACGTGGTGCTGAGGAGTTGAACCCAGGGCCTTTATGTATGCGAGGCGAGCGCCCCAGCCCTGTCTTGAGCAATTTGTAAAGGAAGAGAATGACTGGCGTGTACATCTGGGGACCGATAGGGAGCATTTCCCCAAAGCAGCCCAGCCGCGCATGCCAAGGGGTAGACTGGATTTGCAGCACTTTCACTACTCGCCCGTCAGCCTCCTGTTTACCTGGCATCGGAGCATTTTTCACGGACGTCTTGGGATTTAATGCTTTCATACCCTTCCGAGGGGCATGCGCTCGCCGTTTATCTTTCAGGACCTGTCTGCTAGTCTCAGCGTCCTCTTCCGTGGAGCAGCTGGAGCGCCTTCCCGAAGGCGTGCGGCGTGGCCGACAGCTTTCCTGCGGTCAGGAGCGTGGCTCCCGAGGCAGAAGGCTTGCGGAGGAAGGGAGGGAGGGGTGGGAAAGTCGTGGGACGGGCGCAGAGTTTAATGGGGTACCGGTTGCTTCGTGCATTGCCCCCAATAGGCTGGGTTTGGTGCATGCAGTGTTTCTTGCTTTCACGAGGCTTCAGACTGTTTTTCTCGTCTTAATTAAGTGTAAGTGTTGCTATAGATGCAGATAAAAAGCGGTTTTTAAAAGGTGGTAGCTTTTATTGCACCAAGGGTGGAGCTAATTACTGTTTTTTAGCGTTTCCCTTTGCGCATGCTATTGCAGGGTTCAGGCGCCTGCTTGGCATAGCAAGGTGTTCGGACTCTTCCTCTGTTTTCCTTACGTGGAAGTGGCTCTGCTGTTAGTGTGGGTGCGTGAAGCTTCGTCACACTCCCCCTCAAGAGTTCTCACAAGAGCCTTCTTTACTCCCTGGCACCCACGTGACCTGGCCTCTCACTGTACTCCTGTATCTGCACAGCAGAAGGGATTTCTCTACGCGGGGGCCTGTGCTTCCCTCTGGCCGGGGCGGGGGCCCTGCTCTGCTCTGGCCCAGTCTCCACACTGCCTGTGATGGAGTGCAGGGCCAGACTTGGGGAGTGAGCTGAGTCATGCAAAACCAGTCTGGGCTGCGACTGGCTGTTCCGAGGCAGTGGGCTCATGGGCGTGGCTTAGCGGCGGAGTGCTTGCCTACTAACCGCGAGGCCCTGAGTTCAAGCCCCGGCACTCCCAGGAGGTGAGGCAGGAGAGATGGAGTTGGGGAACTGGCACTGTACCTCAGCACTGGAGAATTAAGTACCTGTGCAGACAAGCTGGGTGACTGCAAGCGGAGAGTCACGGGGTCTTCTGCTTCCTTTCAGCATCTACATCGGAAAACGCCTGAGCACGCCCTCTGCCAGCACCTACTGAGGAAGGAGCCCCGGGAATGCGCGTGGCCTGTGGAGTGGAGTGTTGTCACGTAGTTTATCTGAACTTGAGACCATTGTTAATAAGCATGACCTAACTTACCACCCTGTTTTTACACATCCAGTTCCAGTAACTCTGAAATCCAGTATTTTCTCCAAACTCTGTTGAGGCATTTTACTAACTTTGTTCCCTCTGGGGCCTGTAAGACACTTTAGAACTTCCTAACAGAATTTCCTGTTGTTTAGAAATTTGCAAGGGCTTCTTTTCCGCAAATGCCACCAGCAGATTCTAATTTCGTCAACCATGCTGTCGTCTCCTGTAGTACCCCCCAGAACCGAACCCGTACCATTCATGAGGGGAACTTGACTCTGGCCGTGTAACTACCACCTCTCTCACAACGAGATCAGGGTAGAAATGATGCTAGAAAGAGCTTTGTTGTTTAGTTGGGGTTTTATTTTCCAAGACCACCAGACAAGCTTCTCGAAGCTTGAATTTATAGTTATTAAAAAGAAAACAAAAAAAATGAAAAAAACAAAAAACAAAAAAGCAAGACACAAGAAAAAAAATTTCCTGGGCAATAAAATCATTTGAAACCAGCTTTGGAGCTGTCTTTTCTCAGCCTCCGGTGGCGCCTGCGGGCGGACGCATGCGCAGGAGGCCGCGGTCCTTAGCGCCGGGAGCGGGGCGGCCCGCCGCGCTTGCCGGGCGTCTTTTCGGTGGCAGAGTCTGTATTTCTGATGAGGAGCATCTCAGGCCTAGGTAGGAAATGGCTTTGGAGGCGTTTGCGCGTATTGGTATTTTTCACGTGTTCCGCTGCATGTGAATTTTTTGTGCCCTTCCGTTTTCTTTTTTAGTTCTTCATCTGTTTTTCTCTAAGAAGAGACTTGGAAATGATGAGTCCAATGAGTTCATGGTGTTAATCCAGGCTTCTTGTGTTAGGAAGCTTCAGCGTACACTCTGAAGCCTTTAAACTCTGACGAAATTCGTTTCGGAGTTCTTCCGAGCGCTTGTGTAACTTTGGAAAGCAGACTTGGGTTGTGGGAACAGGTGACAACATTCTGGAAAGATGCCACTCATTCCCTTGGGGCCCCCTCCACCCTCCCCACGGGTCCTGCGGCCGCAGGGAGGGGCCTCGTCTGCAAGGCTGAGCTCTTGGTGTTCCGGAACACCCACAGATCCTCCCTGGCCGACCTCGTTGCTTTCTGTAATGTGAAGCTTTAGGACCAAATCCTTCGAAAGCAGCAGGATTTTGTGACTTCTTTGGGTAGGTTCTGTTGGGTCTCAGAATCTAGCCTGGCTCTGCAGGGCACTCACTGCTCTGTGTTTCATATATAGCGAGCGGCTGGCTGCTGAGTGTTTGGAGACCCAATGTTGGGGTGATCTCAGTCTCCCAGCACAGCATCAGGCTATCAGCTTTGCCCTTGGCAGAAACCAGCCCTTCCTGGGACCAGCCTTGTAACACTCATGCCAGAATGCAAATGACACAGAGAAACAACCTTTATTTTCTGTCTTTTTTTTTTTTTCAAGAATATAGCTGGCTGTCTTTAGGAAAGATGATATATCCCAAATAGTTTTCGGAATTACTTTTTCTTTCTAGCATTTGATGTCTGAATACTTTTATTATATCTTGTTTCTGTCTTACTCTTAGACCTGGTAACACTTGATTTGCCTTCTCAAATATTTATTTCAAGTGTTCATATTCAGATTTCTTTGGGGGTAAAAAGGAGTACATTTGATGCTTTTTAAAAGTCTGGATAAAATTGGAAAGGTTGATAAAGCTGAACTACTGCGGTGTCCAATTCACTGAAATTGGCATCACGAAGAAGAGCAGTATTTGATAGGCAGCACATTGCCTTCCTAGGAACCTCAGTAGCCCGTGACCTGTGCCGCTGGGCTGTGGGCACACTAGCTTAGTTGTGCTGTTTTTCTTGAAGCATCTTTGACGTGGAATTCCAGCTAGAACGCAGTAGAGCTTACCATGATGAGCTGGGAGCCCTCCTGTGGGACACAATCATGTTGAATGCAAACACACTTTCTCATTGGAAAGGAGACCTCGCTGATTAACCGCTGACAATTTTAGATTAATGCTAAAAAAGCTCTACACCTGTTTACAATTTGGGGATGAAAAGGCAGATTTGATTTTTCTTCTGCATGGTGAAAACTGGCTTAAATACTTGTAAATAAAATCAGGAGCGAGACAGCGCGCTTGCTCAGTGAGAAGAGCAGCGCGCTCGCGGGGCTGCAGTAAGATGGACTGTTCCAGACGGGGGTGGCTTTCTAAGTGGACCACTGGTGAAATGATTGGAATGAACTGAGCCAAAGTGATTATGCATTCTCATCTATTTAGTTAGCACTTTGTATCATTCTATACAGTTTACAATACATGTATAACTTGTAGCTATAAACATTTTGTGCCATTAAAGCTCTCACGAAACTTGGTGTCCGCATATCGTTTTTATGTCATGTGTGTTACCTGTGTCTACACAAAACACTCCCAGCGGAGGAGTGACCTGCAGAGCTGGCTCCCAGGGGACATGGCCACCCCAGGGGTCACCAGGAGCACCGCCGCCCGGGAGAGAGGGCAGCCTGGTGCCAGGGGCTCAGGCCTGTAACCCTCGCTGCTCAGGAGCTGAGATCTGAGGATCACTGTTCAAAGCTAGCTGGAGCATGAAAGTCTGCAATAGTCTTATCCTATTAACCAGAAAGAAGGCCAGAAGTGGGGCAGTGACTCAAGTAGTAGAGCACTACCCTTGAGGAACAATAAAGCTTAGGGCAGCATGCACGTCTGAAGTTCAAGTCCTAGAACCAGCACACGATAAAGCTCTCGCAGCTTCCAGCCACCCATGTGGATTCGGCTGGAATATATTTGGGGAAAGTAGTATGTACAAACAATTGTAGACCGTTAGCTTTTTTTTTTTTATGGTAGCACTCTACCACTTGAGCCACAGCACCATTTCCGGCTTTTTCTATGTATATGGTTCTGAGGAATGGAACCCAGGGCTTCATGTATACAAGGCGAGCACTTTACCACTAGGCCATATTCCCAGCCCCGACCGTTAGTTTTTCACCAGTACAATATAAGGGGGTTTTGGGGGGTGGGATTGAGGTTTGAAGTACAAGCCACATGCCTATTACTAGGGTCAGCACTCTACTTGAGTCATTGCCCTAGGCCTTGGTGTTTGGTTGTTGTTGCTGTTAAGTAGGAACCAAGAGGTTACAGATCCTTAAGTTGTGGATACAGCGCTCTTGACCAGTGTCATCTCTTCCATTGTTCTGCCCCACTTTTTTTCCCTTCTGTCTGTACCTTCCAGTGCTTTAGCTTTTCTGGAGACAGTGTCACTCACACCCAGGCCTGAGCCAGCCTGCAGTCTTGCTACTCTACCTCACGTGGCTCCACTCCCAGCCCCGCGTGACCCTCTCCGTGGCACGGATTAGGTATTCTACCCCTCAAGGAGACTGAAGATGGCAGTCCTCCCCCTCCTGCCCCACTACTGCTGTCCAGCCTCTGCCAGATCACTCTCAGGCCTTCCAGGTGGGCTCCACGCCTTCATACGTCTCTCCACACCCATAGTCATTGGAGAGCGAATCAGATCACCGTGTCACCTGAAAACCTTTGGAAGTCCTGGTTGCCTCCTGTTTTCTTAGGGGTGGAGGTAAAGTCCCTGCAAGGGTAAGCCACACGGACTTGTCCTCGTTCTGGCCTGCCCCTGCTTTCCTCAGGCCCAGCCTGGAGGTCTTCCCCGCCCCCACTGGGGGGGGTGCTGCCCCTGCCACCTGCCTGCTCACGTGGTGTCTGTCCTCGTGATGCCCATCGCCCTGGGTAACTGCTTGTAGTGCAGGGCCAAGCTAGGTAAGCACTGTGTCTCTCGTTCCTCACGGAATCCGAGTTGATGGTGTTTGACTCCTAATGCATGCTAAACACAGATATTGGCTTTTATTTTCAGTAACAAAAATGTCACACTTTTACTGGATTTAGCTGAAGTGGAATAGCAAGGTACATTTTGAGATAACCTAGGAGTCAGGTATGATTGAACCTCTAAAGTTTCCTAGGGCACCAGATTTTTTGAGAGATAAAAGAAATCAGGAGCATTGAGAAATAGATTGGAGCTTGGAGGAACCCGCAATCTCTTGAAGTGACTTGGGTTGAACAGATAGTGTATGATTCTAGTTAAGCCCAGAGCCTTCTCTTCATGTTCCAGCCTGGCGCCTGTTTACAAACGGTCCCATTCGCTATTTCATATTCAAACGTGACGTTGAACCCGTGGGTCTGTGGAGCAGGGTGTTGCTGAGGTAGAGTGCGTGCGTCTACCCTGCCCCAAGTCAGCACAGGACTGTGGGCTCATCTTGGCCCTGAGACATGGTTTGTAGGCTGGGATTACATGACCTGGAGTGACATGGCTGGACTGGCGGGTGGGGGGATTAAAATCCAGCCTCCAGAGAAAAGATGAGAGGTCCACCTCTGTCAGCATTTGCAACAAGTCATCCCCACTGCCTTCTGAGAGAAACCAGGCCGTCGGAGGACGAGGACGTGCTTTTTGCTGAGCAAGCATCAAAGAGGCTGTTAGCCAGACACTGGTGGCTCATTCCTGTAAGGTCAGCTCCTCGGGAGGTGAGATCTGATGATCACAATCACAATATGAAGCCAGGCAGACAAATGTGTGTGGCATCTCCAATTAGCAAAAAGCCAGAATTGGAGGTGTGATTCAAGTGGTAGAGCACCAGCTGAGGATGAAAAGTCCAAAAACCTGAGTGCAAGCCCCAGTACTGACAAAAAGCAAAGGAAAAGGCTATTAAGAACACTATGGTTGGGGGGAGGGAAAGGGGGAGGAGGGAGGGGGGTATGAGGGACAAGGTAACAAACAGAACAAGGAATGTTTCCATTGCCTAACGTATGAAACTGTAACCTCTTTGTACATAAGTTTGATAATATAAATTTGAAAAAAAAAAAAAAAACACTATGGTGGCATTCCAGGTAAAGGAATCGGGTCTCTGCGTGGTTGGTTAACACCCACACCACACCACACCCCATCAGTCAGAGTTGGACCCTGTTAAAGGCAAAAGAGCTTTCTAGGCCCCAGCTTCCTCAAGATAAAGCATCTGAAGTTTCTTAGTTTTCCTGAAACAAATTTGAAGAAAATCACCCAACGAATGCATTACGGGAATAATGCATGTTCTTGAAGACACTCATCCTCACTTTGACAGCGGACCTGGGAGACAGAATACTAAGCGGTGCCGGCCTGGCCCACTTGGCACTTAGTTTTGGCGTAGAGACTTTTGATTCTATCATCCGTGCTTGGGCATTGCTAGGCTCAGCATGAGGAATAGATTTGAAAAGACAATCCGTCTGTATTTCAGCGATCTGAAAGATGCCCAGGCTTTGATAATGCTTCTCCTGCCAAGGACCCTTATCCCATGGAGGATGGGAGGGAGGGAGGGATGGCAGGATGATTCTGCCCGTGGTTTCCGAAGCAGGTCTGTGTTAGCTATCCGGGCTAACGAACGGATCGCTGCAGAGAAGGGCAGAGGAGACGCAGAAGCTAAGGGGACACGTAACGAGTCCAGGCGGCGAATGGTGAGCGCTTCCTGCCCACCCTCCATCCTGTCCATTCGAGGCTGATCTGCCTTGGGTTCTTCAGGAGGGAAGTTCGCGTCGAGTAGGCGGGCCCGCTCTGAGCCCTGCGTGTGGCGTGGGCTCGCGTGGAGGAGCTGGATTCCGGGTGGGTTTGACATAAGGGAAGTGCGCTCCTGTGGCTAACTGGCACTGTATCCCGTAGTGGACGTGTTTATTTTTCTTTTCATGTGGGGAAGCGTCTTCTTGTAACTGAGCACCCTCTTGGGTCATTAACAGTTTTTCCAACTTCAGTTTTACTTTGGTGATTTTTGCTATTTCAATGTGAGGTAGATGCAAGTCGCTCAAAAATCCCAAGGAAAATATTCAATGATTTCAATTTCAGGTGCACTGAAAGAGTGCACCTGGTATAGGAAAAATAACAAATGCAGAAAGACAGACGGTGAACTGGAACACGGCAGTTCAACACAGATGACAGGAAAGTTACCTCCTCTGCCTTAGCCAGCTGCCACACTCAAATTACCCAAGTGACTGCATCCAGCCCAGGAAGTCCCTGCCAAAGCCGCCATCCAGGCCCCGCCTCCCCAGGGGCGTGGCTGACGACTCACCTGCATCTGCGGGGGTGATCAAAGATTCCAGCCTGCTGATACTGTGCCAGGGATTCTTGATCACCGCTCTTGCATCAGATCACATCGGATCAGACCTGCGCGTGCGCTGTGACGGCGCTCTCCTGGGAACACGAGTGCCATAATCCCTGTGTGTGCCAGTCTGGACTGCAGTCAGGATTTCAGCTTGAATGGCCACAGTACCACAGGGTCCTGGCGCCCCGGCCAGGCCCAGTGCCCGCACCGCCCGGAGCAGAGGGGGCGAGGCTGGAGGCGCCAGACTTGCACCTGCCGCCTGGTGGAATGTCGGCCTGGCTGAGTGGCCCAGGGGATGGGCGGGCTCTAGGAAGCCACTCTCATGATTCAGGGTGTCCGCATGTAAATTGGGAGTCAGGACATGGGCTAGTGTCACTTTTCCTCAGGGGAGGTGCTGTCATAAATAGCTCCTCTCACGTGGAGGCAATTGGCTGTGGGTGGCACTATCATTTCCATGGGTGAGGTGAGGAAGTTACCAGAAGGAGCCGGGAAGCAGCCTGGCTTGAAGGACGGCATTCCCCAAAAGCTGGGGGAGGAGGAAGTGTGGACAAGTGTGACCGGGCCTTCCCAGAGAGACTCGGTGACACCCCTCCCCCCCCCAGGGATCGAAGGTGACTGACTACATGCTAGCGGGGGTGGGGGTGGGGGGGTTCTCTTTGGTCTGAATGCCAAGCTGTGATTTAGCAAGGTGTCTTCTGGGTGGGACAGACAGCAGGTGCCAGTCTTCTCACAAGCCCGAGTCAGCCTAACCCTGCTGGGCCGGGCTACCACCCACCTTGCTTCCTGTTCCAGTGACAGGAACTGCGGGGCTCGGCTGCTCCTTCCTTATGAGAACGAGCACACTTCCATTTTACCAGCCATGTTAAGAATCTGTAAGATGGGGGCTGGGAATGCGGCCTAGTGGTTAAGAGCGCTCGCCTCGTATACAAGAAGCCCTGGGTTCGACTCCTCAGCACCACATATATAGAAAAAGCCAGAAGTGGCGCTGTGGCTCACGTGGCAGAATCTGTAGGATGGGAGCATGTTAACATGCTTCCCATAGTGGCGGACTCTTGGTAGAACTATGTGATTTTAAAAATTATGTGATTAAAAAATTTTAAACTATGTGCTATAATCCTAGCTACTCAGGAAGCTGAGCTTTAAGGATTCCGGTTCAAAGCCAACCCAGGTAGGAAAGTCTGTGAGATGCTTTAGCTCCAGTTAACAAGAAGCCGGAAGTGGAGCTGTGGCTCCTCACGTAATGGCGTTCTGGGCCAAAGAAGCTCAAGTTCAGCACCCAGGCCAGGCCCTGAGTTCAAGCCCCGCGATGGGCATGCGCGTACACACGCACAACACACACGGTCCCCAAAGCAGCAGCCGCTCCGTGTGATGCTGTTATGTCTGAACCACCTGGCCCAGCCGAGGCAGGAGAAATGCCAGCACAGGGCACCGCCCGTGCCCGGCAGGGCTGGCGTGTGGCGAGGGGGCCTCACGAGTGTCCTCGGAAAGCATTCCTCCCCTGCGCGGCCTCCGCGCTGCCTCCCCGGGCTGCTGTCTGGCTACTCATCCAGGACGGCAGCCACTGCCGCCCCAGGGGCGGGGACGGGAGGCGGGGATGGCAGAGCCGGGCAGGGCGGTGTGGGTGACCTCAGGCCTGGCAGACTCAGCCCCGCCCTGACTGGCCGCCCGCCGGCACGGGGGGGGGGGGGGGTGCAAGCGTCCGGGAGTGCCGTCCACGTGGGGCCCTGCCCTTGCAGCCACTCTTCCCTACGTCCTCGGCCTGGTCGCTTCACACACGTGTGTGAAATCCCTGTCTCTCACATGCCTGGCACTGTGGGACTCGGTGGGATGTGCACTGAAAGTGCAGTTCAGGGCTGGGGATATAGCCTAGTGGCAAGAGTGCCTGCCTCAGATACACGAGGCCCTAGGTTCGATTCCCCAGCACCACATATACAGAAAACGGCCAGAAGCTGCGCTGTGGCTCAAGTGGCAGAGTGCTAGCCTTGAGCGGGAAGAAGCCAGGGACAGTGCTCAGGCCCTGAGTCCAAGGCCCAGGACTGGCCAAAAAAAAAAAAAGAAAGTGCAGTTCATAAACATTAATGCGGGGCGTGGTCCTCGGAGCCCCAGACACGGAGGAGGGAGCACGGGGTGGGCAGCAGGGGGCTGTCGCCGGTGGTGGCGCAGGTCCAGGAGGCCAGTGTGACACCGAGCTTTCCTCAGCTCGGAGCGCAGTGGTGGGAGGAGGCGCGCTCGGTGAACGCCGCTGATTCGACGGCCAGGTCCTGGTTGCCATGGAAACATCAGGCTACAACTCCGGAAGCACCAGGTCCAGCCCTTCCTGTTCAAGCTGAAGACACTCGAGGACAGATGGAAGAGAGGGCTGTTCTTTTTTTTTTTTTTTAATTTTAAATTGTAGTAAAATATACATCACAAAACAATTACCATTTATAGTTTAACCTTTTGTTTTTGTTGACTTCTTTTTGAGGCAGAGTGTTGCTGTATAGCTCAGGATGGCCTTGAACTCAGAATCCTCCTATCAAGCCTCCTAAGTGCTGGGACTATAGATGTGTGTTACCACACACCAACACTTCATTTTTTATTTATTTGTCCATCACGTGGCTTGAACTCAGAACCTGGGTGTGGTCCTTGAGCTTTCCCTGGAGGCTAGCGCTCTGCCACTGGAGCCACAGCACCACTTCTAAGCTTCTGGTGCTTAATTGGAGATAAGATTCTCATGGTTCCAGGCACTGGTGGCTCGCGCCTGTAATCCTAGCTGCTCAGGAGGCTGAGCTCTAAGGATCATGGTTCAAAGCCGGCCTGGGCCAGAAATTTTGAGACTCTTATCACCAATTAACCACCAGAAAACCAAACCAAAGTGGTAGAGTGCCAGCCTCCAGCAAAAGCACAAGGACAGCACCCAGGCCCTGAGTTCAAGCGCCAGGACAGCCCCCCCCCCAAATAAAAAAAAATAAGGAGTCTCTCAGACTTTCCTGCTGGGGCTGGCTTTAAGCAGCAGTCCTCAGATCACAGCCTCCTGAGTAGCTAGGATTACAGGCGTGAGCCACGATATTTCCTAAGTGGACAGTCGAGTGGCATTAAGTGCATGCACACTGTTGTGTAATTATCACTGCGGTCTCTCTTCGTAACCCTTTTCATCATTCTCGAATAAACTAGACCCGGTCAGTAACACTCTTCTCCCAGCTCTCCTTCCCCCAGACAGTTCTTTCTTTCTTTATTTTTTTTATGAATCTAGCCACAGTAGGTGCCTTTCATAAGCAGAATGGCCGAGAACTTGTTCTTTCGCACCTGGCTTCCTTGGTTTAAGAACATGATGTCCAGGTTCATTCATGCTGTAGTGTACCTGCCAGCGGCCCACGGCTAGTCCTCAGCACAGAGCCCCGGCGTGCGCCGCGGAGCTAACCCGTGCCGCCGCCTGCCGCCTGCCGCAAGGCACCGACTCGTTCCTTAGCCCACCAAGGAAGTGGCAGCGGGAGTGAAGTCTGACGTCTCTACCTCCATTTGGAATCTGGGACACTCACCCAGCAGCCATGTTGGAGTCCCGGAAGGACAGGACTGATGGGTGACATCATGACCGTGAGGGAGGATGGAGTGACGAAGGTGACAGGCATCTGCGACAGGCTTATCCCAACCAGACTGCGCCCCGCAACTGATGACTGCAAGGTTAACATCCTCTCCTAACCCTGAAAAATGGTCAACCGGGCCCATGCCCTGGGGGGCGTAGAGGGGCTCTCGGGGCCTCTGTTCCAAAGCCGGCTGCCGGTTCAAGAACCTAGGCTCCAGAGGGCCGGGACGTTGGTCTCTAGGATGAACTAGCCAGTGCGCCCAGCGTGCCCATACAGCAAGTAGCGAATGAAGGGGTCTTTGTACTGACTGACCCCTCGTGTGGCCGATTCCGGCACATCCTGTGACTTGGAGGTGTCAGTCAGGCAATGACACCTGCTGGTGCTGACCTCACTGCGTCCTGAGAAGACGGGCGTGAGCCATCGCTGTCCCCAGCCCGACCTCCCTGTGACTCACCTCCCCGTGTGCACCTGTCAGAGCTCAGTGGGCAAGCAAGCAGGAAGTTCTACTTCCTACTGCCCGGGAGGCCTGAGATGGGCTTGTTCTTCCTTCTTCCTGCTCCCTTTCCTGCCCTGTCGCCCTCCTTCCCTCCTGTGTGATTCTCATTTCCTTTTACACAGCTGTGCTCCTGTGTGAATTTGCCAAAGCCTGGGCCGGCTCTTGCTTCTGGACTTTTCTGCCCCATCTCACCAAGGCTAGAGCAGAGACTCCCTAAAGTATAGCTGTGATATCCTCAACCCCCTACTCAAGAATGATGGATGCGTGCTCGGGCGTCCTACACTGGTCTCCCCCACCGGGTACTGCCTGCCAGCCCGGCTCTCCTGCTGCCCCCCACCCCTGTCCACTGACCTCCTCTCTTGTCTGTTGTCGTTGCTCCCTCTTGTCTTTGACCCCCCCCCCACTTCTGACTTCAAACCCAGCTCAGAAGCCCACTGAGCTTTTCAGGTACGTAACCAGGCCCTTACTAGGAGCACCCAGGCTGGGAAAGAGCAGGTCAACTTTCCTTCCCTGGCTCCCACCAGCCTGAGTTCCTGAGGGGCGAGGGGTCCACCTTGTTTGTATTGGTTTGTATTGTATCGGTAGGCAGCTGATGGCTGGGGTGTTGGGGGGACTCCTTGCCCCCCCCCCCAGGAGGCCATCTCTGAGTCTCCTTCCACCTGGTCCTGGTTGTAAGCGCTGACCTGGTCAGGGAGCAGAATCTGGGGCTTGCTTGTTTCTCTGTCAGTACTGGGGGTTGCACTGAGCAGGCTGGGGGGGGGGGGGGGTGTCGACCAGCTGAGCCAGGCCCTCCCTGCTGGCTTAGGTTCGTTGTCTTCAGAGAAGGTTGTGAGCTAACTTTGCCTGGGGGCTTGACTTAACTGGCGGGACCCCCCTTCCTCCTCTGGCTCCCGAGGAGCTGGGGTGACCGCCGTGTACCGGGAACGCGGCCTTCCGAGGAAGAGGAGCAGGACCTGGCCCGCTGCACTGCTGCCCCGTGCTGGACTTGGGGTAGCGCCGTGCGCAGCGTTTGGTAGAACACCACGGCGATGGGATCCGTGGCCGCTTTCTTGACGCTTTCTTGGGGGGACCTGGCAGCCCCCTTTTATTTCCTGCGCCCTCTCTCTCTGTCTGCATCACGGGGTCTGGAGAGCAGCCATGCTTCCCGTGCGTGTTTCTTGGTGCTGCGGTTTTGGGGGTTGCCCAGACCTCAGAGGAAGTGAGCAGGGCGCTGTGGCTCCGAAGGACGCCGGCCACAGGCCTCCAAAGTGAGGAGGCAGGCTGGCCCGGGCCGCCGGGGCTTCCCGGGGGACGTGGCCGCGGGACTCTGCCTCGCCGGCGGCTTCTACAGCCTCCGCCGGCCCTTCTGGAAAGAGGTCAGCAGGGGGCGCTGCACCCACCCGCTTCGTCCTGGAAAGCGGACTTCAGGCGGGGCCCGCAGGCACCCGGGGCCCCCGGGCCGGCTCAGGTGGCCTCCATGGTGCGCGCTGCCCTGCTCCGTGGTGTGAGAGATGAATGCGATCGCCGAGGTCTATCGCTGTGAAGTTTCTCGTGGAAATCCACTGGCTTCAGAAGCCTTCCGCCGAGCATTTGTCCTTGTGTGTTTGGTGCCGGGACGTGGGGGAAGCCAGGAAGAGGGAGTGGAGGAGAGGTGCAATCAATCAATCGAGTAGCCCTGGAAAGAACCCCCCCCCCCCCGCCCCAGGACACAGCACTGGGGCCTCTCCTGATTGCTTTGTGTGCAAATGAGCTTTCTCAATTTCTCCCCCAAATATGAGTTCGTAAAAGGAGAGAGATTGGCTCCAAGTAGCCTAGCCTGTGTCCTGGGAATCCTTCCTGTCACAGGAGGGGCCTCTGTCACAGTTCTCTGCAGGGGGGGGGGGGGGGGGGACACCGCTGACCTCCCTGAACCAGAGGCAGGTGGGCCGGTCGGGCTTACAAAGCTGCGTGGAAAGGTGGGCAGTTGGCCGGCAGGAAGAAACGGATGCAAGTGCAAGAAGACGGGAGCCCACGGTGGGGGGGGGGGGGCGGGCCAGCAAGGCGGGGCGCCAGGAGGCCAGGACCAAATACCGTCTTGTAAGTTGCAAGACCCCCAAGTGGAGGGGCTGTCAGAGGCGGACTCGGGCTCCCAAGGTCACGCAGCGCCCCAAGACATCGCAATGGTTTCTGCCGCAAAGACTGCCCAGCTGATGGGAATTGGGGGGGGGGTATGGCAGGGCGGCCACCGTCGGCACATGCACGTGTCCCCCTCCCCGTGTGCCCATCGCCACCCGGCCACGCGGTAGGAGGCACGGAAGACGTCATCCCCCTCCTTGGCCCTGCGCGCCCTCTCATCTCCTTCCCTGACCTGACGGGGGCAACGAGCACTCCAGCCTTCGCGGGCGGAGGCCCCGCCTGGCCGGTCACTCGGGCCACAGGAGGTCCGTGCTCCAGGTCACGGGGCGAGGGACTGGCACAGTTGCTGAGGAAAGGCCGTGGGGGGGAGGGGGGAGGGCTGTTGTGTGGGGAGGAGGTGTGCGTTCCCGTTTGCAGGCAGGTGTTTTGGGCACCCCTCCCCCGCAGGCGGCCTTGTCTCAGGAGCCCAGCCGGCTGCCCTTCTGCATGCACAGAACACGCTTGGTTTCCATGGGAACACCGCAGAAGGAGGATGCCACACTTCAGGATCTTGGTGGCCTTGGATAAACAATGGATCGGTTGCTTCTGAGAAGTCCAGAACCTTCTCCTCTACAATATATATGCATTCCCTTGAACGTACAAAAAAAACCCAGCTGGAATGAAAAATTAGGTCTATTCAAATTTTAATATGTAAAAAAAAATCCTCCCATGTTTAATTAATGAGCTGTGTGTGTGTGTGTGTGTGTGTGTGTGTGTGTGTGTGTGTTAAAAGTCCCATCTGGCAAGCACAATTGATCATTTATGCTTCTTTAATTCTCTCTACAGTGTCAATATTCTACTTCCCTTGGTCCTTCCCAGCCCCGATTCAAGGCCCCATGCCAGGCAAGGCTGGGGTGGGAAGGGAGGCTGGATGAAGCGGGAGAGGGGGAGGGGGCACACAGCACTGCCAGGGCGGGGTGAAGGGACTGCAGGGGGGAGGGGCTGGGCTCTGACATCCACAGCCCCGCACGCATGGCTCCTATGCGTGGCTTCAGGAACCCCCCCCACCCCCCCGGCTACCACAAACAATCCACCCTGTCTCAGACGCTGGCTTCAAGCCCCACGTGCCCTGGGTTTCCCCAGGGACAGGCACGGCTTCTGGTCCATGCTGAGTCCCTTTTAACCCTGCCTCACAAAGTAAGAAGTAAAAAGAAATCCCATTCCAAAAGACATTGGCTGAGAACCGTCCTGCCCGGCCCACGCATTGCTCCTAGCGTGCCTGAGGGTGGGTTAGCTGCATTTGCCCACTGGAGGGGCCATGCTACGCTTCCTGAGGGAGTATGAGGTTGGGGTGCGGGAGATACTCAGAGGGCCCAGAGGAGGGATGGTGAGCTGCGTTGTGGTCACTCTTCCATACAGGGCTGCTTCTGTAGCTACCCTTTCCAGGTTTATTTGTTTTGTTTTTGTTGCCAGTCCTGGCCCTTGGACTCAGGGCCTGGGCGCTGTCCCTGGCTTCTTTTCGCTCAAGGCTAGCTCTCTGCCACTTGAGCCACAGCGCCACTTCTGGCTTTTTCTATATACGTGGTGCTGAGGAATCGAACCCAGAGGTTCACATATACGAGGGAATCACTCTACCACTAGGCCATATTCCCAGCCCCTCTCCAGGTTTTTCTTTGTGTTTTTAGCAGGACTGGGGTTTGAACGCAAGGCTTTGTGTTCATGATGCTGGTGCCCTACCACTTGAGCCATACCTCCAGCCTGGCTTTTTTGCTGGTTGTTGTTGTTCTTTGCCTGTCATGGGGCTTGAACGCAGGGCCTGCATACTGCCCAGGCTGGCTTTGAACTGTGATCCTCAGATCTCAGCCTCCTGAGGAACTAGGATAACAGGTGTGAGCCACCAGTGTCCAGCTTGCTGGTTATTTTAGCGATGAGATCTAGCAGACATCTTGTTGGTTATTTTAGCGGTGAGATCTAGCAGACATCTTGTTGGTTATTTTAGCGGTGAGATCTAGCAGACATCTTGTTGGTTATTTTAGCGATGAGATCTAGCAGACATTTCTGCCCAGGCTGTCTTCAAATTGTGAGGCAACATGTCTTCGCTTCCTGAGTAGCTAGGAATACAGGTGTAAGCCACCAGCACTACTGTATTTTAATTGCAAAACCCTGAACCTATGCCCTCACTGGGGCAGTGATTTTTGTGTTCGTGGGCGGGTTGTTTAAAAAACAAACAAACACTGTTTAGAGCTTGGTTGGTGCATGAGCACCATGACCTGACGTTATTATGCTCTCCTGGGGTTTGAACTCAGGGCCTTGCACTAGTGAGAGGCTGGCTTCCCACCACGTGGGCCCTGCCCCCAGCCCGGAGCCAGGGCTTCTCCACAGCCTGAGCACCTGCCACAAGGCCATGTCCCTCCTTCCCGTGCGTCTGGGTCCCACTTCCCCAGCGAGGTTGTTAGCACGCTGAGCTGCGGGGCTGTGTGTGACTGGAGCGCGCCCCGCAGCCCGGCGTGGGCTGTGGATGGAGTAAGAGCATGGGGGGGGGGGGCGAGCGAGTCCCGGGGTGGGGACTGCGACTTCCCACGGGCCCCCGCAGGGGCAGGGGCAAGGCCTGGAGAGAAGAGCCCCGCCTCTGAGAGGCAGCCCTGTCTCCCTGCCCCCACCTCCAGTCATTCATTGTTCGTGTCACTCGCTGAAGACAAAAGCAAAGCAGAGTCTAGCCAATCCCGGGGCCACTCCTGCCCCCGGCCTGTGCCGAGGAGCAGTTGGCGATGGGTTACCATGGCAACAGCTTTCCTTTGAAGTCAAATCTTGTGTGGTGCACCAGACCCCCACCTTTCTCTTCTTGGGAATCATGGAAGATTAGACAGGGAGAGAATATTCACACAGCCAATGGCGGGCAGCGATGAGCTTCTTTCCCCCCCCCCGCCCAGGGGGCAGACTTGAGGTTTGTCTCCTCAGGGCTTCAGGGGTGCCCACCAAAGGGTTAACACACCCCCGAAGGAAGAATGCAAACGCTGACAGCAGCACCAAACAGGCACTATTTGCAGCCGCCCGCTCTAATTTTGGAGAAGAGCCATGTTCACACATTCTGAGCACCAGTGCCGGCCCTGGGAGCGGCTGGCTTCCTCTTCCTGTGCTTTATCAGCCTGGACACGCGGGCCAGTTTTTCCCAGGGGTGGGGGGGGCTCGCTCTGTCCCCCACCCCTGGCCTTGTCACCTCCGTGCTCGGCAGTGGGACGGCACAGAGAGAGACACCAGGGACGAATGTGCACCAGGCAGAGGCTGGGTGAGGGCGGGCGGAGAAGGCGGCTGTCTTAGGAGGTTAGCCGGCTTCCTCCTTGAATCGTGGAGGCTGGAAGGGCGGAGGCCACAGTGCTCGTGGGGGCTGCTGTCTGGCTCATGGCTGCTGCTTTGTGGCCGTGTCCTCAGGAGGTGGGCAGGCGCAGGGAGCGCTCTGTGGTTTCTTTTATTAAGGGTACTCACTTCATGCAACCCTTATGAACTAATGACTTCCCCAAAGGCCGGCCTCCAGATCCTGCTTCGCCGGGGCTCAGCGTCCCACAGGTATCGAGGGGTACTCGGTCTGCAAGGGGGAGTCCAGGAGCTCAGCCTCAGGAGAAGCCAATCCTGCTGTCCACCCACATCTGTGGCCTTCGCGGCTCTGGAGTCGTGAGGAAGTAAACCGCAAGCAAACTCCTAGAGTCTTTTTGTTTATTTGTTTTGTTTGTGTTGCCAGTCCTGGGCCTTGGACTCAGGGCCTGAGCACTGTCCCTGGCTTCCTTTTGCTCAAGGCTAGCACTCTGCCACTTGAGCCACAGCACCACTTCTGGCTTTTATCTATATATGTGGTGCTGAGGAATCGAACCCAGGGCTTCACTATGTATACAGGGCGAGTACTCTACCACTAGGCCATATTCCCAGCCCCTCCTCGAGTCTTTTTGGTAGAGATTGAACTGTTGATTATTTTGTTATAGGAAGTGTTGGTGGCCATTGGTGGTAGGCAAAGCGATCCATGAGACAGAATAGGGAGCACACGAGTGCACACACATACACTACCCACACAACATGCATGTACACACTCGCATAAGTGTAGTCAGTTGGTTTCTAAGATGTGAATCAGTGGAGCAATGATAGTTTCAACAAGTTACGTGGAACACTCAAACATCTATATCCAAAAGAAACAAAAAGAGAAAAACCTCTGGAAGAACAAACTGGGGGGGGGGGTCGCGAGGACAAATCTACAGTTGTAGTTAGATGCTATAAACCTTCTGTCTGTGTAAGTGGCCAACCAAGTGGACAGAAGATGTGTAAGGAAATAGGAAAATCATATCGACCGACTTGACTTAACGAAAACTTACAACCTGCAATGACAGAGTTTCTATTATCCTTCGGTGTATGTTAAATAGGCACGAAGCTAGACCACAGGCTAGGTTAGAAGTCTCAACAACTTAAAAACATGGGAAGCATACAGAGTAGATTATTTCACAGGAGAATTAAATCGTACATCAGTAATCAAATGTAGTTGAAGCTGACTGGTAGAATGTAGCCCTAATGTGAGGCCCTGGATTTGATCCTAGCCCTGAGAAAGATAAAAGAAAACAAACTCAAATCTTGGAACTTGGACAACATGCTACTAGATAATTCATGGGTTAAAAAGAATCCACAAGGGAAGTTGAACAGTATTTGGAAATGACTAAGAATAAAAACAGATACCACAGGGCATGGTGCGTGCATTCTACCACGTAGTTCTGTCATCCTGTAATCCCAGCACTTCAAAAAAACCCCAAAAAACTGACCACCACCACCACCACCACCAAACCCAGACCAGCTCAGACTTACCCTTCGCACTGACATTTTTAAATGGAGTCAGAATGTAGTGAACCGCAGTTCAGATCATGTCATCGTGAAGCATCGAAATGCTTGTGCGCAGGCCTGGTACAGGCGGAATGGGTCCGGGTACTTGGGTCCAGTGGGGAGATGTGAGCTGGGCTCTGCCGGCAACCCTGCTGGTAGTGTATGGAGACCCCGGTGTGTGTGGCCTCTGGGACCTCAACGGCCCTGTTTCTCAGGGCTTCAGACCATCGACCACCTTGAACTGGAAAACGATCCTGGCTAATCTGCTTGGAGACATGCCTTTCCAAGATGGCCGCACACCTGGCCATCGACCTGTCGAGTTGCCCTGGGCTCCCTAGCAGCCTTCTAGTTAGGACGTCTGAAATGCCTGCTAGGCACTACCCGGACTTATGAGCAGCGGCTCTAAAATCAGCAGGTGTCACCAGGAGCGACCCCCGCCTGGCCGTTGCCAGCGGGACTCAGCCTCCTCGCCCCACCCAATCGCCTTCACTTGTTCACTGATGGTATAAAGTGCACCTTTCTTTGCTTTTTTTTTTTTTGACACTTGCTTTGCGTCTCACAGGGCCATCTGAGCCAAGGGCAGGTGTGGGTGGGCTGGGCACCGTGCCCTCCATAGCGGGCCCCTGTCCCAGGGGCTGCCATCTTCACCTCCCCCTTGGGGAGGGGCGGGGCAAATATGGCAATGCTTCTGCTATTGCTTAGAGCAGCCCAGACCCGAAATGGGCAGGTCCAGCCGGCTGGGCGTTCTGAACGTGGCTCTGAAATCGTACGCCATTTTCCTTATGAGAAAATTGATCTTGGCCAACATTTCTGGAGCGGCATCTTAAGCAACGGTCCGCCTGGGTTGCTGGGGAGCGTGTGGGGGGGGGGAGGAGGGGGTGGTGACAGGCGGGGCCCGGCCGGGCCACTGGCTGCCCTGGCCAGGTAGGAAGTCCCGCCGCCTTCCGCTGCAAGGACGCATCTCCACGCACCTGAAGCCTCCCTGTGCAGACTCACCTGTGAGGCGAGCTGGGGAGAGGCTGCCCCGAGCCCCTCATTACACCGTCTCCAGACGCTGCTAAAGTAACCGATACCGGACCGTTTGTCTTGCATTTGTCCCTAGTGCTCTTTCTTTCCTTCTTCTTCACTTCAGGCTCTGTCAAAACCCCAGCGGCTAAGCTTCTGCACCCTCCCAGGCTGGCTGAGCAGCTAGGGCACCGCTGACGCCCGCCATCTCTTCCTTTCGCTCTGTTGAGCTTTACCTACCCATCCAGTCGGTCCTAAGTGGCTGGCCGTCAGCACGGGCCTCCTTCCTCACTGCTTGTGCCCTCTGTCCTTGTCCAGGCTTGGTGAGACCCCCTCCACAGTCAGCGGCGGAGCAGGGCAGTGTCCACACGTCAGCAAGGAGCAGGTGTATTTGCAAGTGCAAACTGGATGGTGAGCCCCAAGAAATGCTGCCTCCTCAGCCCGGCACGCGTGGCTCACGCCTGCTGCTCAAGACGATGAGTTTGGTGAGGTGAAGCCAGGCCAGGCGCAAGAGCCTAAGAGGTGCTTGTTTCCAATTAGCCAGCAAAATGCTAAAAGTGAAGCTGTGGTAGAGCACCAGCCTTGAGCAAAAAGCACACACAGACACACACACACACACACACACACACACACACACACACTGCTGCCTCCATCTTCCAACCTTTTCTGAAGTGGAAGGGACAGAGCAATGTCCTCTGAAGAGGTTCAAGGGCTGTACAGCACTGGCAGGAAACCTGGGGCTTGATAAAGGAGGAGGGGACCAGGGACTCTGTCAAGATGGATGGTCCTGGCTGATTTGCAAGCCATATGCAACCTCCCAACCCCCCTCTTCTAGCCCAGGACACACAGGAATGAGCTTCAGCAGAGGACAGCTGACAGTCTTATATTGGGCTGGAAGCCCACAGGACGCAAGGCTGGGTGGGAATGGCCAGTGCAGGTGTGGATGTCAGGTGACACCAAAGGCCAGCAGAGGTGGGCGGCTGACAGCCTGGCCTACACAGTTAGCACCAGAGACTCCTAGTGGAAAGTGGTCTCCAGCAGTGGTGTACGAATCTTGGAGAGCTCAATCTCTGGGGGTCAGGAGACCCACAAAATATACTGACTGGGAGGGTTTTGCTCACAGGACTGGGAGACGGGGCTGGGAGTCCCCCAGGACGTTCTACTCTGGTGGACCACTCGGCAGTATTGCCTGGCCCCACGGAAAATGCTCTCCACTGCTCTTTCAACAAGAGGAGGAGAAGCAATGTCAAGACACAAAAGGAATTTGAAAAGGCAAGAGGGACTCTGTCCTTCCACGTCTGTAGGAGAAAGTAGGGATCTTGTGAAGGCTTTTCAAGCTTGGCAGAATTGGGGCTGGGCAACTTGTGTAGCCCATTACTTCTCTGAGTGGAGGGTCTCGGCGGGGGAGGCCTCCACCTGCTCCTGTGCATTTATTTCAAAGGGAGGCCAGCGATGGGACACATGGCCCAGGACTCCCACGCTAGCTCCGGGCTCGCAAGCTTTCCCGCCTAGACCTTTTGGCTTTAGTGTGATTTCTACAAGAATCTCTCTCTCTCTCTCGTTTCTTCTGTTAGTGAAGCTTCTTCTGGCAATAGCTTATATAGACCACAGCACAGCAAAACCAAAGCATTTCATTAGCATGGATTTATTTTTATCACTTCACATCAGTAACATTTTATTTTGCAGATTTTAAAGAAATGACAGCAATGGGGCCATGTCCACAAATACAAAACCACACAAAATTGTTGCAAAATATGTATGTATATCTTTGTGATAGTCCTATCACTATTGTTGAGTAATATTGAGAAATACACTTGAATAGAATACATGATCACAAATACTTTTTCTTTAGAAAAAGAAAATCAAGTGCCTCCTTTCTTACCATCTTGGGATATTCTTCAGTTCAGCGAATCCACCATCAGAAAGAATCACTGACTGCCTTCAAGTTAAGTATCTAACAATTTCCCACACCTGCTGGAACAATTATCACAAATACAAATGACAAGAAACACATTTCTTTTCAAGATGAGCTGAAATGGCTGTAATGCAAAGATGTTCCACCTTTCTAGTTCCTGAACAACTCCAAGAATAATGACAGCATGCGCTAGTAGTTAATCTGAAAATCAGCATCACGAAAGTTGCAAGAGGCTCAAGGTATGGTAGGGTTTTCTAATTTCCACACATCACTTGAAGCGTTTAAAAGGCTTTGCGTTATTTGATCCTAAGATAACCTAGTGTCAGAAGAGGAAACAGATGTTTAAAGAAACGAAGCAACTTGTATGTGGATAGTATGCACAAGTCTACCAGAGGCTGGCTACCAAATGTATCAGGTATTTGCCTAGCAGGTAACCAAGTGCTGTTCATTTGTGCTGTCCCCGAGCACTGACCTGGGGCTCTACAGCTGTGCAGGTCTATACGCAAGTGTGGATAGGAGCACAGAGAGCAGCGGTGCTCCTACATCTGCCCCAAATGAGTCAATCTGGAAATGCAAGCAGGTCGTCCTGGGCGAATGTCAACATGTTGACATTGGTCACCAACACACCCGGTCCACTTGGTAGTGAATTATTATATAGGAGATGGAAAAGGTTGAAATACACTTTGAAGCTGAGACTGTGGAAAAGTCTATGCAGAATTCGGGGAACACAATCTGAAAGCTAAGATGGTGGAGCATGCATTCGGCTGGGTCAGAGTTCTGGGCTTTGGGCTGGGCCACTTCTTTGCACTTTGTTGTCGGATCTCATTGCACTTTGTGAAGCACAGAACGAACCCCCCTTGGAGCTGCATGGAGGGCCGGTCTCTGAATGCCTTGTATTGTACAAGTAAACCATGCAGTGCTTTCCTCTTCCCTTCATGCTTGGTTTCCATTCCAAGCCTTCCTTTGGCATGAGTCCAGCCCATGTGCAATGCACACACGCCCATTCCTAGGCCACGTCTTCTACAGTCGTTTTCCTTGGGCTGGTGCATCTCCAGAACACAGGGACTGAGTGAGTCATGTGCACCTTCGGGGCCCAACACGGCAGATGGTTCTGGAACCATCCACAGGGCACCTAGTGGAAAGGTGGAAGGAGTACCCTTTTCCCACTCCAGAGAAGAACCCTAAAGGCAGAGATGGCTGGCTCCGCCCTCACACTGGGGTGTGGACTTTCTGGGCACCCAGCTTATGTCTGTCCAGGCCAGCTAGAAACTCTCAGAGGACATGGCTCATCCCATTGTAAGCTGCTTAACCGGAGCTGGGGGGGGGCAGCTGGGGGTCCATGGCTCTCCTACCTCCCACCATGCACAGGACTCATAAGATGCCCATTTGAGACAGGACCCCGCCCCCCTTCCCCTGAACACATACACACAAGCTAAGCCAGGTCATCTTCCAAACTTATCGCAAACTCTGGGGTTCCCCCTCCCCCCCAAAGACAATTCTTCCTCTATGGTCTGAGTAAACTTGATTGAGTTGGGGTAATTAAAAGAAACCGGAGGTACAGTTGTTTCATACTTCTTTGGGCTCACTACTTAGTATCTGGAATATAATCTTTTATTTATTAACAGTCTATTAGGGTCTAAGAAACTGTCGGGTGGTTGTTTGTTTTTTCCCTTCCTCTCAGTACTGGGGATTGAATGGAGGGCCTTGTGTCTGCTTTATACCCCCTGGTGTTTTTGTTTGTGTTTTGTTTTTGAGCCAGGAGAGTGCTGACTTGGCTTTGAATTCCCCACCCTTCCCATTCTGCCTCTCAAGTGAGCTGTTGGGGTTCCAGGTGTGTGGCCTCTGTTGGCTTTCAGGACGATGCACACTGAGAATCCCAGGCAGGAGGAGGACTGGGAGTTGGAGACCAGCCTGGGCTGGGCCAGAGGGTGAGACCTTGTTTCACCATGTTAAAAAAAAAAAAAAATTCTCGGCTCTATTGCCTTGATTTCCATCCTTGGCTCCGGTCCGGTCCGGACCCCAGGCTCCCGGCCCAGGCCCTGCCCTGAGGGCTGCTCCTCAGTGGTCCACCTTGTTCTCCCAGCGGCCGCGCCCCTCCCGGTCGTCCCGCTCCGGGGCTGCGTGGTCGTTGTCGAAGGTGGCCTCCTCCTCCTCCTCCTCCCGGATCACCTTCACCAGCTGCAGGAAGCTGGGCGGGGGGCCCTGCTCCTGCAGCTCCCGCAGCCGGCACCAGAGCGCCCCGCTCAGGCTGGCCCCGGCCATGACCTGCTCCAGGCGCACCTGGTCCACGATGCCGCGGGAGATGGCCCGCTTCTCCACCGCCCGGCGCAGCAGCGTCTCGAGGCGCAGCACGTAGGCCGACACCTTCTCCCCCTCCTCCTGGTAGGTCTTCAGGTAGCGCACCTGCGAGGTGCGGCGGCTCTCCAGGCTCCCGAACACCTGCTTGAAGGCGTCCAGGCACTCCTCCACGCTGCCCGCGGGGCTGTCGGCCTGCAGGATGTGCATGAGGTCCAGCGCCGGGCCGCGCAGGCTCTCCATCAGCCAGCGCTTCTTCTCCGCCTCGGCCATGGGCCACTCCCGCACGATCTCGGTGGCCTGCTCCAGCCACACCTCGAACGGCTCCTCCTCGGGGGCCGGCGCGGGGCTGCCCGAGAACACGCGCAGCTTGCGGTAGCGCATGGGCAGCAGCGGCTGCGGGGCGTGCGCCATCGCCTGCCCCACCAGGTGCGCCAGCAGCTCGGGCGAGATGCAGGGCACCGTGGCGGGCGTCGCGCCCTCCTGGCCCAGTGCGCGGAACATGCCGCTCACCGTCTGCCCCTCCTTCTCCAGGAAGAGGTTGAGTCTCTGCAGGAACTCCGAGTCCTGGTTCGGGGTCTTAAACACCACCTTCCAGGCGCCGCCCTTGCCCTGCACCTCGCCCGGCACGGCCGCCGCGTCGGGGGCCTCGAGCAGCTCCAGCAGCACCGCGTTGGCGTTCTCCTGCTTGCGGAAGATCTTGCCCAGCACGCGGTGGCGGCCCAGCGGCTCCAAGGCCTCCTGCAGGGCCGCCTGCACCTCGGCCTCCTCGCAGTCCACGGGGATGCCTGTCACCAGCAGCGCCTTCTGGTCGTCCATGCCCATGATGCGGCACCAGCCCTCGAGCAGCGCCACGGCCATGGCCGCTCGTGTCAGGGGGTCGCCCCGGGGGGCCCCCCCGGGCGCTACGAACAGGGAGGCCTGCTCACTCCACCCCCAGGACCCAGCCTCGGGGGCTCAGGCCCCCGGGGCGCGGAGGACCTGGACCCGCTGGACCCCCGCTGTGGCCTGGTCCCGCTGCCGCTCCTCCGTCCTCCCCAGCCGGGCCCGGGCCGGGACTGGCTCCGCTGGACTGAAGTCACACGGCAGCGCCCGAGGCTCCTGGCAAAACACGCTCACTTCACCACAGGCCCTGCCTGCCCTTCCCCAACACACCCCAGCCTGTGGAGAAAGCAGATGGGGAGGGGGGGCTGTGCCTCAATGGGTCCCCCTGTCCAGACTGGTGTGGCTTGCTTACGTGACCCCCTTTTTTTCCCCCCAAGGACTCCACTACAGTCTAGCTTCCATACCACCGGCTCACCAGACAGGCCCACTAATGTGTCTGAAGAAATCGGAAGATGGGGGCTAAATACCTCTTGATGTGTTCCAGAATGCTCTGCGAGACAGCCAGGGAGCTTCTCTGTTCAGCTTTAGCTCCGAAAGAGGCCACCCACCTCCACACAGGGGCCTGTGGTCTTCACTCCAGCCGGGCCACACAGTCCTGCTGTGCATAAAGAAAAAAACACGGTTTCATCCCCAACTAGTATCCAGGGTTGAAAATGGACTTACTCAAAAGTATATCTAAGCAGTGGCTCATAACTGTCATCCTAGCTACCCAGGAAGCTGAGGTCTGAGGATCATAGTTCAAAGCCAGCCCAGGCAGGAAAGTCTGTGAAAGTCTCTTACTTCCAATTAACCATGCAAAAAAAGCCGGAAGTGGACTGGTGGCTCAAGTAGTAGAGAGTTAGCCTTGAGCTAAAAAGCTCAGGGACAGTGCTCAGGTCCTGAGTTCAAGTAGCAGGACCAACAAAACCAAAACCAAAAAACAGCTGAGCAAGGACCAGCACTTAGGAAGAAGTTGAGGCAGGAAGACTGCATTCAATGCCTGCCTGGGCCACATAGGAGACCCTGGCTCACAGAAAATATAACCAAAGACAAACAGAAATTCAGCTGTGAATCGTTCAAACATTTGATTTAATATTGGTAAATCAATAAGAAAATAAAATCACCAGGTGCTGGTGGCTCACACCTGTAATCCTTGCTACTCAGGAGGCTGAGCTGTGAGGATCGTGGTTCAAAGCCAGCCTGGGCAGGAGAGTCTTGAGACTCTTATCTCCAATTAACCATCAGCAAACCAGAAGTGGTGCTGTGGCCCAAAGTGGTAGAGTGCTAGGCTTGAGCAAAGAGCTCAAGGACAGTGCCCAGGCCCCGAGTTCAAGCCCTACAACCACCACCACCACCAACAACAACAAATCTTGGGGCTAGATAAGTTAAATTTGGTGTTTTGCATTAATTCCCTTCTGTTTTGTTGAGTGAGGCTTTAAAAGGAAACAACGGTATGTTTCTCTGGTGAAGAATGCAAGGTACTAACATAGCCCCTTCTTTTTTTTTTTTTTTGCCAGTCCTGGCCTTGAACTCAGGGCCTGAGCACTGTCCCTGGCTTCTTTTTGCTCAAGGCTAGCACTCTGCCACTTGTGTCACAGCGCCACTTCTGGCCATTTTCTATATATGTGGTGTTGGGGAATCGAACCCAGGGCTCCATGTATACGAGGCAAGCGCTCTTGCCACTAGGCCATATCCCCAGCCCCTAACATAGCCCTTTCTTCCTGGCATCTGAATGAGCAGGGGTCACTGGAGGAGGACAAGGGCAGGAAGGAAAACCATTGAGGAGCTCCTTCTGGTTCTAGGGTGCCTGGGAGACTGGAGGAGGTAGACGCAAGTCCCCACTAGAGCATGGTGGCTCAGTGACAGTGAGCTGGCCCCAGGGGACTTCCTCATCCTGAAACATCAGAGTTCGGGGACACAAGCTCGGGTGGCTATGACGGCACCATGATAGGTCATCCTGCCAGACCGATGTAGAATGCACATCCTGAAATGTCATGGTTCAGTGTGACCCTCCCTCCCAGGGATCTGTGTGAAGGGTGTGTTAGGAAGCTGCAGTGATCTTCTCAGTCGGATCGGTCTCCGCCAGTGTGAAAGCCTAATGCCACAGATGCCACCCTGTGGCCACCGCAACAGTTGCTCCTGCTGTGGGGGCAGCCCCAAAGTCGGCCCCTAGAGGAGAATGCTGCCGAACCCCTACTGCTGCAGACTTCTCTAGTTCTCCTTCTAAAATATGGGGGTGACTTTCCTCTCTAGCAGGATAGAGAAACCTGAGATGTAAAGAGAGGGAATGTCCAGGAATAGCCCGGTGCACAAATTGCCCAGCTGTGTGAAGCTGGCTTTCCAGGGATCTTTCCCAAAGGCAACCTTACCTGCAGCACCACTTTCAAAACAGAAAAGGCCACAGAAGAAAGCACCTGCATGAACCACAGGGCCAGCTTGGGAATATTTGGATATGGAGAGATGGAAGGACTTTGTACTTTTTCACATAGAGGATAATTTGGCTTCGAAGCTGAAGATCCTGCTGGAATGGGTGGGCGGATCAACCTCGGGCACGGGACCCCCCATCTCTCTAAACCCAGATCCCACCCAAGAAGGCACTGGGCTCTGTGTCTGAGAGATGCTGTGATTCACGTGGAAGCACTTTATTCACAGAAAACATGGCAGGCGCTAGGTCCCCAAAGCCCTGCTCAGATTCTCTTCCCAGCACAGGTGTCTTCTCCGGAGCCTTCTCGTCCTGCGTGGGGCTCATCTTCACGCCACGCCCAGATATGCGCCAAAGGCAGCTATTGGCGACATTGGGGGGAATGAGGCAGGCAGCTGCCTGGTGCAACCTCCCAGCAGCCAAGGGCCTCTGTCAGCCCACACCCACCCTGACTTACTGAGCATGCCCAGTAAGCAGACCGAAGATGGACACCATTTCTGCAGGGTTTTTCCTACTGTGGGAAGACAGGCAGGGTGGGAAGCGATCAGAAGCAGGGGCGCGGAGACGTGGAAAAGGCCAGGAGACTGGAAGACGCAGGGAAGGGCTTATTCCAGGGGCGGCCCGCGGAGCCTTTAGTCCCGCCCGGATTGCTACTAACCGAGGCCGTGGCCAGGCGATCCCTACCTACACCCCAAATCGTCATACAATTCAGGCCCCCCCCCCAACCCCGACCTACCTCCGGCCCCGCTGGCCCAGGGATGCTGGCTCCCTCCGCGTCCCCAAGCAAGCAAGCACCTGCTCGGGACGCCGCTGGCCAGCCGGCGGCTCTGACGCAGTGCGCCAGGCGGGCGGGGGGACTGGGCGGGGCGCCGCGGGGGCCGCGGGGCTGGAGGCGTAGGGAGTGGGCTTCGGCCTGGTTCTCTCAGTGCGCGCGCGCGCGTGGGGGGGTGCGGCCTTTCGTGGGGCAGTGGCGCAGCTAGGGCGCATGGAGACTGCAGGCAATCTAGAGGGTCTACGCCCTAAGGGTCTCGGTGCCACAGCCCCACAGTCCACGAAGGCGGCCCTCCCTCCCCTCCCCCTCCCCCTCGCTGCGCCCCCGGGCCCCTCTCCCCGCCACGTTGCGCGCCCCACCTCCAAACCCTGCGAGGCACCACCAAGCGAGAACCCTGTCGGCTCCCACTGCGCCCAGGTAGACTGAGGCGCTCTCCAGGGCCCCCCTCGAATCCCCGCCAGCACCCCTCGCCCCTCCGCCGTGTGTCCCTCCCCGGGGATCCCGGGGCCGGGGGACTCGATCCCTGCTGCAACCATCGGCGGTCACCCGGGCGGAGGGACCCGGAGCCCCCAGCACGGTGGCGACCTCACCCCGGGCCACCTCTGCAATGCGGCGGGTGGAGGAGAGGGGCGCGGGGTCCTCGCGCACCGCGCCGGGCCCCAGACTCACCGTGGCCCCGAGGTCGCCCTGCAGACCTGCGGGTGTGCGTCCCGGTGCAGGTGGTGCGGCCGCTTCACTTCCGGAGCGCGGGCTCCGGGCTCCTTCCCCCTCCTCCCGCCCCCCCCCGCGCCCTCCCCCTCCCCCTCCCGCCGCGCCCCGCCCCGCCCCGCCGAGCCCCGCCCCGCGCTGCCGGGAAGCGCCGTCCTCCGCGCTCGCTGCCGCAGCGGCTGTGCGCCGGGACCCAACTTTGCCGCTCGCCGGAGCTCGCGCGGCGGCGGCGGCGCGGGGGGCGTGGGCAGGGCGGGCGGGCGCGGGTCAGGGGGAGGGGCCGGGCGGGTCGCCGGCTCGCCTTCCTCTCGGCACACCTTGCCTGGCCAGGCAGGGAGCGGCGAGGGGCTGGTGCGCGCCGCCGCCGACGGACGGACGGACGGACGGACGGACGGGAGGACGGGAGGACCCGCCCCGAGCCCCCCGCGCCATGGCCGAGCGGAAGGCGTCCGGCAAGGCGGCCGAGGACGAAGAGGTCCCGGCCTTTTTTAAGAACCTGGGCTCGGGCAGCCCCAAGCCCCGGCAGAAATTCTGCGGCATGTTCTGCCCGGTGGAAGGGTCTTCGGAGAACAAGACCATCGACTTCGACTCGCTGTCGGTGGGCCGGGGCTCGGGGCAGGTGGTGGCCCAGCAGCGGGACGTCGCCCACTTGGGCCCCGACCCGCAGACGCCGTTCTCCCGGCAGGGCCGGCGCGCCGGCGGGGAGCCATCTGTTGAATCGGGCCGGAAGGTGGAGATCCGGCGGGCCTCGGGCAAGGAAGCCCTGCAGAACGTCTACGACCAGGTGGGTCCGGGGCGCGGGGGTCGCCCCCTCCCGGCTCCCCCTTCGTGCCCGGCCTGGGGGGGGAGGGGGCGGGCGGGCGGTGGAGGACCGAGCCCCGGGCGCGCCGGCCCGCACGCCCCGCCCCGCCCCGCCTCGCGCGCGGCCCCCCGCATCTGCACGCGCGCCCCGCCCTGCGCCCCTGCCCGGCGCGGGGCGCCCACAAAGGCGGCCGCGGGCGGGCCGGACGGACCCGCGGGGCCCGCGCCGCCGGCGTCGCGGGGCGGGTGCGGGGCGGACGGCGGCTCCATTCTTCTGGCCTTGCAGCTGGCGCCGGGAGCCCCACCCTTTTTCTTTTCTTTTTCTTTTTTTTTTTTTTGAAGCCGCGCGCGCCGTGGAGGGCTGGGTCGGAAGGCGGGCGGTCTCCCGGGGGTCGGGGTGGGGGTGGGGGCCGGGGCTCCGACGGCCTCCGCGGGCGGGCGGGCACGCGCTCCCCGGACGCCCGGTCCTGAGCGCCCAGGTCAGCACCACGGCCAGCGCCTCCCGGGAGCGCCGCGGAGAGGGGGGCGGTGGAGTCACCCCGGGAAACCCGGGCTCCTAGATGACCCATGTGGGGAACGAAGTTCCACCAAGTGCCTCAGCAAGGGCGTCCCCAAGCGCCCCCCACCCCACCCCGGCCCTGTGGGGGCGCCTCGGGGAAATGGGGCCTGAGTGGATTCCGTTCAAAGGGGGAAAAAAAAGGAAAAAAGGAGGCTCCCATCTGAAAGCTAGACTCCTTACACTGCGGCCGTGGGAGACAAAGAAAGCTAGTTTGATTAACCTTGATCGAGAAGCCGCTCCGCACTGGCAACCGGGGAGCCCCTGCGGCAGGGGAGTGCGCCCTGATTTCCACACACACTTGGTTCTTTATGGGGTGAACTTTGCACCGGTGCCATATTTTCCCACAGCTTTAATTTCCCTACTGATCACTTGCAGTGCAAAAATGTTTTAATGCTTTCTTTTTTTTTTTTTTTTTTTGCTGTTTCTCTCCCATGCCTTCGGTGAAGATGAAAAAATAAATCAATGAGTGCTTATTTATTGAGTGCCCGGAGAAAGGATGGATAGTCATAAAGAACTCAAGAGGCTTTCTTTCAAAGGGCTTCTGGAGAAGCTGGGTGGGACACACATATTCACGGAAGCATCCGCCAGCCTTCATTGCGCACTGGGGGTGTGGGCTTAGAGGCAGCATTGGAGGAAGAATGCTGGGGACCTAAATGTTTCCTGATGTGGCATAGAGGTTTGAGGCGTCGGACTTACATTGGACCAATCCTAGGAGCGGTAGATTGTTGGCTGTCGTTTTCTAAAGGTGAGGTGACTACTCACATAACTGGTCTCCACTCCCCACCCATCTTCTGATTTGTTCACATAGGGCAGTATCTATCTCCTGTCCATGTTCCCTGAGACACCCAGGACAGTCTAAGTCCAACCAGCTTTATGTTGCAAGTGACCAGACAATTAGAGAGTCTCAGCTTTGCCGAGTGGGTGGGAGAGACTTCTCTCTGTGGAGACACCCTGTGTCACAGGGTCGAGGTCATGTGTCCTTATGGTTATGTGAACTGTTTCATGTAGGACAGCTGTGCTGGTAATTCCATATCCCAGAGGGAACAGAAAAAAGCACTTTAAGAATTAAGAAATTGTTTAGAAATGGCAGATCATAGCCGGGCACTGGTGGCTCATGCCTTTAAGCCTAGATACTCAGGAGGCTGAGATCTGATGATAGTGGTTCGAAACCAGCCCAGGCAGGAAAGTCTATGAGACTCTTATCTCCAACTTACCACCCACAGCCAGAAATGGAGCTATGGCTCAAAGTGGTAGAATGCTAGCCTTGAGCAAAAAAGCCCTGGAATAGTACCCAGGCCCTGAATTCAAGCCCCATGGCCAAAAACAACAACAATAAGAAAAGAAACACACAATAAAGCAGATCAGTTGCCAAGGTTTGATAGTGGCTACCTACAAGGATGGCAGGGAATTAAAACATGAGTTTGAGTAGGGTACAGGTACTTATGCCTGTAGTCTTAGGTACTAGGAGTCCAAGATTTGAGGACTGAGTATCAAAGCTCGCTCAGGCAGAAAAGCCCAAGAAACTCTTTATTTCCAACCAACCAGCAAAAATCTGGAAGTGGAGGTGTGGTTCAAGTGATAGAGTACCAGCTTTGAGCAGAAAAGCTAAGTAAAAAGCCCTGTGTTCAAGTCCCAGTACCAGTGTGCACACCTACACAGACATGCACACACGTGCGTGCTCACGCACACACACACACACACACACACAAACCAAACCACCACTATGAAAAACTTGAGTATGAAAGACATAGTTCCACCAGGCTGAATAACACAGTCGCTTTCCTGTTCATTTGGAAGCTTTACATGCTTGGTCATCAGCACCACTTGTTCTAACACTCTACATTTAGTAGAAAGTAGAAATTGTGAACCCAGGGTACATGGAGCAAAGGGTTTGATGAGAAAAAATCCTCAATGCAAAACCAAGGCAGTTTTAGTCTCTGCACCCTCCTCCCCTTCAGGTGACTGGTTTTTAGTAGCAGGGGCCACTCTGGCTTGGGCTTTGTAGTCCTGGTCCAGTCAAGTACTGGGTCATAGTGGATGTTCCTGAGGGATTTTGCCATTCAAGATTAGGAGCCTTCATCTGGCCTGGTACTTTACAAAGGTTTGAACTTTTGATTTCTACACACAATAAAAGCTATTAGATGTGCACATGTGCACATGTGTGTATATTCATATGTGTGTGTATCTGCACATGTGGGTATTTGTATATGTGCGTTACAACAAGGGTGATTTCTGAAGAACCAGTTGGGCCCGCCGTCTTGGCGGAAGTGGGTTGTCATTACTTGGTTGTCATCTCATGGGCGGGGTGACTTTGGGCTTCTCGGAACTCCTCCCCGAGGCCCTGACTTGCTGAGAGGTGGACTGAGTGATGCGGAGCTCCTGCCCCCTCGCCCCTGGGTCTCTATTTGAGGGCACTGCGAAGTGTGGTTAGAAGGGGCTTTGCTTGTCTGCCACACGAGTGGACCTGCTGTTCCTTCCCAAGGCTTGGAAAGGGGCGCGATAGGCATCATTGGCCATGCAGCTCATGGGAGATACGCGTGAGTAGGGCATTTGGGAAGAGCAAGTCAAGGAAGCTACACAGTGTAGCCGGTCAGCTCCACAAAGCGATGGGAAACCACACCCATCGGCCTTTGAAAGGAGGGAGCCAGTAGAGGGGCTATGAAGGAGCAAAACTGTCTATCTGTCATAATAACCCCTCAATTATCTAAGCCGTTATCTATAACCTATCAGTCACGTAGCAATCACCTGTCTATCTACTGGTGTCTCTTTGGCCAGCAGTGCGGTTACACTCATGGCTATCTTGGAAGGACTCTGAGGCTCTGGGAGTAGAGAGCAGGGGCAAGTTCGGTTGGTGTGGTTTTCTTTCTTTCTTTTAAACTCTTGAATCACTATAACAAAATACCCAAGGCAGGTGACTTCTGAAGTGAAGAGAGGGTCTGGCCCAAGATTGTCCAGGATGTGGTGGCTCCTTGGGTTTGGTCAAAGCTGGAGATAGAGCTGAGCGCATCCTGATCTGGGAAGGAGAGAGGTACGGCTGGGGGCAGTGGAGGGGGGCGCAGGGGGGACGCCAGGACCCCGCATCAGTCTTGACCACCCATAATGCCCAAGGGACCTCCTGGGACTGCCACCCAGGACCACGCCTTAGCGATATGGAACTTCGGAGGACATTCACCATCCAGACCGTACCTTCTCTGTCAGCAGTACCCAGCACCTTGGCCTGCCCTTCCTCCTGGGCGTTCACTCCGTTCCACGGGAGATACAGTGTGTCCCGAACGGCGGTACATCCAGGGAGCCTGCATCAGCTTGTCCTCCAGGGGCTTCCAGTCCTCTCGTAGCTGGAAATCACCCTGGCAGGCTGGAGTGGCCAAGTGCCAAGTGGGTGGGCTGAGCGGCGTTCTGCTGAGCTCTGCTGCTGTGCTTTCCCTGTGTCCCCAGGCTCACGGTGTAACCTTAGTGCCCCGTGCCTAATGGGCGCGCTCCCCCCACCAGCACGGCCAGTGCTCGAGGCCGTGGCTTCTGCCTCTGTCTTCTCACTGCCGTGATGTCTTCTGCCCTGTGTGGCTGCAGCCAGAAGGCCCTCAACCGTGTGACCCTCCCATATGGAGACGACTCAGCCTCCAGAGACATGAGTCAGATTTCTCTTTGTTATGAATTACCCAGACTTGGGCATTCTGTAACACGGTCACCAAGTCTGTGCAGTGCGTTCGAGTTTCGCATTCCTTCCCATTGTTGTGTGTTCCCCTCGCCTCTCCCCACGCGGATTCTGCCCCAGAGCTCCGTCCTCCGTTCTGCTGCCCCTGTGCGGTTCAGCGCCCGCCTCCCTTGCCCCCACCGTACGGTGCTTCTTCCAGGTCTCTCTTCCTCCAAATGACACCATGCCCCAAGGTCTCTCGTCCCCCCTTCGCATTTCCATCGTCCACTCCCACTTCCTTTCCCTGGCTCATCTTGGTGGTGAGGAAAGCCTCTTGTGTGAGTGCGAATAGCCCACTGTCTGCAGACAGTGAACCGGTGAACCGGTGGATGTCCACTCGGGTGGGTGTGGGGTGGAGATTTGGCTGGGAGCCTCCGACAATGGCAGTGGTTTGCTACTTGGCAGGCTCCGCTGGTTCAGAAGGAGAGGCACAGGTGTGAATGGACTCCTGAAAACCGCCCCAGCACCTTGGGAGGGCACTGGATGAGAGTCATAGTTACTAGTTGTCTCAGTTCCTTGACTTACTATTGATCAGTTATTACTGCTCGCATTAATTATTAATTACTCTGATCATGCCTTGACTTATATTGTTGACATGGGTGGGAAAATAGCGTGTGGCCCAGTTGCCACGGTAACCATTCCGTACTGGGTATATCCAGTCCGGCCAAGCTCCTCACGCCCATGCGGTGGGAAGTCCATCTGCAGGACTTGTTCATCTTGCAAAGCTGTCACGCTCTCCCCTCCAGTCCTTCCCCATCACCCCCTCTCCCAACCCCAATCCCCTGCCATCAGTTCTCTGTCTGCCTTGGGGTTTGGTGTTCTGGCTATCTCCAGTGTGTTTGTCTCTTGTGACCGACTCACTGGCTTCTTTTACTAAGTATGCTGTCCCCTGGGTTTATCCACACAGTAGTGTGTGATGGAATGTCTTCCTTTTTGTTTTCTTGTAAGGCTGAATAATATTCCTGTAATGAACTAAAGCATAATATAATGAATTGCTGATATCCTGAAAAAAAAAATCATTGCTCCATGAATGGGTCTGCAGTGAACTAGTGGTGGAAAGAACTAGAAAGGACAGGGGTGATCAAATGCAGCAGGGGTACTCACCAGATACTATAGCGAAAGTGAACTATACAATTTGTGTATGGGGATGGGATGGAATGACATTGCCCTAAAAGAAATGGACTCATTACCTGATGTATGTGACAGCAACCCCTCTCGACATCACTTTTATAATAATAATATAAAAAACTAGGTACTAGCTAAAAAATAAACAAATAAGAAGTAGGAAGGGTTGTTTGGGATGGTGCCTAAGGCCTGAGTGGAGGAAAACTGTCCTATCTGTTTGCTTCTCTTCCCCCCCCGGCCCCTCCCCTGCAAGAGGGGGAGAATTGTTACTGACAGCCTCTGACCCTGACATTGTGTATATGTCTGTGCTGGTCCTGGGGCTTGAACTCTGGGCCTAGGCACCACCCTTCATAATTTTTTTTTAATTTTGCTAGAGCTCTACCACTTCAGCCACAGCTCCACATCTGGCTCTGTGTGTGTGTGTGTGTGTGTGTGTGTGTGTGTGTGTGTGTGTGTGTGTGTGTCTAATTGGAGATAAGAATCTTTCAGATTTCCTTGCTCAGGCTGGCTTCCGACTGCAATCCTCAGATCTCAGCCTCCTGAGTAGCTAGGATGACAGGCGTGAACCGCCCTTCCCCAGTGGCCCTGACAGTTGAATGTCGTATCCTCCACAAACTCATGACCTCACACAATGGAAATTAGGCCAGGGCTGGGCCTATTTTTCAGTAAAGGTTTTTTCTTTGTCCTTTTTTAGCAGAGCTTGGGTTTGAAATCAAGGCTTTACACCTGCTAGGGAAGAGCTCTACTACTTGAGCCATTCCCCATAGCCTTTTCCCTTTGGTTTGTATTTTAGATAGGATCTCATGCTTTTGCCAGGCTGCCTCAAAGTGTAATCCTCCTATCTTCCGATCTCCTCCCAAGTAGCCGAGATAATAGGCATGAACCATCACGCCCATCCCTAGACTGGCCAGGGATACTACAAGGTCTGCTGGTACACATTGTCCTGCTCTACTTCCTTCAGGAAGGAGGGGACGTCAGAATCGATCACTCCCTCCTTGAATGGCAGAGCTGGAAGGAGGCCCGTTGCTTAACTCCATCATTGTGGAGGTAGAGAAAATGATGCTGGAGCCATTACTTCCTTTCTCAGGCCTCGGGCAATGGCTAGATTAGGCTGGGGGCCTCCTCTCGGCAGCCTTTCTTCTGACGACACCCTTGCTACTCATGTAGCATCATCGAGCTCTAGATAGGCTTTTTGTTTCCACCTTTGGTGGTGCTGGGGATGGAACCCAGGGCCTTGGGGCTGCTAGGCGAGCATTGCACTGCTGACCTCCACCCAGCCCTCCGTTCTATGACAGAGCATGCTGGGCGTGGCAGGTTAAGCCTTGCCCTAGTAGCCTTTGAGGGAGGTGAGATTTAATGGTGTCTTTTTTTTTTTTGTCACTCGTGGGGCTTGAACTCAGGGCTGGGGCTCTGTCCCTGGGCTCTTTAGCTCAAGGCTAGTGCTTCTACCACTTTGAGCCACAGTTCCACTTCTGGTTTTCTGATGGTTAATTGGAGATAGGCGTCTCATAACTTTCCTGCCCAGGCTGGCTTTGAACCTCGATCCTCAGATCTCAGCCTCTTGAGTGGCAAGGATCACAGGCCTGAGCCACCAGTGTCTGGCTGAGAGTTTCTTGAACTTCCATCCAAGCTATCTTCAAACTGTGATCCTCCTGATCTTTGCCTCCCAAGTAGTTAGGATTACAGGCGTGAGCCTCTGTGCCTAGCTGGAGAGATTTTTAATGATTGTGATGTACTGGATTGCCTTTTGGATGCATAATGTATTCATTTTTTATCTCCAAAGGCTTACTGTAAAAAAAAAAAAAAGAAAAAGTTCAGTGCCTGCTTTTTTTTCCCTCAGCGTGTCCTATAAGGTCATTTATAAAGCGGACTGTCAATTAGTCATTGTGAATGTGCCCTTAGCTGCCGATACTCTGTCCACCAAAGACTAGAGATGTCCCCCAATACCACTGGGATGCAGGCCAATTCTGAACACCATGAATGACAGCCCTTGCTAAGATTAGAACGCTGCTGACAGTGTGATTTTGTCGGGTGTAAATCATTGTCTCAGTCAATCTGGGCTGTTAGAACCGATTACCATAGATGGGTGGGCTGGGATGGAGGCCACTCACCCCCATCTCCCCGGAGGCCACGAGGCCCAGAGCAAGGTGCGGGCCGCGCCGGCCGCTCAGCTGACCGGCGTGTCCCCTCGTGGGGCAGAGAGGGAAGGCAGGCCCCCCACTCCTTTTCCTTCTCTTGCACATCTTTTCTTCTCTCTCTCTCAGACAAAACCGGGACGTGTGCTTGCTAGACTGCGGCACGCTACCACTTGAGCCCCGTCCCCAGTCCTGTTTTGGCTTTGGTTATTTTGGGGGGTTGCGCCTTCCTTTTGGCCCCCACCAGCCTTGGAGGTGGAGCCTCCGCCTTGCTAGGCCTCTCTCTCTTTCATAAGAGCCACGCCCGTGTCAGCTGAGCTGCTGCCCCGGTCTCCTCGTAAGGCCTCCCCGCGCCGCGCAGTCCCGTTGGGGTTCGAGGGCCAGCGTGTCTGCGGTGGATGAGGGTGGTCAGGAGGGGCTTGGGCCGCATGGGTGTGGCAGGGGGTGGCCTGTGGCGGTGGTCCGGTGGCCCTGACTAGAAGCTGCACGAAGGTGCTGTCCGGAGGGTGCGAGCGTCTAGCGGGAAGAGCACTGGGTGAGGAGCCGAGCAGCCCGCTGCCGCCCCAGCTCTGCGACCTGCCAGCTGTGCAGCTACCCCACTGTCATCTGACCTTGACCGTCCTTGCGAGGGCCTCCTTCGCTAAGCCTCCTTCCTCCCCTGGCCCTTCAATGCTCTGAACAAAAGCTATACTGTCCCCAGCTCTTCTTGGGCTTGTTCTTCTTGATTTTTTTTTTCTTACCAGTCCCGGGGCTTGGACTCAGGGCCTGAGCACTGTCCCTGGCTTCTTTTTGCTCAAGGCTAGCACTCTACCACTTGAGCCGCAGCGCCCCTTCCGGCTTTTTCTGTGTATGTGGTGCTGAGAATCGAACCCAGGGCTTCCTGCATACTAGGTAAGCACTGTACCACTAAGCCACATTCCCAGTCCGTGTTTTTGTTTTTCTTTTACTCAACAGGTAGGCTTCTGGTTATCTGACAGACTTGTACAAATTTTTGTTTAAACATGTTTTCCATTTTCTTGGATTCTACCTGGGGATGGAATCCCCCAACCATATGTTAATTCTCTGTTGGGCTTTTTTGAGGAAGGGCCAAACTGTTTCTATAAAGGCTGTATGGTTTTCTATTCCTCCAGGAATGCAGGGGGGGGGGCCTGATTTCCGCAGCATTCCCCAGTACGGCGTTTTCTTCTGTATTACGATCGTCTGCGGAGGTAGGGCTGGCATCTCATGGTGGTCCTTTTGCACTCCTAATAACTAACTGCGTTGGGCATGTTTTCCTGTGCTGGCTGGACCGTAGTAGATTTTCTTTGAAGATCTGCCTCTTTATGCTATCGCCTACTCTTAGCTTGATCATTTTGTTGTTGGATTGTGTGGCTTCTTCATATATTCTAGACGCTGTACCTTCGCTGCATATAAAGTTTCTGATAATATTTTTTTCCTATTCTGTAGGCGATCTCTTATCTTTTTACTTTCTGGATAGTGTTGTATATTGCACAAAATATTTTAATTTTAAGGAAACCAAATTTACCTTTTGTTATTGGTGTTTTTGTTATAATTTCATATCTGACCTCCCTCCTTCCTCCCTCCCTCCCTCTGTCCCTCCATCCCTCATTTCCTTCCTTCCTCCCTTCCTTCTTTCTGTCCCTCCATCCCTCATTTCCTTCCTTCCTCCCTTCCTTCTTTCTGTCCTTCCTTCCCTCCTTCCTTCCCTCCCTTCCTTCCTTCCTTCCTTCCTTCCTTCCTTCCTTCCTTCCTTCCTCCCTCCCTCCCTCCCTCCCTCCCTCCCTCCCTCCTTCCTTTCTTCCTTCCCTCCCTCACTTCATGTCTGAACTCAAGACCTTGTTAAACAGATGTGCTTTACACTTGAACCAGTTGTATGTACCAGCTCCTTTTTCTTGCTTGGTTCAATGCTCATTGCTGGTGCTGTACCACTTGAGCCATGCCTCCAGTCCAGCTTTTCTGCTAGTTAATTGGAGATAGATGGAGTTTCAAAGACTTTTCTATCTGAAGTGGCGTTGAACCCTTATTTTCTGAGTAGCTAGGATTACAAGTGTAAACCATGGGTTCCTGGCTTTCCAGCCCTTTTGGTGGTGTGTATGTGCATGCGTGTGTGTGCATGCGCAGTTCTGGGGCTTAAACTCAGGGCTTGGGCATGGGCCCGGAGCTTTTGTGCTCAAGACTAGTGCTCTGCCACTTGAGCCACAGCTCCACTTCCAGCTTCTCGTGGTTAATTGGAGATAAGAGTCTCGCGGACTTTCCTGCCCAGGCTGGCTTCAAACCACAGTCTTCAGCTCTCAACCGCTGGCGTATTCAAAATCTGAGTGTGAGCCACCAGAGCCCAGCGGTGCTGGTCATTTTGGAGATAGGGTCTTGCCTTGTGCCTAGGCTGGCCTGCACTGCGGGCTTCCTACTTCCCTGTGTTGCTGGGATGACAGGTACAAACCGCTGCACCCAGCCATTGGTTGAGGTGGAGCCTCTCCCATGTTTCCCTTTGGGCTGGCTGTGAACTGTGACTCCCCAATCTTCATCTCCCAGGGAGCTGGGACTATAGGCTTGAGCCACAGACACTGGCTGGTCTTTTATTTGTTGCCAGTCCTGGGGCTTGAACTCAGGGCCTGAGCACTGTCTCTGGCTTCTTTTTGCTCAAGGCTAGCACTCTACCTCTTGAGCCACAACGCCACTTCCGGCTTTTTCTATGTATGTGGTGCTGAGGAATCGAACTCAGGGCTTCCTGCATGCTAGGCAAGCCACTCTACCACTAGGCCAAACTCCTGGCCCTCTGGCTGTTCTTAAAACTATGAAATCAACTGAAATCTAACAGGGAGTTCTAGGACTTAATTTCTTAGAGCCGTATTTGTAAAAATAAATCCTTGGAGAGCTTTGAAATTCACTTAGAGTAGTATTTACAGCAGCTTAGTATTCTCAAGTGTTTTGTGCACCACATAAGCCTGGTCCTCTGCCTTGCAATCTTCCTGTGCTCACGCTACACACACGCACACACACATGCACACACACACACACGCACACACACGCACACACGCACGCACACACACAAGACAAACATTTGGGAAGCTAATTGAATTCCAATTAAAAATTTTTCCTATTCTACTAAAATATACATAACATGAAATTTACTGTTTTCATTAATGGCTTTAGGTGTGTACTTTAGTGTATTCGTGTTGTATACACTTACCAGCAGCCTCGTGTGACCTTTGGGCTCTAGGGCAGTCAGCAATGTTAGTATTAGTGTGTATGTGTGTGAGTGTGTGGATTATTAAGCTGCCAGGACAAACAGGATGCTGTCCCTGAAACCGATGGTCCCCAAGATGGCGGGCCACTGGCGGAAGCACAAGGAGTTAGCTTCTGCGTCATAGAATAGTTGCAGGTGGGTGTCGTGGTCGCACCTGGTTACCTATCAGCTCCCATGGGCACGAGAGGACCATCATCCAGTAGGCTAAATGGAGCCCACGCTCCCCAGGTCTCAGGCCCCCTCGAGATGCGGCAAGGGAAGGGAAGAGGAGGAAAACACGGATGTGGGCGCTGCCGGCAGCCTCTGCCACCGCAGGGAGCCAGAGGACAACAGACCTGTTGCTCTGTCTTGAACAAAAATCCGAGATGGCAAGGCCCAGGAGGGCGGGGCTTTGTGGCACGAGGGTCTGGAAAGGGACAGATGGCCTGGGAAGGAGTCAGACTCGTCTGGGTTTGAATGCCAGGTATGGTAATTTCCAGCCATTCAATCCTACTTTCAAGGCAGGCGCCTGCCACTCGAGCTCTGCTCCTGACCTCACTTGACTTCTTCTAGCCTTGGTCTCTTCATTTGTAAGGTGGGACCGGAAGCCATTGATCGCGTGGAGGACAATTTCCGACACCATTCTTGGTGAACAGCAGCTGTTTCATAAATGATGTGTCCCCCTTCTCCTTCTGTAAGGATCTTAAAGTCACACGCAGAAGGAGAAGGCTGTCTACACGTTGGGGGATGTCTGTGATTGGCTGGAGGACGCCTCGTCCGCAGGGCACCTGCGGGCAGGTGGGTGGACGTGGCTGTTCCTGAATGCAGAGGGGCCGGGCCAATTGTGCCAGCACCGACAGCGGCTCTGAAACCCAGCCTCACCGTGAGGGAGACCACAGGGCGTGGAGAGCAAGCAGGGAAGCCCAGACCTTCCCCGGGGTGGCGCTGCCCGTGCTCCAGATGCCTGGCGTCCTGGAGGAACAGACATCAGCGTTGCCTAGAACTGCTGATTTCTCTAGAAGGCACTGGAGTGGCATTTTCACACACACTCTATGTGTGGAGTGTTATCTATAAATTAACAACTCATTAAAAAGCTGCATGTTGGTGATTCACACTTGTAATCCCAGCTGCTCAGAGGATAGAGGTTCAGAGCCAGCCCAGGCAAGAAAGTCCATGAGACTCTCCAATTAACCACCAGAAAAAGCCAGAAGAAGAGCTGTTGCTCAAGTGGTAGAGTGCTAGCCCTGAGTGCAAAAGCTAAAGGACAGCTCCCAAGTCCCGAGTTCAAGCCCACACAACACACAGATGCACACACACACACACACACACACACACACTTAAAATCATTGTGTGGATCAAACAGAAAGTGCCTCTGGGTTGACATCCTTGGTCTGTGTGCGCGGCTGCATCTCTGCAGCTGTGCTGTTCACGACAGCTGTGGGCAGCTGCTTTAACGGAAACTAGTTGAGTTTACATGAAATAAAATAAAGCATTCTGTTCTGCAGTTGCACTAGTCATGTCCTGTAGCTACAAGGGGCGAGTGGCAACTTGTGTTGGGCAGTGCAAGTATAGCACATTTCCCTCCTGCGTGTGTGTGTGTGTTTGTGTGTGTGTGTGTGTGTGTGTGTGAGAGAGAGAGAGAGAGAGAGAGAGAGAGAGAGAGAGAGAGAGAGAGAGAGAGAGAGACCCCTTCAGAGCTTGAACTCGAGCCTGGTCTGGGTGTTGTTCTTGAGGTTTTTTTGCTCAGGGCTAGCACTCTACCACTCGAGACTCAGCCCCATCTGTGGCTTTTTGCTGGTTAATTGGAAACAAGAGTGTCACAGACTTACCTGACCTGGCTAGCTTCAAACCATGATCCTTAGATCTCCTGATTAAAGGTGTGAACCACCGGTACCTGGCTCTCCTTTCAGTTCTTTATGTCAGTGGTTTGGCCACATCTATGGAAAACTGGCACCAGGGAAGTGGGGTCGTTGCTGTGACAAAACCTGGCCTGGTGGTTCTCAGGCCTTGGGAATGAATGTGTAGGAGAACTTGGGAGACGTTGAGAGATTCAGGGCAGAGAATCTCCAGGGTGCTGTAAACCAGTTGAATGGGTGACTGCAGCGGGAGCTTAGGAGACAAGAAGCCGACGGGAATGCGGATAGTGCAGGCCAGGCCCCGAGGCTGCAGGTAGGCCTGAGGACGCTTGTGGAAACTGCTCCAAAAGCCATTCGTGCTACAACCCAGCCAAGAGTCTGTCCACATTTTGTCCATGACCTGAGACTTTGAATGAGACTGAGCTCAAAAGTAATAGACTAATTAACTTGCTCAAGGACATGTGAAGATGACACAACATTCAGGAGGTAGCAGGCTGCTAGCTAGCTGCTTTTAGCCAGGTTTCCAGAAAGAACCGAGAACAAAACAGAGCAGGTGGGTTAAAAAAAATGGTGCATCCTCACCAGAAAAGGAGTTGAACCCGAGGACTGGAAGTAGTGTGGTGTTTAGTTAAAGGGAAGCGAAGTGCTTTGTTCTAGAACAATAGGAAAGATACACTGAGGCTACTTCAGGATCTGGCCAGGCCCCGCCCAGCTGAAGCTTCTGGGTATAACATTGCATTCTGAAGACTCCCTGAGCTGGGGGGGCCCGAGGGTCCCCTGCTTGCCGAGGGCCGTTCAGGGCAGGTTTCCTGGGTTTAACCCCCCAGGCTGTTGGAGGCTGCTGCAGGCCTGGCTCGAGGGGGAGCCTGGCTCCTGCTGAGGGAGGGAAGCCGGGGTGCCGTCCATGAGATGCGGATTGTGCAGGACGCTTCCACTGAGAGGAAGTCCTGGGGCGCGCCAGGCCGCGTGTGCAAGGCCACACTCCCCGCACACGGTCCCTGCAAGGGTGAAGTGGTGAGGGTGACGTCTAAGCTGCAATTGGTGCCCCAAGATACTGAGATCCCAGGAGCGTGGAAAGTCTGCTGAGGAAAGCTGCGGGACCAGCGGAAGAGGGACCCATGTGGTCTCCACGCAGCAGGAACGCGGGGTTAGACGGCCCGAGCCCACGCCCCATCCCTACGCGTCCCGGAGGCTAGACACGGGGGGTCTAGTGGATGGTCGCCTTGGTTTGAACTGCGATCCTCAGAGCTCAGCCTCCCAGCGCTGTTGGCTGGCTGGAGGGGGCAGAGAGCTGGGTGGCGGCTGCAGACATCTTCCTTCCCGAGACACAGGCGGACGGTGTGGGTTTGGGAAGGGTTGTTACATCGTCCATCCGTGGGGAGGGGTGTCACAGGAACCAGCCTATCGTTTTCTCCTGCCTGGGTGCGGGTGGCTGACGTTTCCGGGCGGTCATTCTGGTGAGTCGCGGAGCTCTCGGCGTTGGGCCATTCCATCCTGGGGTGGTCCGCTGCGTTCTGTGTGCGCAGGCGGAGGGCCGAGTGTCATGATTTGAGGCGGTGCTTTGGGACCTCCGTTGGGAGGGGCCGTGGTCCGTCTTCAGATCCTCATTGTGCACCAGGACCGATACGCAAGGAAGCTGGCTCTGCCGCAGGTATGAGGGCGCAGTAGGACAAGCCCTTCGAGCAGCTTAGCTCTCTTCCGCTACAGTCAGGCAGTGCAGAGCGTTGGTGCTGGTTGGCTGGGGGGGGGGGGGAGGGAACCCTCCCAGGACACAGAGGTCAGCTGTCCATCGTTTCAGTGCAGTCCCGGGATGAGAATCCAAGCGTGGGCCATTCCCAGAAGCCCCAGCGAGCAGGGAGTGGTCAGGACTCCATGCCAGGCCCACCCTTCCCCTGGAGGCCTGACCCTCTGGGAGTCCTGTCCGTGGATGAGACCCCAGACCCGGAATCACAACCAGGTGTCAGGGCCAGGCTTCCCACTCCAAGAGGAAAGCTGGCAGGAGCCAGGCAGAAACAGAGCTTTTTTCTTTTTTGGGGGCGGGGGTCAGTCGTGGGGCTTGAACTCTCAGGGCCTGGGTGCTGTCTATGAGCTTTCAGCTCAAGGCTAGCGCCGTACCATGTGAGCCACAGCACCACTTCGGGTTAATTGGTTAATTGGAGATAAGAGTCTCATGGGCTTTCCTGTACTTGCTGGCTTTGAACCGCGATCCTCAGATCTCAGCCCTTACTGGTAGCAGACCAATCAAACGATGGTGATATTTACTTCTGTGCTGTTCCCCCTGGGTAAAATAGCTGGCCACGGGTATGCTTTGGGGAGGAAGTTCGGGGTACCAGGAAGTGAAGCTGAGCTGGGCCAGGTGATTCTGATGGACAGGCAGGTTTGGGAACACTGGGACAAACGACCTCCAAGGCCCTCTTCCCAGCCCAGTCCACTACCCCAAGACCCAGGAGAGGGGGCCCGCGTGCACTTCCCTCATTCGTCAGCAGAGGGCGGACCCGAGCCAGGCCAACCAGAAGGAGGAGCTGCTGCTGAGACAGAGACCCTGGGTGAATCTGTGGCGGTCCAGGATGGACTTGAGGTGCTGAAATGCCGGGGGCCTCTCTGTGGTGTCAGTGGGAATCCCAGGCCCACTAGCTTCCGTGAGGTACCCGCTTTGGGGCAGGGGAGCCTCCTGGGGCATCTTCAGGAGCCCTTTCTCGGCCCTGATGGGGAGTGGTCTGTCGTCTGCCCTGTTCCCGCAAAGGCTCAGAGGGCAGCACCGCCGACCCTCCGTGGTCACCGCCCGGCAACGTGGCCAGGTGCCATTCTGCCTGCCCGTCTGTCCCTCTGCGGTCTGTGCCATCCAGGGTCGCCCTCCTGAGGACACCCCCACGACTGCTGGCGCCCAGCCGCAGTGCCGACGTGTCCCGTCAGAGCCCTTGGTCCTCGGCCCTTCTCCCCGGCCCTGCTCACCCTGCCTGCGCTCCGGAGGCGGTGGCGGCCCGGGACTTGCGGCTTTCTCTCTTCCTGGGCACGTCTGAGCTCCTCTTCCCGTTTCCCCCTTCCTGAGGGCAGTGCGCTTCCACAGAGCTCCAGGACGCCACCCAGCAGAACTGTGACTCCAGCGGAAAGGGGAAACAGAACTGCGGTGCTAGACCCAGGCAGAACTCATACCGGGCAGTTGCTGGGGAAGTGAGAGTAGCCAGTCACCCCTCCCAGCCTGTTACCCCACAGCTCCTCTTGCCCCTTCTGCTGGGTCACCCCCCCACTTCCCCGCAGGTGACCATGATGCAGACATCTTCAACACCTGACTGGTGTTAACCTCTCCTCCATCCACTCATACACGCAGCCTTGTTCTCCTCCCAGTCCTGCGGCTTGAACTCAGGGCCTGGGCGCTGTCCCTGAGCTCTTTTGCTCAAGGCCACAGCTCTACTTCCAGTTTTCTGGTGGCTCAATGGAGACCAGAGTCCCACAAACTTTCCTGCCTGGGCTGGCTTCCAACTGGGACCCTCAGATCTCAGCCTTCTAAGTAGCCAGGATTACAAGTGTGAGCCAGTGGCACTTGGCTTACTCCTGGCTTTTTGATGTTTAGTTGGAGATGAGTCTCATGGACTTTCTGGTCCATGCTGGCTTTGAACAGTGATTTTCAGATCTCAGCCTCCTGAGTAGCTAGGATTAGAGGTGTGAGCCCCCGGTGCCCAACACATGCATGCCTTTTGCGCCCCCCCCCCAGTCCCTCAGGGCTGTATAATAAGGCTGAGAGACGAGCAGGACGTATGAGTATTGTTATTCTCTTGAGCTCAAGCTTTAAAAGGAAGGAAAATGATGCTTACTTAGCACAGTTAGGGTGTGCATTGTGCAGGACAGGGGGTATAATAGGGCAAATGGGACAGTATGGGCCTTCAGAAAGAATAAAGTGAGAGTAGAGAAGAGCACTATTTCCGAGGTGTGTAGAGCCTCTGCGTGGCCTGCCCTGGACTGATCCCTAAAGAAGGATTTCAGAAATTGGTGCCAGGAAAACATTCCAGGGACACCTTGTGTGGTTCTGGTGTTCATCTGGGACTGGCTCTTGCCCATCACGGCAGCTTTGTTAACGGAGGCAGCCACACCACCACCGTGTCACAGAATTTCCCTATACTCCTGAGGGCTTAAGGCAGAGGAGTTGAGCTGTTCTAAAGGACACCATAGCCAAATGGCATTGGCAGTCTCTGAGTGAGGGATTGGTATTTTATTTTTCCACCCAAACTCACCATGGGGCAGGGCATGGTTTATGCCTGTAACCCCAGACAAAAGCAGAAGACCGGATCTGAAGCGAAAAGGCTCAGGGGCACGGCTCAAGTCGGCCGACCACTTGCCTAGCAAGCGGAAGCCCTCGGCTCTGTCCCCAGTGCTGCCAGCAGAAGGAAACCTCTCACCACGATGGCAGTGTTCTGATGGCAAGCGTGAGGGCACCCACTGTGGGCTGGGCAGGGTACTGGCAGCCGGAAGAGGACCCCAGTGCTCAGACTTCCGGAACCACAGTCAGACAGAATAGGGAAACAGACAGAAACCATTGGGAGGTGTGTCACAACAGGGCCATAGGAAAAGGGATGCTCAAGGATTTAGAGGGGAGACTTTAGGGACAGGTGCTGTTCGAGAGGAAGTCCCGGGAGAAGGGAGGGAGGGAGAGCAGAGCACACGGGAGAAGGCATGTTTGAAGGGCAGTAGAGGCCAGCCCTGGTGCTGTATGTGTTTAGACCACTGAGTTCGGGGACATGAAACCACTTGATGAGAGCCCTCCCCTCCCCCCCCCCCACAGGCCACCCAACACAGGTTCCCCACTCCAAATGGCTGGGGAGTTGCCATCACCTTAACAACGTTCACACGCAAACATCTTCAAGAGTGGGGAGGCACAGACTTGGGAAGGGGTGGTCACAAGTGCGGAGTCGGTTATCTTATAGCTCTGGGCAGGCGATTCCAATTAAACATCCAGAAGTCACCCTGGAGAAGAGTCCGAACATCAGACCATGAACGATGCAACTTCACAGGAAACCTTCACGGAGTGCTTTTCTCAAGACAGAGGATAAAGATAGAGTGTAGATGAACAAATCAGCCAGGGCAGACTGGGTGTGCTGTTCTCGTCCGGCCCCTTGGGATTTCCTGTGCGGCATTGTTTGGTAAGTAGGCTAAGATATGATGTAGATCACAAGCCAGGCACTGGTGGCTCACGCCTGTGATCCTAGCTACTCAAGAGGCTGAGATCTGAGGATCTAGGTTCAAAACCAGCACAAGCAGGAAAATCTGTGAGTCTCTTATCTCCAAATAACTACTAAAAAACCAGAAGTAGAGCTGTAGCTCAAGTGGTAGAGGACAGTATCCAGGCCCCGAGTTCAAGGTCCAGGCCTGCCACACACAAAATGCAGGCCAGTGATTTTCTGTGGTTGACTGACGTATTTGGGCACTTCTATGTTGCAAGTATTGTCTTAGGCTCCAGAGCAGAGAAATCAACTTATACCTAGCATTTCTGAATATAAATGGGTAGAAATGTCAGTTATTATGGACTAAAGTCCTTGCGTTAATGGCTATAGAATTAAGATGAAACAAGATTTCCAAGAGCTCCTTGGAGCTTTTATTATAAAAGATGCCATGGCAAATTGACAAATAACAGGATATATTTATACTCATTAAGGTCAACCAAATCAGGAACAGGAAAGTATAATGGACACAAATAAGATAACTAGAGTCCATTTTGAACCTCACTACTTACCTGCCTAGGGGTCATTTTTCTTTTGATTGACTAGGATCTTGTCCCCTTCTCCCCCACCCTCGGACTCCTAGCTGGAACCTGCGGTTGCTTTTCTCAGGTAGGAAAGCCCAGTATATGCCGAGAGTTGAGAATCTAGTCATTGCTGGCAGACACCAAACGCCCCTCAGCCCAGCTGTTCTGTCTGTCAGATGGTCATAGGGGGAAAATGTCTCATTTCTTCTTAAGGCTCACAGCGAAGTGTAATTCACCAGGGAAGCCTGCTGCATGCCCCCACGGTCCTCTTCTGGGACTTTCATAGAAACAGGAAGGAAAGGTGACGTTTGCACCTGTCTTGACTCCAGAAGGACCAAAGAGCCACAGTGGCTAGGTGCAGGAAAAGACGCTGTAATACAAAATCCAAGGGGCTGCAGGATTATCTCTGATCATCGGGGCTTATCTTTGGTGAGCAGGTGTGAGCCCAATAGACATTTTCTCCCCTTCTGCAAGGCTGCCTGATGGCCTAGTGGACGCGAAGGCTGTGTGTACCGTTAGGACGGCCACAAGCCCAAGCTGCACCTGTCTAGGTGTTTTAGTCGCCTGGAGGGGTGGCCCAGGGAGGTTCCCCGAGGCACGGGCCTGCCTTCTCCGACGGGGATCCTGAAGGTAGAGACTCACAGCCTGGCTTGACAGGCAGAGCCAAGGCCTCGCGTGCTGTTCGAGAGTGAGTAGGTGCTGGATTGGACTAGGGTCTTTGCCTGTGAGTCTGGAGATGTTCCTCTGACTCAGTTTCCCCTTCCTTTGGGATTTAAGCTCTGCTTTCTTTGACCCCCCCCCTCAAGCGCCTTCACAGCTCACCCCTCCTTCCCACCCACCCCGGGGGGCGTGGTCGTCAAGGCGAAGAGGGCTGCCCCGGGCCCCAAGTTCAATGTGCCCGGCAGGCACAAAGGCGGTTTCAGGGCGGGGCCTGCTGCGGAGGACTGCAGCCGGCGAGGATGCTTCCTGCTCCCCGCTGGGCGGCTTCTTCCCCGGGCTGCAGCCGCAGGACCCCACACACCCGCAGCCCGGCCCAGCCCCAGGTCGGGCCCGGCCTTTCCCATCCATCCAGCCCGGGGGAGCCCGGTGCCCGCCGCCGCCGCCCGCCCGCCCGCGTGCAGCACCGCGGCCCGGCTGGAGGTGGGTGTGGCCTGCGCAGGCCCCGCCCCCCCGCCCGGCCTGCGCGGCGCCGGCCGGCGGTGCGGTCGCGCGCTCGCCGCCAGCGAAGCCATTGGCTCGGCGCAGTCACCCCACGCGGGGCCGCCGCGGCGGCTCCCTCGGATTGGCGCGCGCGCGCGAGCGGGCGGGCGGGCGAGTGCGTGCCGCCCGGCCTGGCCCCGAAGCCCCCTCCGTCTGCAGACTGCGGCCCCCCTCCCCACGCCCGGAACCACTACCCCGCCATTGTCCCTGCGCTGCGGATGCCGCATCTGGGGCGCCGGTCCCTTAATCCCCGCTGTCTCAGCCCAAAGAAAGGGCGCGGAGAGCGCGCACCCCCGTCGGGCGCACGCACCGACCGCCGCCCTCCGCCGCACACTGCAGCAGCCGCGGCGGCAGCGGCAGCAGTTCGCGCTCTGGCGCCGCGCCCGCCCCTCCTGCCTCATTTGCATATCCCGCGATGGTGGCCAATCCGGGAGCGCCTCTCCCGAAGCGGATGGCTTTGGCCTGAGAGGAAAGGGAGTGGCTGGCGGCGCATGCGCCGCGGCGGCAGCCTGGAACCGAGGCTTTTATTGCTGTAGTTTATTTCCACCCCCTTCCCTCCTGTTCTCTCTCTCTCCCTCTCTCTCTCTCTCTCTTTCCCTCTCTCTCTTTTTTTCCGCCCTAGCCGGGGCTGTGTTGGAGGAGAGGAAGAAAGGGAGCCCGAGGGTTGCATTAGTCCCTGGCGTTGCCGAGCCTCGCTCACGGCCAGACCCGCCGGGCGCCGGTGCCTTTTGTGAATCCTGCAGGGAGACAGGGAGCCGACCCCAGCCAGCCAGTCCCCCGGCCCGGCGGCGCCCTCCTAGAATTAACCCCTTGCCCGCAGCAGAGACATGTCTTATCAGGGGAAGAAAAACATTCCACGCATCACGGTGAGTTTGGGCTCGGGGCGGGGGGGGGGATGTGCAAACCTCCGGGGGCGCGCGGGGAAGCGGGGAAGCGGGGAAGGAGACCCGCACTCGAGTGCGTTCGCTCGTCCCCCTTCTCCTCGCGTGCGCGGCGGCGGCGGGAGCGAGCCCCGGGCCCGGCTGGAGTCGGCTCCGCCGCCGCTGCGCCCGTTCATTGTGGCGGGAGCGGGATGCTGCTGCGGAGCCGTCCGGCGGCAAATGGATGCCAGCTCGGGCGTGCACGGCCGGGGCTCCGAGCTGCGTCCGCGCGGGCTGCGGGCTGGGCTCGAGGCGGGGGGTGAGGGGGGGGGACACGCATCCTGCGGTCCTCCGCTCCCCCCCACCCCCCACCCCACCGGGAAGGCGCGGTTCCAGCCCCGAGGCGTCGTGACAGCGCGGGGATGCTGGCCCGGGCCTGGGGGGCGCGCGGGGGTGGGGGGGGGATGAGCCGGGCAGGGCGGGGGCCCGGGCGGGGGCTTTTTGTTGGCCGGGGGGCAGGTTGTTGTTCGAGGGTGTGTGTGTGTGTGTGTCCTCCGGGGTTTTCCGGCCGCGAGCTGGCGTCCCGGCGTCTCCCCGCCCGGCGCGGGTGCGTGTGGCGCATACAAAGCGGGCTGGGAGGTGGCGCCGGGCACCGGGCGCGCCGGCCCCGGGGTAATGGCGCAGGGCGACGCGCGAGCAGATGGCCCGGCCGGCCCGGGCAGACAATGATCGCCGCGGTCCCGGGCAGCGGGCGCCGTTCGTGGCTTGGTCCGCCCATCCCGGGAGGCTTCGCGGATGCTTTTGGAGATGCGTGCGGGTCCCCGCGCCCTCCGCCCTCCGCCCTCTGTTCCCGGAGTGGGGGGCCAGGGGCGGGGGGTGGGGGGGGGGAGCGGCGAAAGCAATCTCTCCGTTCCCCGTCCTGCACATCCTCGACTGCCATCCCGGGGAGGGAGGACCGCCGGGGCGGTTCATTGTTATGTAATCCGCGCCGCGGGCTGGCCGGCGGATCCCTGGGTGGGACCCGGGGCCAGGCAGACCCTCGCACACCCAGACCCCGTGTGCGGGGCTGGGCGCGGGGGCCGTCCGCGCGGGGCTCGGCGGGTGCCCGTGGCCCTGGGCACCCGGGCTTCCCCTGGGTGCACGGGGACACACCCATCCGCAGGGAGATGCGGGAACGAACGCACCGGGGAGGGGCGCGCGCGCTCGCGGCCCCGGCCACCCCGAGCAGGGGCGGGGGCGGGGGCCACCAGCTTTCCTTTTTCCCCTGGCTTTCGCTTGGGTGAGATGTGTAACAATGTAATCGCTAGCATCCAGTTAGTCGAACAAGGGGGTTTCGCTTGGAGACATTGGTGCGCGCATACAATGTATCCCCAGTTCCCCAGATCCCGAAGACCCGGGGGCCACCGGAGAGCCGTCCTTGCGTGACGCCGGAGCTGGGGGAAAGAAAGGGACTGGGTGGGTGGGTGGGGGGGGGGGGCGCCCCGGCGGAGAGAATGGGGGTGGGAGGAGATAGGGCCCAGGTTTGTTGAGATCCCCGGGCGATCTGCTGTCTTCCTGAATGAGCGAGGCGCTTTCATTTTGGACAGGGTGGGGAGAAAATCTTTAGGCGAACAACCATCCGCAAGCCCACCTTTTACGAGAGCGCTCCCTCCACCCTCAAAAATAAAAAATCTGGTCGCATGATCCTAGGTCCTGCAGCCTGCCCTCCCTCCGTCCCCTCCCTCTCCCTCCCTTTCTCCATCACCACCGGGCGGCCTCTTACGTAAGAAGCCTTCTCGAAGACACTGGAGTGATCCAGCGCGGTTGTTTTGTTTGTGCCTTGCGTCCAGGGGGAGTCAGGGTGATCATCACCACCGTGACCAGGGTGCTGGTGGGCAGGGTGTCTGCTCCATCCAACCTCTCCGAACCTCAGTTTTCCTTCATGTCTAGGGAGTAGAATCGTGCCCATCCCCCCTCCCCCTCACAAATTATTTCTGAATCTCCAAATCGAGCCGTGAATGGGACTCATTAAGGATTTCTACATTTATTCCAGTGCAGGAATTGTTGACTGCGTCTATTTCAGGATGAAAGGCCTTACTGTGTACAAAGTGGAAATGATCCTATGTTTTTCAATTTATCAGAGAAACAATAAATACTTTCCGAACTTAGGCCTGTGTGCGTTTGTGTGCAAATGTACCTTCTTTTTCTTACTTAGTAGTAGTATGCACATATATATATGTATATATAAAAGATTTTTCTAGGATTTTCTGGGTAACTGCTAAATTTAAAAAGCCCTTCCTGAGAATATTACTAAGCTGTTCACTCACCCTTGCTCAGATGAATGACATCTTTTCAAAGGTGTTGTAGGGTGAAATAAGATACAGTTCCCCATGTCAAGTTCAAATCTGATCTGAAATAATGTAGACACAAATTCACAGGACACAGGATATTAACATTCCATTCCATCACAGTATTTGGGATAGCTGCGAGTCATGATAGCATTTCAGTTGCATTCCTGGCCCTCCCTCAAAGGCTGCCTGTCCTTTATTCGTTTTATTTTGCACCAATACTAAGTTAAAATAGAAGAGCATCAACAATCTATAACCACGTTAAATTGTAAAGTTTGCCAAGTCATTTATCACAGAGCCTGACCATTTTCTTAGTGGCTTCGTTAAAGTGGCCTATTTCGTGTAGACTTGGGCCGAGTAAATGCAAATGTAACAGGACATAGTGACTCGAAGCCTTGTTATGGTTGGGCCAATGTGTTTGTGTGGGATATGCCATGACAACAGATTTTGGTCACTTTCCCCCTCATAGACAGTGCCAAGATATGACTTGCCTGCATGTGGGTGGATTTTTTTTTTTTTAATGAGATTTAGCCAAAAGTCATTTAAGGGGTATATTGTCTTCTTTCTTTCCTTTGGCTTTCAGGCCTAAGGTCTCATTGAACAAAATGGCCCATTTATCTAGGATGAGTTTTTCCAGCTGTCTTCTGACTCAGGAGTTGATGAGCGAGTTGCCTGCTTACAGGTTCCCCTGGGTAGACGAACCTTCCCGAGACTAATCTTGAGCATCACATTGGAGTAGTGCAACCGTGCTCCCGGCTCACTTAGTCCTTGTGTTTATCCTGGGCCCTTTCTGTGTGGTGACCTTGCTGCCTGTTTATTTTCAGAGTGATCGTCTTCTGATCAAAGGAGGGAAGATAGTGAATGATGACCAGTCCTTCTATGCGGACATATACATGGAAGATGGGCTGATCAAGTAAGTCTAATGCAGTTGTGCATGGAGGTGTGGTTCTGTGCACCTCCCTGTGTTCCCATGTAAGCCTCACACATGTAATCCCAAGCTTTACCTGGTCACCCAGAGTCACTAAACTTGGGCTGGGGACACAGACTCTTTGATAAAACTCTGTGTTGGATCCTCAACACATATCCTGTGCAGAGTGGCGTGCACCTACCCCTTCCCCCCAAAGGGTGATCTTAATACTGGGGCCTGAACTCAGGTTGTCCCTACATTCTTCCACTTGGGCCCTACCTTCACTTCTGGGTTCTTTGGGTGGTTAATTTGGAGATTAAGAGTCTCATGGATTTTTTTTTTTTCCCATGAGACTAGAACCATGGTCCTCCGATCTCAACCTCGGAGTAGCTAGGACTGTAGGCATGAGCCACTGGCACCCAGCCTTAGTATCTGTTTTAAGCCCACTTTGATTGGTGGTAATTAATGAATTTGGTAATTCAGGCTTTGGGGATTCAAAGTCATAAGTCACCGCTGTACCCATGCATTATGTGTTTCACTGTTGGTGTGTGGTGACACATTACCTTCTGTTGCCAGCTCAGATACTTGGGTGTGTGATACGCTGAGTATCTGGAACGTTTTCTTAGAATGTAGCTCCTTGGGAGAGATTACCCAATCAAAGGACCCAAACATGGTAGGCAGCATCTCCTGCGAAGACACGCGTCTGCCTTCATTAGGAATCCAGGTTGGAAGGGCCACAGAAGGACACTGAGTTAATTACCAAGTAACACAAACTACTGCCTAATCCTGGGGGATTTTCGGTTTCATTCTTTTAAGTGGCAACTGGCACAAATAAGGCTGCCCTGCTGTTGCTTGTGTGTTAGGGGACAGAGGAGAAACGGCATTTAGGAGTATGGGTCTTTGGGGACTTTGGAGGGTCCAGGTGTATTTTTGTGCCCTTTCCACTGGGCTATGGAGAGAAGGCACATGTGCGCCTAAAGGCAAACACTGCAGCGAATGACATCTTTTAGACAGCAGGATTCATGAAGTGTTAGCAGCACATCAATCCGGAGGAGTGGAAAGCTGGAGTGGCTCTCGGTGGCCTGGAAGCTCACCCCCTGATTGATGAAGCTAAAATAGGACTTAGCATTCCCCCAGTTAATGTTTTCTCCATGTGAGTTTGCTCGTGACGGGTCTCAGCTGCAGGCGTTCAAAGGCCATGACGGTCTTCTTCCATTTCCTCTGCCAGCCACAGCGCACGTAGCATGGCTGGCAGAGGGCTGCTGGCTTGGAAGGAAGGGGTCAGGGCTGTGCTGTTGTTGTTCTGAGTCATTTGCCTTAGGACTTCACCAACTCCTTCTTAGCTCATTTTCTTTTTTTGGTGCTGGTACTTGGGCTTGAACCCAGGGCCTCATGCTCTTGCTTGGCATTTTTGCTTAAGGCTGGCGCTCTACCTCTTGAGCCCCAGTTCCACTTCTAGTGTTGTGCTGTTTAAATGGAGATACAAGTCTCAGGGAACCATTTGGTGTAAACCAACTGAACAACTCACGGGGGAAGAGGAAAAGGGGGAGGGGGGAGGGGGGAATGAGGGAGAAGGAAACATACAGTACAAGAAATGTACCCAAGGCCTAACGTATGAAACTGTAACCTCTCTGCACATCACTTTGACAATAAGTAAGAAAAAAATGTCTCAGGGACTTTTCTGCCTGGGCTGGCTTCAAATTATTCTGCTCGGATCTCAGGCTCTTCAGTAGCTAGGAATACAAACGTGAGCCACCAGAACCCAGCTTTCACTGTAAAAAAAAAAAAAAATTGGTAGAAGGATGTCAGAAAAATATTTTAAAAATTAGAAATGAGCCAGGTGCCAGTGGCTTATGATCATAATCATAGCTACTCACGAGGCTGCGAGCTGAGGGTCACGGTTCAAAGCCAGCCCAGGCAGGAAGGTCCGTGAGACTCTTATCTCCAATAAACTACTTAGAAAAAGCCAGAAGGGGTGCTGTGACTCAAGTGGTAGAGCACTGGCCTTGAGCACAAAGAGGCTCCGGGACGCCACACCCCGGCTTGCAGTTTAAATCCCAGGACTGGCAAAAAAAAAAAAAAAAAAAAAAAATTGGAAATGGATCATGTTCAACACATGGTGATTATTTATTTTCTGGCCTTTATTGTTGGAGTTGTACAGCACCTGTTTCTAGGCTTTGAAATCATTACAATACAGTGTTTACATTTTGAAAAAAATGTGTGTGTCTGGGTGTTTTGTTCTCCCTCTTCCCTTCCACCTCTTTTTCCCTTTGTTGAAAAGAATTTGGTGAAACCCATGTTTGGAAAGTACAGTTAGGTCTGGCGCAGATTGCGACTGGAAAGTTAGTTCAGTGGTATGTGTTTGAAGATGGTGGAGTGGCATTTTATGTTGATGCATTGGGGCCTGGGTATTATTTTATTTTGGGGGCTCCCGGTAGCTCATCTTTGATTGGGCACCTGGTGCCTTGTGTAGATTTTTGCTTTCTGCACACCCTCTTACTTGGGTGAGGAGCAGGTAAAGTATAGCAGTAATCCAGAAAGTTGTCCTGCCTACACGGGGGACAGTTTGTAGCTCAGGGAAGATAGCTGTCAGAAGAGATAGAAAAACAGGACGTAAGATATCACAAGAAATGTACACACTGCCCTACTATGTGAATGTACCCTTTTTGCACAACACCTTGTCAAAAAATTTGTGTTCAATTAATAAACAAACAAACAAAAAAAGATAGCTGTCAGATCGATCCCATTCACTGACTCACTGTATGACTCATCATCCTGTCTGTTTAGGCAAATAGGAGAAAACCTGATTGTGCCCGGAGGGGTGAAGACCATCGAAGCCCACTCCCGCATGGTGATCCCCGGCGGAATCGATGTGCACACTCGTTTCCAGATGCCCGAGCAGGGGATGACGTCAGCCGATGACTTCTTCCAGGGGACCAAGGCAGCCCTGGCCGGGGGGACCACCATGATCAGTAAGAGACGCCGATACCAGCACCCCACGAGTCTGCGGGGTTGGGCTGGACTTGGCTGGGGTAGCTCTTTCTCCTATATCCTGACCCTCATTTTCTGTCAAACTTGGGGTTTTTCCAACGGAACTTGAGGACATGGTTCTAGGGCCTTTTGGAAGTATAAGGGGAATGGCTTCTTGCTTTCTCTGCTTGAGGCCTCTGGTTTTCCTTTGACCTTGAAATGTGTTGGGTTGTGAGAACACCATCATCGTCAGAGCTATCCGTTTTGAGCCTCGGCTCCTAACTATCGTCCTTAGGGTGCTTCTTAGCGTGAGGATGGGGCGCACCCAGTGACAGCCCGAGCCACCATTAACCTGTAATCTGGAGAGAGCACACTCAAACAGGGGAGGGATCCTTGCCGGCCTTGGTTGGACACGGGAGGGATTAGACGGTCCGTGTCTTGTGGAGAGCCCGCGGGGGCCCCCTTCACCCACTGCCTCGAGGAATTTGTGCTCGTTGTCTGGCCAGATGGAAAGGATATTAACTGGACTCAGGTCCTAGCCTGCCTCGTGGCCATCGCCATTTTCGTTCGGAAGGGTGGTCTGGCTCCATGGTGGCCCATGAGGCACATAGGAAGGAAAACAGATTCCGAGAGCGAATGTCAGTGTGGCGTGGGGCACGCCTGACGGGCACGCCTGACGCGCTCGCTGCGGCCCAGCAGAGGGTCCGAGGAGAGAGAGAGCCCCGCCGTTGCCGCTTCAGAGGAGATTGCTTTACTGGAGGACTCTCCACGATGTCTCTCTTCTCGCTTCAGGGTCTGTCTGGAAGCTTCTTGCCTGTCTTCTGTGGGGAACATTGCTGTCCCCTGAATTTGAATTCACACCCTCCCTGGTCTTCTCCCAGCCTGGTCTTAGGGGTCCAGGTACCCAGAATGGCTCTGTCTTGTGTGAGCTTTGCTGTCACTTCAAGATAGATCCCCAGTACCTCTGTCTTGCTCCAGGCGCTGCTTTCCAGCCTAGTCTGTACTGTTCTCAAGGGACCCTCTGGCACCCCTGGGCACTCCTGCTGCTTGGTCCATTGCTCAAGACTACTCTTGGCCCAAGTGAGCGTTTCCTCTCTGCCTTCAGGTCCAGCCATCAAGTAGCCTCTGAGCCAGCAAAGCACACCTCGCCCACGAGTAGCTGGCAGGCCAGGTCAGGGGGTGAGAGCCTCAGCTCTGATGCAGACGGTGCCCGGAGAAGGGTCAGTGTGCCACGAATAATGTGGTAGCTGTCGTTGGAGGGATACCGTCCAGGGAACCCTCCGATGGGGAATCCCCAAGGTTAGGAGAGATGGGAGGAGCCCTGGTGCTTTCCAGCTGTGTGGCCATGGGCAGGTCACCTTACTTCTCTGGGCCGTGGTGGCTCATCTGCCTAGCGAAGGAATGTCGGTAGCGCACAGGAAGTTTTCCCAGGCTTCCCGGCTTCCTGTGCATTTTGCTCGGAGGGAGATGTTGCCTCTAGTCACGTGGGCTTCGCTCAGCCCACGCCGGTGGGACTTGTGTCCTCGTACACTTCCTCCAGGGGCTTCTGCAGGCGTTTTCTCCTGTCCTGCCTTTCTGCCAGGCGTCTTCTCTCTCACGTGGCCCGGGCTTCTCATGCCTCGCTCTCTTTCTCGCCTCTTCCTGCCCCTCCCCTGCCGTGGGGCCACGTCCCTTCTTCTTTTTTTTTTTTTGGCCAGTCCTGGGGCTTGGACTCAGGGCCTGAGCACCGTCCCTGGCTTCTTCCCGCTCAAGGCTAGCACTCTGCCTCTTGAGCCACAGCGCCGCTTCTGGCCGTTTTCTGTATATGTGGTGCTGGGGAATCGAACCTAGGGCCTCGTGTATCCGAGGCAGGCACTCTTGCCACTAGGCTATATCCCCATGCCACGTCCCTTCTTGCTGCTTGACTTCCTCCTGGCCTTCTCCCTTGGCGGCCAGGGCTTCCATCCCTTCACCCCGGGGGTCTGCGGGAGAGGCAGTGCGCGGCCTGTGGGCCGGTGGTCAGGGAAGGGGACTGAGCGCCGGTGACCCGCTCCGCCTGCGCGCACAATGCAGCGGCACCCATCACAGGCACAATGCTTGGTTTTTATTATGTTTTATCTTTAGCTCGAGGCTGGCCCTGTACCACTTGAACCACGCCTTCCCTTCCCGGTTGGTTTGGCCAAAGGGGTTGATGAGTAAAACTCAAAGAAGGCAAGCAAGCAGAGGTGGTAGCGTGTGCCCAGCCCCAAACTCCATGGCTCTGGGAGCCTGGGGAAAATGTTCACTGCTTCCGAAGACCCGACTGGGTGCGGAGCTGAGCTGAGCGCAGTTCCCACCGGCTTGCCTTTGCCTTTCCTTCAGGTGATGACGAAATTAGGCTTTATTTTCCTGTGTTCTCCCCCCCCTCGGGGCTTGGTGGTCATAAACATTCCGCAGTACTTCAAGTGAATGTATGGCTGGGGTTTGCTTTACCACGGGCCGGGGGGGAGAGGAATCGCTCACTGTGAATCCCTGGGTACCCACGCCTCCTTCGTCAGGGAGATTGCAGCTTGAATGGATGGCGAGGCCACCAAAGGAATGTTCTGAGCATTTTGATCCAATTGAAGTCCAAGCTTGAGGGGCCCAGGCCTGTGGCTGAGGCAGGCAGTCAAGTAAATTGCCACGGGATCGCCGGCCTTGTCTCCCACCTTCTGTTCTCCACGCTGGGTCACCTGCACCCGCAGGGCAGCCTCCCGCTGTCCCCTAGCTGGCTGAGGCTTTCCCGTGTCTCAGGCCCTGGCGGGTCCCTTTCCGTGTGACACAGCTCTGCACGCCGTGTGCTCCCTGTTTAAGGAAGATGGCATGCCAGCCGTTGAAAATAATATTATTGCCTTCCCACAGAACCTGCTATTGAGAATCGCACAATGGGATCTTTGTGACAGGATCCAGGGCCAGGCAGGGGGACGCCCTCTGCCCTTTCCATCCAAGGATGGGTGGGCAGAGCCTCTGACAGAGCCTCCTGGGCTCATGTAGACTAGCCCAGGGCTCCTTGGGGGAAAACACTGACCTCTGGGACTCGTGGGGTCATTAGAATTGCTAGGCTGCCCAGCTTCCAGAAGGTGGGTGGAAGAGTTATTTACCTTGTTCTACGGAGGGGACCGCAAAGGCCAGAAGGAAGGATCCGGCCAGTGCCCCACTTGGTCTGCTGGTGCAGTCCCCGCCCCACCGCCTCCCAGCTGTGTGTGCCCCCTTGGCCTCTTCTGTCCTTGGGGACAAGTTGTCCCAGAGATGGGCTTGCTGCTTCAGCATCCCCCCTCCCACCCCCCGCTCTGTTACAGAACCTTCTGGAGCTCAGCTGTGTCTGCAGGGCCAGACGAGAGGCCGCCCTATGGAGCCGAGGGGTCACCAGGGAGTGCCTGTGCACACGTCTGGTTTCTGGGCCCCAGGCAGCCTGTGGAAGGAGGGAACCTTCTGGAAGGGCTGGTGGGTGGGTGTTGTGCTCAGGAGCTTGCTGCAAGCGCTGGATGAAAGGATGTTCATCGCTGGCTAAGGACGGCGGTTGGAGCAGCTTCTCTTTCCTCTTCTTTCTCCTTCCCTCTTCCCTGGAGTCTAAGCCTGGATATAATACGTTAGTGATGTAGCTAAGGGAGCCCCTGTCTGGTCCTCGGGTGAGGTGGTATTTAGCTCAGTGATACTCAGGCTGGTTTCGAATCCCTGCTGTGAGGCTGATTCTGTAGCACCCGGGGTGTCAGTTCCTAGAACATGGCAGAACATTCGCATATAACCCACTCGTGCCTTCCCAGGTACTTTGAATTACCCTTTGGCTATAAATAACTACTACAACGTAAACGCTATGCAAATAGTTGTTCACTACATTGTTTAGGGAATAACGATGAGGAAAAAAGTCCATACATGTTTCGTAGAGAAGCAATTAAAAATGACATATGTAGCAGTACCGGGGTCTGAACTCAGAGCCTTGCGCTAGCTGTGAAGAGCTCTACAGCTTGAATCACCTCCAAAGCCCGTTTGGCCGTAGTTATTCGTTCAGTCGAGTCTCCTGTTCTGGCCCGGGGCTGGCCTCTGACAGTAATCCTTCTTCTCGTGCCTCTTAAGGAGCCGGGATAACAGGTGTAGGCAGCTCTCCTTGGCTTATTCGTTGAGATGGGGTTCTAGGCAGACATGCTGGCTCCTCATGCTGGTCCTTTCCAGGGGCAGGGCTTGCTCTTGGGGGGTAGCGGCTAGTGGAGAAGTCACGTGGCCTTGGGCACTCTGGCGAACTCAGCCGCCCTTCCCGGAAACGCTTGGGTCTTTCCCAGCGCCGGGCGATCCTTGCCAGGGAGGCGGGAGGCGTGGGAGGGACGGGGAGGCGCCCTCCTGGGATGTGGCTGGGGAAGGCCGCTGTGGTAGATCCACGGCTTGTCATTGTTTCAGCCGCGTGGCGTGTGGGTTTGCTCCCCGCTGGTGACAGGCACGCATGTGTGAGCTCACACGCGCTGTAATGGGAAGGTGTCCGTAATCGATACTTTGATTATTCCCTTCACGGCGCTCATTGGACTGGGGTTAGAAAGTATGTTCAGAAACACTCGACCACATCAGACCGAAGCTCCCGAGTCCAGGACCAGAGTCGTGGCCACACGCTCCGCCTGCGGTCTGGCGATGAGAAGCCGCGTCTGCCGCTGGGCTCCTCCCGCTCCTCCTCTGTCTCCCCAGGTCCCTCGTGGGGGGAGTCGCACGTTTCACTCAAGGACACCCTGCCTTCGGAAAGCTGATGCCAGGAGGCGGGGCCTGCTCGGGTGTCGCATGGCTGGTCTCAGCCCTGGGCGCCTGGGCCGGCAGGCACTGGGTGCTCCCCAACAGGGTCTGGGCAGATCTCCCGATCCCTGGTGCTGAGCAGGGCAGAGAAGAGGTGAAAGAAGGAGGCGTCCAGCCAGGTGTCATCCTAGCTCCTCAGCTGAGGATTGTGGTTCGAAACCAGTCTGGGCAGGAAAGTCTGTGAGACTCATCTCCAATGAGCCACTAAAAGCTGCACAGGAGAGCTCGGGGACAGCGCCCAGGCACTGAATCCAGCCTCCAGGATTGGCACCCAGGAGCAAGGAGGAGGCATCCCGGGGGAATAGCGCCGCCCTGCTGGAGGCCGCCCCCACTGCGCACGGCCTACTCACAAAGGGGTGGGGCCGTGGGGTCAGTCTTCCAGCCCTTTCCAGACCAAGGGCCTCCCGGGTGCGTCTCTAGACTGACAGCGTGGCCATGTGGCAGATACTTGGTCTACAAGTGTGTCTCGCCCGGTGCCTGGTCCTGAGGGATGCGCGTCACCAGCCTTGGACGTGAGAACGGCTCACGGCGGGGAGCCCCAGCCACATCCTCCTGGACCCCAGGTCCAGCTCTGCTGGTGGGCACTGCACACAGAGCTTGGGCGGTCTCTGTCCTCTGCTTCCAAAATCGCGGTGGTTTTCCCTAGAGAGTGCTCAGGCTGGGTCCATGGAAAGTTCTGGCAGTCCTGTTGGCTGGGATGGCCGCTCCTCTGGGAGTGGAGGCGGTGGAAGGGGACAAGTCGGGCTGTCCTCAGGCCTTTCTAACCTTTGAACGGCGGTGCCAGGCTTAGCATCCTAGTCTCAGTTACTAGCCAGTGGGTTCCATGACAACCTTCCCCCCCCCCCCCCCCCGGACTCCTCGTCCTGTGTTCCAGCCATAGAATTGGGCACAGGCTTCCGCAGGACGGAGACGATCCCCTGCCCACTTTCCTGTGCTGCCCACACTGGGAATGGAGGGTGTGGGGTGGGCTTCAGGAGACCCGGAGTTGTCACCACTTTTCTCCCCGTCTTCCGCTTCTTGGAAACCCTCTTTCCCTGACTCTGGAGAGTGCGAGGGTTTGGGGAAGTCCTTCATTACCTCCCCTCAAGTTTGGCAGCGAGGCTGGTGCTACCCGGGTTCCATGTTGAGTCATAGGGGCAGACCGGACCTTCTTAGTCACTTCCGAAAAGTCCTCACCACATTTAAGTTGTTGTGGTTCTGTTTACTGTAATCCCTGCATTCAGAACCAAGCTCAGGGATGGATACCTGTGCCATTTGCCCCGTCGTGGTGTGAGCATTCTTCCCCTGGAAAAAGAACTGGTCCATAACATTGAAAGGGGAACACTAGCCTGTTGGGAGTGGGCGGCCTGAGGGCTTTGTGCTTTCCTCCAGATGCCCATGATCACTTATCTGACTGCTGAGGTCCCTGTCTAGGACTGGCCGTTGTGTGAAGCCATTTGCTCAGGTTCCTTGCTTCTAGTCAGCCTTCTCCCATTAATGAGAAAGGAGAATTGCTGTGAGTAGAAATCCCAGTGCTCTCTGGTTAGCCCGCTGGGGAAGCAGCTTCCTTTGAATGGGACTGGGCATTCCCAGTAACGACAGGGTGGGGGGGCGCGGTTGGGGGCCGGGCTCTGGGGCACAGGCCACTCTCCAGCCAAGGGGATGTTTCAGGGAGCTGGGGGGTGGGGTGTCATTAGAAACTGCTCATTAGGATCCCCTGGGGAGTTTATGACGAAGTTCAGGCACCAGAACTTCCGACCGCCCCGCTCCAGGTGGGTCTGGCTTTGGCCCGTCTGGCTTCCAGGTGCTGCCAAGGTGAAGGAAGCACGCGGGCTCCAAGAGGGCCCTTCTGGCAAAACTGAATGAATGTGGGCCAGTGCTCGTAAACACCAGGGGTGGTTCCCGCCCTCTCTGCGAAGGGAGGGGTCTCCTGGTGTTCCTGGGAAAGCGGGGTTCGTACCCAGATGCCCTCCAGATGTTTCTGAAGCCCACCCCAGAGCATCTTCCTCTTTCACTTGCTTTCCTCGGTGACCTGGGAGGTTTTGCTAGGCCAGTTCCCTGAGGGGCACTGGGTGGGACACAGAGTGGTCAGCGCACAAGGCAGTGGGCAGGAAGAGGGCCAGGGGATGGGCAGGAAGAGGCGGGATGTCGGAGGCCCAGTGAAGTGACTCTGGACCCTGGACTCCTGTCCCCAGGCCCCAGGGCCACCGGCTGTGCTAGTTCCCTGGGAGCCCCTCTGTCTTTCAGTTTAACATATGGTGTTTATGACCTGGTCTCCCTCTAATGATAGGTCAGAGCTGGACTCCCTCCTTGTGGGGAGCCTGTGAGGAAGAAATCTAAAGATCCTCGTAATAACGGAATCGTGGACTCAGGGTCCCCCAGACCCTCCGTCCCAGCTCCTCTCTTGCAGCTTTGATTGGAGCTACAAGTCTCATAGACTTTCTTGCCTTGGCTGACCTTGAACCAGGATTCTAGATCTCAGCTTCCCGAGTAGTTAGGATTGGAGGTGTGAGCCACTGGGCCACCTGGCTGCTTCCCTATTCTTGGTGACAAATTCTTCCCCAGTGTTTGGGCAAGGACAACCTAAGACTCAGAACTGTGGGTTTGGAGAGTATTGGAGGAGGGCTGTGCTCTCTCCTCCATCTACGGTTTCATTGCATGGAGACCGGGGACAAAGCAGACGCAGGACCATCTCCTGCTTTCCTGTAGCTGCAAGTTGCCATTATTAGTACTTTGTGCCTTGTCTCATTAGGGACACAAGTCACAGGAGCTGGAAGAGCAGTGCTTAAAGTGGGGCTATGAGTCGTGGTTAGGAAACACGTCCCCAAGGGACTGTCAGGTGTTTCTGAGCCACTGTGGGTTTAGTGAGGGGTATGTGTGTGGGGGGGTGGGGAGGTGTGTTTCAATATTTTGGAAGACATGCAATTCTGCTTCAAACCTGAACAGTGACAGCTCAGGCAAAGTTTCGGTGGCCCGTTGTGTCATTTTACACAGTGAGATGGCCCTGCTGGTAGGAGGAACATTGAAGCCTCTCTCTGGATAGATTACACTAATTAATGTATCCTCCAGTGATGGCACTGCTGCCAACCAGCTTGTTCCAGGAGAACCCAGACATGGCTCACTCTGTCTCTGAGATCTTACTGATATTGAAGTCTTAGTCCTCTAGAAAGGAAGTGACCTAACAGTTGCTCTCTGGGCTCTCTGCAGACCACTCAGACATTGAGGGCACAAGAGGCACCGGAGGGAAGCTGGGTCACCTGGGGGGAGTGGGTAAAGTCAGTAGCATTCATTAAGACTTTGGCCCTAGGCCTAGACATGGTTTCCAGTCCTTTAGTGTTCCCTGACAACTAGGGCTGATCCTCGTGCTGGAAGTGAAGGCATGGAAGGCTGAGACACGCCCCAGGACTTGGTCTGTCCTGGAGGCTTGCACATGGGAGGTCTGGGGCTCTGTACCGATGATCTCTGTGCGATCAGGTACCGCTCTGAACTCTGTGCCGATGATCTCTGTGCAGTCAGGTACCGCCTGTCTCCATCTTAGCCAAGGCTGTGCCCATGGGCAGAGGCTCACTGTATAATGGCGGTCACTTGAGTCTTTGGTGTCCCAATAGAAGCTCTGGCTTGGCCTGGGTTCTCCCCTGCACCCTAGAGGGGCATTTGGGGAGCAGTCAGTAGGAGTCCTGGCCATGTAGTCATCAGCTGATGGCCCCCCCTCTTCTGAAGGCCTGGGTCAGATTGAGTGGATGGCAGCCATGAGCACCCCTTGGCTGGCTGTGTCGCCATGTTACTTTGGCGTGGTTCAAGGTTTATTTGCTCAGCCCTCTCCTCTTCCAACTGACACATGGCTTTTTTTGCGGGGGGGGGGGGGGGACAGGGCTTGTTCTGGGCTTGAACTCAGGGCCTGAGTGCTATTCCTGAGCTTTGCTACTCCAGGCCAGTGCTCTGCTACTTCAACCTACGGCTCCACTTCTGGCTTTTTATTTTTTAATTTTTGGTAGTTACTTGGAAATAAGAGTCTTATAGACTTCCCTGCCCCGCCAGGCTTTGAACTGAGATCCGTAGATCTCAGCTTCCTAAGTATGATTACAGGCACGAGCTACTACGAGTACCTGGTTTACATGGCAGTGTTTGAGGCAGGATGGGGACAGGAAGAAAAAATCCTTGTGTCAGGTTTGGAACTGCTTTTTTGGACATCATTTTTTCCTTTGTGGAGATAGTCCAAGGATTCTCTCAGGAAATGTGAGGTGGAATGGAAAGAATTTGAGGCCTCACTTTCTAGAGGACACATCTTTGTGGATCTTAATTCCAGGCTTGATTTTTGAAGCTTATTAGTTCAGGCAAGTTGCCCCGTGTCTGCCCTGGTTTTCTCTTTTGCCAGGAGCACCTTGCCTCATGGCTTTGGGGTTGCTAGGGGGATGTAGGGAGATGGTGGGTGTGATGTGTGGAGCTCTGGCCGGTCACAGAGGTCAGAAGGTGGTCCATCAGTTTCTGACACTCCTTATTAGCTGTTTCTGTGCCAGTTCTGGGGTTTGAACTCAGGGTCTGGGTGTTGTCTGTCTGTTAGTGTTTTCATTCAAGGCTGGCACTGTACCAATTAAGCCAAGGTTTTTGGTGATTAGTTGGAGATAAGAGTCTCACGGGGGCTGGGATGTAGCTCAGTGGCAAAGTGCTTGCCAAGCAAGTGCAATGTCCTGGGTTTGATCCCCAGTACCAAAACAGATCATGATCCTCAACTCTCAGCCCCCTAAGTAGCTGGGATTACAGGTGTGAGCCTCCAGCACCTGTCTTCTTTTTAGCTGTTTCTAACGTAGTCTGGCTCCTGAGATATTTGAAGGCCTAGTTGGTTTCGGGGTGAATGATGTGAGCAGCTCGGTGGTTTCATTGTGCACCTCCTCTTCTTGTTCTGATGTCTTCTTGCTGGAAATTAATTAAATAAGTGGTTCTGAAATTCTGAAATTGCCCTGACATTGTTGTCAATTCCAAAGGTACCTTCTTCTAATCTCCTGATTTTCTTCTTTTAAAAAGTATTATACTTAAATTATCTTTCAGTACTGGTACAAAGGGGTTACCATTCACTATGTCAGTTTGTGAATACAGGCATCTTGATCGACATCACCCCTGTCATTGTTCTCCCCCTCCCTTCCACTCCACCAATCCCTTCCATTTTCCTAATTTCATAGGATATGCATTGAATATTATGACCCTATTTTGCCTCCATCTCCCTTCCACTTTTGGTTTCTTGTGAGTAGAGCTCAGCTCTGGATATGTTCTTGTCTTGGTCTGCTTTTGGTTACTGTAACAATACTACCCACCCGTCCACCCCATGCGTCCATCCATCCATCCATCCTGCAGTGGATTGGGGTGAGAGGATTCCTGAAGGCTGGATTTTGTTCTTCCTTGGGGTCCGGCGATGGGGTGGCAGGAGGAGATGGGGGAAAGAGGAAAAGGGATTGGGAGAAAGGGGGAGGGGCTGGGAAGGGGTGTCCTGCTATGGGACAGTTCGGGAAGGAAGGAAGCTCCAGAAGCACATGGACCTCGATGGGAGATTGGTGAGTTTTAGAATTTAAAAGTAAAGCGGGGCTGGGAATATGGCCTAGTGGCAAGAGCGCCCGCCTCGTATACACGAAGCCCTGGGTTTGATTCCCCAGCACCACATATACAGAAATCGGCCAGAAGTGGCGCTGTGGCTCAAGTGGCAGAGTGCTAGCCTTGAGCAAAAAGAAGCCAGGGACAGTGCTCAGGCCCTGAGTTCAAGGCCAGGACTGGCCCCCCCAAAAAAGTAAAGCAATATTCCTTCCTTCCTTCCTTCCTTCCTTCCTTCCTTTCTCTGGCTGTGAGTGGGTTGGGGGTGGGTGGTAAGAACGGGAGTGGGGTGAGGTGGAGCTGGTGGGGGGTAGTGAGTAGTGACCCCCTCCCTCAGCCTTCAGAGTGCATGCCACCGCCCCGACTTCTGTCTGCTTTTCATCACAATTACGAAACCCCCAAGGCGGCCAGCACCGCGTCTCATGGGGGAACAGCGAGTTGGAGTTGAGACCCTGTCAGGACAGTGGAGTGAGGACTTCCCGCTGCTGTGTTCCTGGAGGGCAGGATGGGGACGGTTGTGCAAGGACAGAGGTACAGGATTCGAGCCTGAGTGTGGGGAGAGACAGGAGGGGAGCGGAGGGCGGAGGGGAGGGGAGGGGAGGGAGGGAGGGAAAGGACTGTCTGTGTTCACCTTCACAGCCCGGCTCTCGTGGCCCTCTGTCCTCTCCCGCCGTCACCCTCCTGTGTCCCACACGGGGTGAGGTTGCCACCTCAGCCCCCCTCCTCCAGGTCTCCCCTCAGCGTGGGAGTGACAGTGGCAGTGGAACAGAGGGTGGCTAGCCACACTCCCAGGGGGCAATTTGGTGACTGTTTTCAGGAATGAAGGCCCTTTGGGGCAGTTGTGTGGAGGGAGGGTGTGTGTGTGTGTGAGGAGTCAGGTTTCAAGGATGAAGGGTCATTAGTTCCTAGACAATCATGCCAAGGGGTGAGGTGAAAGTGTCTAGTGGCCAGTTCGATCTGGAAGGTTCTGGAAGGTTCATAGGCTCAACTGGGAAAGGAGGAGGGCAAGGGACTTGAGGGCTTGAGACAGGCGGAGGGGAGCCCAGGAGCTCGGAGCTGACAGGTCAGGCCCCTCCCTTCCCAGCCCTGCGTGGAGATTGCTGTGCTTTTATCCCCGGGGGTTCCTGGGAGGGAAGCTTGGTCCCCAGGGTGGCTGTGTTGCAATGGGGCGGGCCCTTTAAGAGGTGGAGCCTGGAGGGAGGGCCTTAGGTCATGGAGGTTGTGCTCTCCCAGGGTGTAAAGTAGTGTTCCCTTCAGGAGAGCACACTGAATCTTGCCGGGTGATGTCCTGTGCCCCTGAGCGCTCCTACCTGTGCCATCTGCTATGGAGGGCTCCGCAGGGGCGTGGCCAGGGCGTGGCCTGGGGGCGGAGCTCAATGTGCAACATTCCAGAATGTGAGCTCAATACATTTCTCTGTGAAGTTACCCAGCTTTGGGTATTTTGTGGCAACAGAAAAGTGAACTAGTATAGAAATTATTAGCATTGCCACCATTCTGTCTGTTTTGGTGTTCAATAGTTTATGTGTTTCTCAAAGACACCCTTTCTTGTAAAATTGCCTTACTATGTGGTCTATATCAGGGCCACGTGACGTGGGCAGTAGCTAAGGCTGGTTTAGCAAATGCTTCCTTGAGTCTCTACCTCCCTGGGGAAGAGACATTAGTTGCCATTGTTCTGGAAGACCTAGCCATTGTAACAAGACAAGAAAAAATACAAAGTAAAAAGTTCCAGAGAGGAACACTAAAACTTTTGATAGGTATTTGTATGGTTTGTCTCACATTTAAAGGAGCCGACTGAAGGAAACATTTATTCTAAGAAGTTTAAAGTAACCAATTTAAAAGTACATCCTAGAACTAGTAATTTTCCTGTATAGTATAAACAGCCAATTAGGAAATACAAGTTAGAAATCCCACTTACAATAGCTACATGAAACAATATAAAATTACTAGGGATTATAAGAATACATTCCAACATGTGGAATTCAAGAAAAAAAAGAAACCTAAAGAAATGTTATGTTAGTGAGTAAGATTTTATACGTTCAAGAAACAAGTTAGGCTGGGCGCTGGTGGCTCACGCCTGTAATCCTAGCTACTTAGGAAGCTGAGATCTGAGGATTGCGGTTGAAGCCAGCCAGAGCAGGAATGTCCTCGAGACTCTTTTATCTCCAATTAACCACAGGAAAACCGGAAGTGAAGCTGTGGCTCATAGTGATAGAGAGCTAGCCTTAAGCAGAAAAGCTCAGGGACTGCGCCTCAGCCCTGATTTCAAGTCTCACAACTGACAAATAAAAAAAGTAAGAAGTTCTTTGGAGGTTAACGCATAAATTAATTTATACATTTCTGGTATGGACTTTCTGGAGCATGAAAGACAGTATCTTAACAATCTGTAAGCCAGATGCTGATAGATCACGCCTGTAATCCTTGCTACTCAGGAGGCTGAGATCTGAGGATCGTGGTTCAAAGCCAGCTTGGGCAGGAAGTCTGTGAGACTCTTTTATCTCCAATTAGTCACGGAAAAAGCCAGAAGTGGCACAGTGACTCAAGTGGTAGAGTGCTAGCCTTGAGCGAAAGAGCTCAGGACAGTGCCCAGGCCCAGAGTTCAAGCTCTAGGACCAGAAAAAAAAAAAGCTGGGTGAGTAGCATGGCTCAAGTGGTGGAGTACCATCCAAGCAAGCCAAGCCTTAATAGGTATGAGGCCCCAGGTGAAACCCTGCTACTAGTAAAGCTGGCTAGATAGATAAGTAGATAGATAGATATATCGATAGATAGATAAAATATGTAAACAACAAAAGTTCATAGCCATGGATGCTGAATAACTGATGCACCAACATATAGTTCTAAAGATTTTCATTAGGATATTAATTATTATAAGTAAGAATTAGAAACCACTTACATGACCAAAACACGTGATCGGCCAAATACTCGTGTCCCTCTTTAGGAAAAATAAGGTAATCATTAAAAACCGTTGTGAAAAACAGCTACCCATATAGATGTGCTCACGGTCTGTTGATGGGAAAAGACCACATTCATGCTGACTATGTCCCATCAAATGGTATGTCTTTTTCACTTTGTTTTGTTTTTTAGATTAAACCCAGGGCCTTGTATGTGATAAGCATGTTCTACCACTGAACTATCCTTCCAGACTTCCTTATTGTGAACTTAATTATTATTGTTTTTTGGCGAGCCCTGGGGCTTGGACTCAGGGCCTGAGCACTGTCCCTGGCTTCTTTTTGCTCAAGGCTAGCACTCTGCCACTTGAACCACAGCGCCACTTCTGGCCGTTTTCTATATATGTGGTGCTGGGGAATTGAACCCAGGGCTTCATGTATAGGAGGGGAGCACTCTTGCCACTAGGCCACATTCCCAGCTCCTGTGAACTTTATTTTAATCAGTTAATTTCCTTGAGGCAGGAGTCTTGTTATGGTATCCAAGCTGGTCTTGGTGTTCCCCAACAGCCTTGCCTTTGTTCTCTCTCCTCCTGGGACACCCCTGGCCCTAAATAGTCCCCCCTCTCTCTCCCTCTTACCCTCACCTTTCTTTCTTTTCTTTTCTTTCTTAGGTCTATGTTAAGTCCCGTGTAAGGGAAAGCATGCACTATTGGTCTTTTTGGGCCTGGCTGTCTTTTCCTTAGGAGGAGGATCAAGGAATTTCCTAGAATTTTCTGCCCAGAATAGCTCCTTTGGAGTTGTGCTTTGCATCTGGTATATTATCTGCTAGCCCCGCCATTCCTGAGAAGGAAGAGAACATATTGTGAGCGAGCCCTTTGGGCGGGGGGAGGGGCGGTAGCTAGTGCTGTTTCACCTGGAGTCAGAACCTCGCACCAGCTTGTAAAGAGTAATTACAGGCTCTGGGGACAACAGGTGCTTTGTCGGGCTTCTCCCTCATTGTTCAGATACATTGGCCTTTCCTAATCAGCTGAGCACAAAAGAAGACCCACTAAGCCCTCAGCCTGCAGTGGAGAAGGGAGGCAGACACAGGACCAGGCCCCGAGGCTGGGGTTCAGGCGTGTGTGATGTCATGCCGTGGTCCTTCTCTTCCTATGTGTTTGAATTCAGTCCAGGTTCCGAGGAGGAAAACACCCATCAGATTATGTTGGCTGTGGACGGAGCCCAGTCAACAGATGACATCACCGGCCTCCCTTCCCGGCCGGACTTCATTTCTTGGAGATGCAGCAGGAATTGCACAACAGGATTACACATGGAGCCAGGCGCCTCGTTTCCGAGTTCAGCTCTGCTCTCAGAGCTGTGAGCCGACTCCAGCAGCCTTTATACACGGGCCGGATGTGTGTTCACACACCCGTGAGAGTTGTGTACACATTAGTTATTTGAACTTGGTGCTCTTTGTTATAAGTATGTATTGTTCTGTCTATAATGATGTCCTCAAATATAGGTGTGCATCACCTCCTGTAGTTCCATGGATATTTGCATCGAGTTGACAGCAAGATAATGTAAACTTGACCTTTTGGTGGCTCTGTACATTGTTTGTTCTTCTTACTGCCCATGGCTGTGGGCTTTCTGGAACATTCTCACATAGTCCTGCCGTGCCTAATGGGAGGTTGTGGGTCCTCAAGCTGCCGTTGAGTTCTCTTCTCCACGAGGCCAGTAGGAAGGAAACCGGAGACGAGGCAGCCCTCTGCTCATGGAAGCCTGTGTTGTGACTTTTATTTTGTTCTGATCTTCCGCACGGCTCTGTAATCTCTTATTTTTGGCCAGCTCGCACCGAATCTGTGGTCCTGTAGTCCAGGGCAACCACAAGCGGAGACAAACAGAGGAAGTGTCATTACTCACATATTTCTCCCGCCACCTCATCTGGCCCGTCCAGCCAGCGGCCGCCCTCCGAGGGGGAGGAGCTCCTCAGAGCTGCCGGCTGGCTGGGAGGGGCCCATCTGCCCCCCCCCAACCCCAACAATCTCCAGGCTTCTTGTCACTCATTCCATCTCTCCATTTCTATAATTTATAGTTGGAGATTTATTTCTGGCAGACTTTGGGGGGAAAACGGGGAAGTAGCCTCCATTTCCTTCCAGCAACTCAAAGCCTCAGGAAGTAGGGGAGAGAGACAGAAGTAGGGGAGAGAGAGCTGGCTTCTACCCCCTTCCCGGCATGCTCACGTAGACACGCGTGAACATCCACCCACGTGAGTGCATACATGCATGCATACACAATAGCAACACACCACGGCGTGCACACTCATGTGCACACAGACAACCCCACACGAACACGGACACACACCGTATCATGCACAGCTACGTGCACACAAACACCCCTGCATGCACACAGACACGCGCATCATGCAATCCACATGTATGCAGAAGCATCCATATGTGCATAGACATGTGTGCAAGGCACACCCATGTGCACAGATGCCTGTGCGTGACACAGACGTGCACACGTGTGTGATGGACACATCTACCGCCATGAACGCATATCAGTATGCAGAGAAATACGCGTGCACACACAGGCACATGTACGTACAGATACCCGTGTGTACACAGATACATGCACACAGACCCACCCAGGCAGATCCCTGTGCCCACACACAGAGGGCAGAGGCAGGTAAGAGCCAGCCCAGCCTGGCCTCCTGAGTCCCCCGGGGCTCCAGCACCATCCAAGCCTGCTGGAGATGGAACTGATGTCGCAGGGGCCCTCGGGATCCGCTTTCTTTGCCTTTCATCGCGATGACAGGCCCTCTGTTAATGAGGGTAGTTGGTCTTATCTGCTCCGGGTGGCGGCCTTGCTTGCGTTTGATGCCTAATCCGATGGGAAGTGAGCTTGCTTGTTCCGGAGCTGCTCTGGGTGGTGGGAAGGCCGTGTGCATCATGGCGTCGGGGCGCAGGGCCGCCCCAGGGTGAGATCGATGTGAGATCTATGGGCAGTGCTGCCTGGCTGTGTAAACAGGACAGATGGGTTTTGTTCTCTGGGTCTTCATCCCTTTTCTACAGAAGCTTGCTCTTCTGAATGAACGGCTCACAGTTCCAGGCCTTTCTGGTGGTGCTGTGGGTTGGGAGCCTCCTCCTCTCAGGAGCCCCTTCACCCCGTTCTTCCTCACTGGGCCTCTCTGCCTGAGCCTGCCTCACCCTTCCCCTGCCGCTGAGGGGTGCGGCTGGGCTCCCCGTGAGTAGCACCCGAGGGTGCTCTAATGCTTGGAGAACCAGCCCTGGGCTGGGAGTTGTGTCGGGCAGCTTTGTGCCCTGTGGCTCCTTCCGTTTGTGTGACACAGGCTCATGGTGGATACCAGGCCCTGAACGCTCTGGAGGAAAGGCCCAGCCAGGGCCCGGAGAGGGCACCGAGGGCTAAGGAGGCCCGGCGAATGGGTAGCAAAGCCGGGAAGCCCTTCACTCTGAAGTAGGCACTGTTGCCTTTTCTCCTTCGCATAAGGGGAAACTGAGGGCCCTGCGGGGTTCATGAACTTACCCAGGCTCCCTTGCCTGCAGCCGTAGCAGGATTCGAGCACAGACCTCTGCAGCTGCAGCCTCAGCCCCCTTGGTAGTGTGGTTGGCGCCCCATGGCTTGTCATCTTGTCTGTGTCCCCAGTGTGTTCAAGGCTGGACAGTTACGGCTTTGGGGCTGTTCCCACATAGTTTTTCTGGTTTCAGCCAGCTTTTCGGAAGGTGTAGGGGAGGCCTCTTGGTCAGCTGGCATGTGGGAGGAGGGGCCTGTGGTGTCCCTTGGAGGGTGGAGGGGTCCCTCCTCAGGACTGCAGGGAACTGGAGGAATTCCCTGGTGGAAGCTGGCTGGGAAGCAAGTCCGCGTTCCTGTCACTACTAAAGGGACGGGCGCTGCCGTTGAGGGGGCTTTTGTTTGGACTCTGCCCAAGAGTGCCTGTCTCCTTACAGGAAGCAGAAACTTCATCCCACACTTGAGCGATTTCAACATCTCCCGGGCAAACGTCTCTCTGGGCCTGGAACGGGAAGTTCGCATCCCGGATGGATTTGGCTGGCCTTGGGCACCTCTGCCTCTCCCGCAGGCCCTCCAGCTTTAGGGCTGGCATTTCCCATTGAGTGTCTGTCCTCGCGCGTGTGCAGGGAGCAGAGACAAAGCACAGCCTGTCTCTGTAGCCAGTTGGGAGACTCCGAGCCCTGGGGGGCTGGAGGCCTGGGCTGATTCCAGATCTGCCGCCGTGCCCACCCTGGGCCTGGACCCCGGCGCTAAGGTTGACAAGGCGGGGGGGGGGGGCCCAGTGAGGGCTGGGGCTGAGAAGTGGCCATCGGACTGTGGTCTTGTGGGCCATTGGTCCCTTCCGCACCACCGGCAGGTCTGATCCCGCCCGAGCTCCTCCTCCGTCCCCACGCTGGGGGACTTGGAAAGAGGCCACTTATCTGGAACAGAGGCAGCGCGATGGACTGAAAAGGGCTTTGTGTCTTTCCCGTTCTCTTAGGATGCAAGTAAAATGGGGAACACAAGTAGCTGGGTGACAGCCTGATGCGTTGTTGGTGGCAGAGGAAAAGTGGTGATATTTTTGGAACTCTGAATGACCGCTGCCGCCTGGATGAAGACCCATTGTCTGCCTCTGTGCCAGTCTGTGACCAGCTCGAACAGGGGACAAGCCACTAGTGTCAAGTGTCTGTGAGAGCGTTATAATGGGGACAATTAGAAGAAGCTTACAGACTTTTCCATAGGAAAATCCTTAAGAAAGTGATGGAGTCCCCAGAGGGTAGCTCCAATTAGAAGCTGAATTATGAAAACTTAAAGAAAATATGCTATTAGGGTCAGAGAGAAACCCCACATGCTTAGGAGAGCATGCTCTGTGAGCCACCCCCATGAGATAGATACCTACAACACACCCGGAAGGTGACACGGAAGGGAGGAGGGCTCTTAAGGCCGTGGGATCAGAAGTCCGCATGTGATGGGGAAGAAACAGTGGAGAGTTGACATTCAGGCCTGGATTTCACTGGGATTGAAATCTGATTCTGCATCTCTCTCAGATTCTTTGCTCGAACACAGAATCTTCATCAGTAAAGAGAAGTGGTTACTGTGTGTGTGTGTGTGTGTGTGTGTGTGTGTGTGTGTGTGTGTGTACGTACCTGTAATAGGGCTTGAATTCAGGGCCAGTCCATGGTTCCTTAGCTTTTTTACTCAAGGCTGGTTGGTGCTTTACCATTTGAGCCATAGGTCCGCTTCCCACTTTTTTGGTGCTTAATTGGCGATATAAAGTTTCCTGCCTGGGCTGGCTTTGAAACATGATCTTCAAATCTCAGCTTCCTGAGTAGCTAGGATTACAGGAGTGAGCCACCAGCACCTAACCTAAGAGACATTCTTTTTGTTGTTGTTGTTGTCGGTTGTGGGGCTTGAACTTGGGACCTGGGTATTGTTCCTGAGCTTGCTTGCTCAAAGTTAGCGCTCAACCCCTTTGAGCCACGGCACCACTTCTGGTTTTCTGGTGGTTCATTGTAGATAAGAGTCTCACAGACTTGATTGCCTGGGCTGACTTGGAGCCGCAATCCTCAGATCTCAGCCGCCTGACTAGCTAGGATTACCGGTGTGAGCCACCAGTACCCAGCAAAAAGCGAGGCTGAAGGCATGGCTCAACCGATAGAGCACCAATGTAGTAGTAAGCTCAAGGCCCTGGATTCAAACCACCAGTACTACAAAACACAATCACAGCAACAACAAAACCTTTATGAGAGTCTATGATGATCTTTAAAAGTGAAAATAAAAGGTCAGGTCTTTAAAATTTGACAAACTTGCAAGCTCCAACATGGTCCCATGTTTGGATTGTAGCTTATGTTTTGGTGTCTATGTCCAATAAACAGGAAAAAAAAAAAAGTAGGATCACAAGTCACTTGAGGCCGTAAAAAGGAACACAGGCCTGACTCATTTTACAGCAAGATGAGCCTGGAAGACATTATGCTAAGTCTCAGAAGCCAGACACAAGACCATATATTATATGATTCTGTTTAAGTGAAATGTCTGGGAGAAGAAAATCCACAGAGACAGCGCGTGGATTAGTGGCTGTTTGGGGCTCTCAGCCCTGAGAAGGGCAGGGAGAAGGGACCAGGGAGGGGTGGCTAACTGGTACAGGGTTTCTTTTTTGGGTGCTGCTCTAAAATTAGACTGTGGTGATGGTTGTCCCAGTCTGTGAATATACTAGAAACCATTGAATTGTACCCTTCAGTGGGTGTATTTCGTAATATGTGGATTATATCTCAATCAAACTGTTAAAAATATGCAGTGTCCTTTGACAACATCACTGCAAGTAATACAGGCAGACTGTCCCTTGACCAAAATGGTGGCCACCAGGAGTTTCAGATTTCAGTGTTTCAAATTTCAGAAGAATGTGCTGCCTTGGGTTGTGACCCGAGCCTAAACCCGAAGTCCATTTTATGTAAAACCTTATAAACCGCATAAAACCTTATAAGAAGGGCAAGCTGCAGGCAATTTTATGCCATGTTTTTAGCATGCCTGAGTCTTGACGTGTCTTCTCAGGTCCCATGGGGACCTTCCCACTGGGGACAGGTGATGGTGAGCCTTGATTGGATGGAGAAGCATCTAGGAGGTTACTGACCACCTCTGGGTGTTGGCGAGGGTGTTCCCAGCCAGGGTGAACTACACCTGTCCTGAACGTCGGCTTCTGGTCTAGACAGAGGAGGATAAAGAATAAACCCGTGTGGCCCTCCCCTCCCCTCCCTTCCTCGCTTTCCCTCTGCTTCCTGCTCTCTGCTGCTGCTCCCCCCCCTCACCGAGACGGACTCAGGCAAACGCTCCGCTCCGTTAGGTGTTGCTACCAGGTATTTCGTTGCCACGATCAAGTCTAGCGCGTGGCACCTTGCTTTGGAGCTGGGGCCATTTTGGGTGGAGGACCTTTGCCTTGTGGATGACCGTCCTGTGGTAGCCCTAGTGGCGGGTGGTGCAGATGTACACGTCCTTCCAGATGTTGCGTGTAGCCCCCACAGCTGGCCGCCGCTGTCTCGCGGGAGTTCCTTTCCCGTGACAGGGACTGGACCCAGGGCCTCCGGCGCGCGGGCGGTGCCCCGTACCTCTTGGGCCGCACTCCAGTCCTTGTGCGTCTTTAGCGCCACCTCTCCCGTGGGTGAGTCCTCGTGCTTTCAGCCGAGCAAGCCCCGGATCCAGGTCCTCCTCCCTCTGCCTCTCCAGTAGCTGGGCTCACAGGGCTGCACCGCCGCGCCCAGCTGCCAGGGCCTGCTCGCGGGGCCCCGCGATGTACTGGCTGCGCACTGGCATTTCGGAGGGGCGCAGCCCATGCAGCCTGTGGCCGGCACCTTTCGGGTGTTTGCTGCGCCTTCCCGTGCGCTCTTCCCGCAGCCCTGCATGGCCTCTACCTGTTCTAGGGGAAGAAGGGGAGGCCCCAGGACGGCCCACCGGCACGTCGACACCCATACCCCCCTCCAGCCACCGCAGCAATGGCTGCTGGCCGAGCGCTCCGTCTTGCGGGGACAGAGGGCTTACGAGGCGGCCAGAGGGGAGCGGCCAGGGGCCTGCGCTGCCTCCGGAAGCGAGCGTGGCCTCTGCCCCGTTCCCTCGGCGCTCTGGTTCCCCCGGGGAGCCGTGGGAAAGCACGCGCCGGCTTCCCGGGAACACGGCTCGGGTGTGTCCCCAGTCGAGCTGGCCTGCATCCCCAGGGCCCGGGGTGATGCCACTGGGGCCCTCGAGGACCGGGTATCCCGTGTGGCCTCTCGGCCCTCCAGGGGAAGGGGAAGGAGGAGGAGAGCCAGTCTCAGGGAGGAGGGGGGGAGCACTTGTCAAGCACGGGCCACACCCCGCCTTCGAGCCCTAGCACTGAAAACAAACACAAACACAAAACACAGAACAGTAGTAAGGGCAAAACAAAAGGGTTCGCTCAGTGCCGGATGCAGAGACGGAGCAAGAAGTTATATTTAACCCTGACTGGGGTGGAGGAAGGATGGACGAGCTGCCCAAGGCCGGCACCTCCGCTCTCTGTAATGTGTGTGGAAACTCCAGGTATTTGAAAGTACTTGATCTAATACCAAAATATTTAAAACCAATGCCCGTGCACCAGCAGGGAGGGGCAAGGTTATTTTACTAACGGCACACGTGGGCTGAGAGGTGGCAGGAACTTCAGGCAAGTAGAGGCTCCTTTAATTCCAAATGAAGTTGCTTGCTCTTCTGCTGAACAGAGAGCGGCTTCCTTGTTTATGTTGGCTCTGTTTAGCCATTCGACATCCGGCCAGGGGACGAGGCTGGGTTCTATTTATTTATCTGCCACAGTACACAACACACAAATCCACACGCATTTGAAACATATAAACATACATGTCAGGCACACATATAAAACATGCATCCCTGTGTGTGTGTGTGTGTGTGTGTGTGTGTGTGTGTGTGTGTGTGTGCGCGCTGGTCCTGGAGCTTGAACTCAAGGCCTTATTAGCTTTTTCTCTCTAGGCTGGCACTCTACCACTTGAGCCACAGCTCCACATCTGGCTTTTTGGTGGTTAATTGGAGATAAGAGTTTAGACTTTCTTGCCTGGCCAGCTTTGAACTTGCATCCTCAGCTAGTATTACGGACTTGAGCCACTGGTATTTGGCCACAGGCTGTATTCTTGGCTTCCTTTTTATACCCTGTTAGGTTTTTAAAGTAGGTAGCCGGTAAAGGAGAACGCCACACAGTATTCAGGCAGGAGAGAACATCTATTACCGAACTGCTGGCCTGTGGCCAAGGTGATCCATGGCCGGAGAGAGGGAGAGGGAGAGAGGGAGAGAGAGAGACAGAGAGAGAGAGAGCGACCCCCACCCAGCCCCGCCTTATATCTAGGGCAGGGACAAGGGGTATGGCCAGGTGGATTAGGATGTGACCGCAGGGACAGGGGAGGTAACTGCCTCCAGGTCTGCAGGTTACCCAGGTAACTGTGTGGAGACTTAATGAGGTGGGGGCATCTACATGGAGCCCTCAGGGAGAGGACCTAACATACCCCACCATTATTTCCCTTCTTCCTGGTTGTTTTTGATTCCCATTTCTAGTTTATTGGAATCTCTTTGTATTGTAAGTATCTTTTTGTGTTTTTGCCAGTATTGTTATGTGAGCTCAGATTTTTCCATTTAGTTACAGGGACGGATACTTCTTTTTAAAACTAATACTTCTGAAAGAGTGAAGTCTGTCAAAAGAACTTTTGATTTAGATGACCACATGTCCTAACTACATTTCTCACATGGTTTCAATTGACATAGTGACAGTATATACTTACAGGGCATGGGGGGCGGGGCTTAGTCAACCTGTACCTTTTTAAGGATCAGGTCAGAGTAATTGGTATAGCTGGTGGATTAGAAAGTTTTGTTTTTTTTTTTTTTTTTTTTTTGAGACAGCGTCTTGCTACATAGTAGCCCAGGTTTGTCTTGAACCCACAGCCTTCCTACCTCAGCCTCCCAAGTGCTGGGATTACAGGTGCCACAACACCATCCTGGGCTGGCGATATCTCTGTTTTGCAAAAAGCCAAGGTCAGTTGTGTCACAGTTTAGCAACATCAGCAAGATTTGATCTATTTCAGAAATCAGAGCTCACTAGGGTTGCCTCGGCCTGCGTTTTCTCCCCTGCCTACCTGAGACCCCGGGCGTAGGAAACGGAGTTCTTCAATTTGGAAGGATGGCTCCTTGCTTTAAAGGCGCCTAGAATCCTGCATTTCATTTGTATTGCTGCACAAGGCGGACCTGGATGGGTCATTTCCGTTTGTATTTCAGTGCTCTCTGAGCTGAAGATGGGTAAGAGTGGGGTTGGTACCTTCCCTGTCATGGTGGTGGGACAAGAGCTCCCCACGTCACCCGAGAGAGAGAGAGAGAGAGAGAGAGAGAGAGAGAGAGAGAGAGAGAGAGAGATGAAAAGGCCCCCTGGTATGACATCGATGTAGCCCTGTCAGCCTCCGTTGCTGCAGAACAGAGAGTGAGGCACTGGTGCTGAGGGTCACATGGGAGAGGGAGGCCAGCGCCGAGCTGCTGGGGACGGGAATGTTTCTGTGAGCCGTAAGGAGGGACAGCCACCAGAGGATTAGGTTGGGAGCAATACGGGGTTGGTAGATGGTGTGCCTCAGCAAACAGCGTGGAGGAGGTAACATTATCCGCATTCTAAACCAGCACAGACATGGAAGGCAGAGGAGATTAAGTAGTTTACCCAGCCAGGAGCACCTTGCAGATAAGCTGTGGAGCCAAGGAACCAACTCCCAGCAACCTGAGTGCAGGGCCCTCTGTGCAGCCTCTCAGCCTTCTTCTGGAGTAACACAACAGCAGTCTTGAAATGCTTTCAACTCCTAAGATGAAAGAGGCCCCCTTCAATTACCGGGTGGGATTAGGCTGCAGAAACCTGAGCGGTCAGGAGGGACCGGGACTGTGTGGCACTCTGGAGACCGGCCTAGCAAGGCCTGGTGCAGCGCCAGCCCCGCCAGGGGCCCGGCCGGGGTCCTCTGGCTAGCCATTTGACACTGCCCTTGTCCACGGGGACTCGTTGTCTGAAATGTGCCCCAGGCTGTCAGGACCTCGGGTTGAGCAATCGGATCTGGGAGTTCATGCGTGCTTTCACCCCAGCATCGCCTCGCCTAGCATGGGCCAAGGCCAAGTTTCTGCTCTCTCTCCCCCCGGGGGCCCCCCGCTGGTTGAAGGGCATTCTTCGGCGCTGGCTTGACAGATCACAGCCGTGATTCCTGGGGACAGTCTGAGAAGCTGAATCCCCTATTCGGCGGGGGTGCGTTGGCCGGCCGCGGCCGCGGGGGTTCTTGCGGGTAACAGGTGTCTCTTCTTTCCCAGTTGACCACGTCGTCCCGGAGCCTGGCACCGGCCTGCTGGCCGCCTTCGACCAGTGGCGGGAGTGGGCGGACAGCAAGTCCTGCTGCGATTACTCTCTGCACGTGGACATCACCGAGTGGCACAAGGGCATCCAAGAAGAGATGGAGGCGCTGGTGAAGGACCATGGTGGGTGCCCCAGCCCCCACCGCTGCAGGCCCCCCCACCCTTTCAGTCCTCATGGGCACAGCTCTGAATGGTCCTCTTGCGTCCCGGGCCTGCCTCGTGCCCTGTCTGTCTTGGGCAGGGGTTGCTTTGGGCTGGGGAGAGCGTCCCGCCCCCACCCCTGCCCCCGTCCCCCCCCCCCTCCCCGGGTGGCCTCTCCTTCAGTCACTGGCTGGAGGCACCTGCACTGCAGCCCCCAGAAGGATGTCCATGGACCCCCCAGGCCAGGGTCACCTCTGCAAGGCTGGGGGCGGGGCAGGCTGCTCCACCTCTTCCCCCAAATCTGGAAGCATCTAGGAGAGAACCCGAGACAGAGGCTCCCGTGTCACCCCCTCCTCGGGGCTGTCAGAGGGCGGCCTCCAGACCCCCACCCCTAGGAACCTCTGGGGTTCAGGAAGCGGAGCCAAAGGGGTGCGGCTTCCTGAGCCTCCTGGAATTTGGCTATCGATTCAGTCCCTGGGGGCCCCTGACCTCAGTGACCTTCAGCGAAGCACCTGTGGGTTTCAGGTCCCGCTCTGTGTGAGGGGGCAGCTCGCTCCGCAGGTGTGGATACGGGTGCCGGGCATGACCCGTGGGCCCCGCACAGAGCCTCCCGGCCAGGAAGCCCCACGCTCGGGCCCCTTCTCCCCACCGCCTCCCATGGAACTGCGCGACCCGCATGAGGCAACTGACTTGCATTCTGTGGATCCCTGTTTTGGTTTTTTTTTTTTTAATCCATTGCGTGAGGATGTTGGTCTAAGATGTCTCCTGAGATTCTTTCCAGCATGAAGACTTCACCAAGAGGAAATTAGGCTGCCTTTGACCTTTTCTCAGTTTTGAGAATACCCAGACTCCTGTGGGTTTGAGTCTGGCTCAGGAGAGGCATCCGCTGCAAAGCAGGGGGAGAGTTGCCATGACAACCACTGCCTGCCCGGGCCCGGGCCCAGGCCGAGGCTGAGGAGCCAGTCCGGAGGCAGGCAGTCCAGGCAGCCTCCGGCACCCCCAGGTGGCTTGAATTAAGCTCCGAGGCTGCCAGGTTGTCAAGACGATTGTGCAGAATTCAGCTAGATGCCGGGCAGGGCTGTTTGGCCTGGTGCCTGGGCAGGCAAGAAGTCTGAGATGAGCATGGCGACTGCTGCTTGTCCAATTAACGGACCTTCAGGAAAAACAACAACACATTTTTAAGAAGTCAGCATGGAGGGCAGTCAGCTTGCCAAAGAAAAGACATTAATTCCTGGGCTTCACAGACAGAAACCTCTGGTTCGCTTTGCTGTTAAAAGTCACAAAAGTGGACTGGGAGTGTGGCTTAGAGGTAGAGTGCTTGCCTAGCATGCATGAAGCCCTGGGTTCGATTCCTCAGCACCACATCAACAGAAAAAGGCAGAAGTGGCGCTGTGGCTCAAGTGGCAGAGTGCTAGCCTTGAGCAAAAAGAAGCTCAGGGACAGTGCTCAGGCCCTGAGTTCAAGCCCCTGGATTGACCAAAAAAAAAAAAAAAAGTCACAGCAGACTTGTTTCTGGAGCAGCTTTTTTTTTTTTTAAGTATAACTGTGGTGAAATATGCATAAGACTTGTCATATAGTGGCATTAAGTACAGTCAGTACATGCCACCATCAACACTGTCTGCCTTTAAAACCCTTGTCTTAAACTCTGCCCCACTAGAGAGCAGTTCTTTGCCTTCCTCAGCGCAGGACAACCTGAGTTGACTTTCTGTGTCTGAAATCCCCTGCACCAAGCTCCTCACTGGAGTAGAATCGATCACTCAGGAATTTGGTTTTGGTGATTGGCTTGTTTCATTGACAAAACGTCTTCAGGACTCATCCCTGTAGAATTCTAGCGTCCTCCCTTTTCATGGCTGGCTAATAATTCCACTTACACACTGACCACAGTCTTATTTCTTCATTCACGGAGGGCTGCTTAGGTTGTGATCATTAATTCTGCTGTGAACATGGGTGTATTTCTACTGCAGCACCTTTTAACTTTCGTCTTGTTTTAAACGTAGGGGAAAGTTGTAAGAGCACTGAAAAGAGTTCTCGGGATTCTTTCCCCCGATACGCTGATTATTTCTATTTTTACCATGTTTGTTTTATCATTCAAACCGGGTCTCCCTTTCTGTCTTCATCCCTCTCTTTACGCGCGCGCGTGTGCGCAGACACACACACACACGCACACACAGATACACATGCGCAGGCACGCATATTATCGTGCTCTTTCTCCTTCCCAGGTTATTTGGGTTTGGTTTTTGTATTAAGAGTCACATCTTCACCTCCATTTCCTCTGTCACCAGGCGTAAACTCCTTCCTCGTCTACATGGCTTTCAAGGATCGCTTCCAGCTCACGGATTCCCAGGTGAGACCGTGGACTCTGCCTCTGCTGTTGGGGGTGGCCTGGAACCGGCTGCTGTCCGGGCTCCTCACCACCGTGGATGTGACTGCTGGCCTTGTTCTTGGTTATTGGTGGAGTTCTCCCGGAGGGGGAGGGGGGGCTGGGTTCCCTGACACACACCCCACCCCCACCCCCCGGCCTGGGCTCTGGCTCTGAGCCTTGGAACTGAAAAGCTGAGCATATTGTGGCCACAGAGCCGCTTGGGATGCTGGGTGCTCTGTCACCAGACTGCGTTGCCGCCGTGGATTGCAGAGTGTGTGGTGGGGGGCAGGGAGGTGGGACTGGGGGGGAGGTGGGACTGGGAGGGGGGGGGAGAGGCTTTCTCTGCCAGAAGCAGCTAAGAGCCTTGCCTTTGGGCGTGTGAGAAAGCCAGCCTTGTGGAGGCGGCTGCAGGGGTAACCTGGGCACCGGGGCCCTGGGGGGGGGGGGGGCGAGCCGCAGGAATGGGATGTGCGCCTGGGTGTCCCCCGGGCCTCTGGAAACGTGGCCGTCCCGGAGAGGGATTCCTCGGCATCGTTGGTTCTGATCCCGCCCTCCTCTCGTTCAGATCTATGAGGTCCTGAGCGTGATCCGGGATATCGGTGCCATCGCCCAGGTCCACGCGGAGAATGGCGACATCATTGCAGAGGTGGGGGGGGGGCCTTCCTGGGGGAGGGAGGGAGCATGGCGCAGGCCTGGAGCTCCCGCCCTTGGGCGCGAGTGCCGCTCCCCTGTGCCTGGCCTGTCAGCCCGGCACGGCGGGGCTCCGGGGCTCCCCTGTCACACGCGGGGTCTTACCCCGAGCCCCCAGGAGAGGACACGCGCTTTGGGATGCTGGGTGGTCTTGGGGTGGGGGGTGGGGGAGGGGGCAATGGATGCATCGGCTCAGGCAGGACGGCCGGCTGCGCTGGGACCCCTTTTTGTTTTCGTCTGGGGTTGTTGGGAATGTGGCTGGGCGGCCAGTCGTGCCAGGTTTATTTCCTGGCTGGGGAGCCCGGCCCCCCACCCCACCCCCTGATGGCCTGCTCTCTTCCCGCGTTTCAGGAGCAGCAGCGCATCCTGGACCTGGGCATCACGGGCCCCGAGGGACACGTGCTGAGCCGGCCTGAGGAGGTGAGAGCAGAACTGGGACGGCAACTCGGGGTCCCCCGGGCGCCCCGCCGAGCTCGGGACCCCCTTGTGCCCGTCGGGAACTCGGCTTCTCCGGTGCCGATGTGTGTGTGCGTACGTGCGTGTGTGCACGCGTGTGTGCACGTATCTGAGTCCTCAGTGGCTCGTTCTAGCCTTGCGGGTTCCTTCCTGTCCCTCACTCCCTGAGCCTTTTCTTGGGGTGACCTGCAGCCCCCAGCTTAGTCTCCTAATGTGAAGGGGATGCGGAAGCAGCTGGGCCACATCTGGGCACAGACGTGCGGGGGGGAACGGCAGGTTTCCCACCACGAGGCCGTGCAGGCCCTGGCGTCATCTTCTCAGCCAGATTCGGCATCTGAATCCTTTAAAATCGCAGAAGGGAAAGCTCTGGGCGGGGCTCTGGGCGGTGCAGAGATTCCCAGTGCTCTGCCCTGGAACTTGCAGCTTCTAGAACTCTGCAGAAGTTCCCTCCTTACCGAGAGGCCCCAGGTCGGGCCTCGTGCACGTCCTGGCCAAGGGATGTCTGGTGGCCGTGGGTGAAGGGGTGGGGGGGGGGGGCTCATGGGAATGTGGGACGTTCTCCCCGGCCAAGGGGAAGGTGTGGGAGGGAGAGCAGATGCTCAAGGCCCAGAGGACTGGAACCATTTGTCGGTGCTTGGCCTGTGTGTGTGTGTGTGTGTGTGTGTGTGTGTGTGTGTGTTGGGGGGAGGGGGAGCTCTTCCTTAGCAGTGACTTGAGGGGCGCACTGAGGGTCTTGAGGGCCCCGATCTGGGGAGGTGGACGTGGGAATGACCTCTTCAGTGCTGCGCACCGGCCTGGCTGCTTCTCCTGGGAGGTTTCACTCCGACTTTTCCATGAGGTTTGGGGTGGGGTGTGTCCCAGGGAGCCCTGAGCTCACGGGACACGGAGGGCATGGGGATTGCTGGTCCTCCCAGGCCCCAGCCCCGCCTTCTCCCCTGGCTCCTGCCGAGGCTGATAAAGTGACTACAGCATGGGTCCACTCTGCGTGGCCTGGGCCCAGCCAGTCACGGGGGAGCCACCAGCACACGGGAAGCGGCCGCTCGCTCAGAACAGAGGAAGCCGCTTCCTACGGTGTCGTCCAGCCCCCCTTGGCCCCCTGATGCTTCCCCGAAGCCCCCTCCGGGGCCTCTGCCTTTCCTCTCAGCCTGGTGGGGTGGCCCCTGTTTTGTAGCCAGTGGCGAAGGAGACCGCAGAGGCAGGGAGCCCGCAGCTCACGCCTGGAATCCTAGCTACTCAGATCTGAGGATTGTGGTTTGAAACCAGACTGGGCAGGGAAGCCTGGGAGTCCACTCATATCTAATTAACCACCATTAAAAAAACAAACAAACAAACAACAAGCCCCCAAACAAACCAAACCCAGAAGTGGAGCCGTGGCTTCGGTGTTAGATAGAGGACCAGCGTAAGGCCCTGAGTTCAAGCCCCAGCACCATCACAACAAAACAAAGAGACTGAGAGGATGGAGACCTGGAGAAAGGACACAGCCGGTGGATAGATGGATGAGGAGCAAGAGCCTGTGCTCTGCAGCAGGACTGGAAAGAAAGGGTTTCTTCTAGGCGCTAGGGAGGAAGAGACAGACAGGAAGTAGGTGTTAGGACTGGAGTGGGTGGGTTCCTGGCAGGAAGCAGACATGAGAGCCTGCCATCCAGGAAGAGCGGGGACCAGCGCATAAGTAATGGCTGCTTCCCTGAGAAGCCTGCCTCCCAGCAGACCTTCCAGAACGGCTCGGCTGAGGGGCTGAGGGGCTGAGCTGCTCCGCATCCCAGGAGAGGTGCCTGCTCTCTCGGGGGCCCTGTCTTTGGAAAACAGATATTATTTTAAACTGTCATGCCGTGTTCACCATACTCTGGCGCTGTTACTCCAGCTGGTTCAGTCTTGTGTAAAATGGTGTGATTGAGGTAGCTGAGGTGTGTGTGCACACTCACAGGGGTGTCCGTTGTTGTGCACAGGACTTGGGGTGTTGGGGTTTAAGCTGCCTCCTCCTTTAGCGAGTTCATGTGTTAGGCTGATGTCTGGCCAGCTCTGGCCTCTCATTGGCTGGGGCAGGGCTGGGGTCTGGGCTTCTTCCTCAGGGATGGGTGGGTCCGGACCCCTGGGTCTCAATGGATCCACAAGTAGTTAGGAGCAGTGCCCAGCCCAGGCCCCGCCCCTCCGGAGCCACTGATAGCTCTTGCTCCACTTTGTTCCTCCTGTCTGCGTTGGGACATCCAGTCTGGGGTCCCCAGGTCCCCGCGCGGGGGGCCGAGGACTCTAGCCAGTCCTCCTCACACGTACTCTGGAGTTTTTTGAGCCTACTGCCGGGAAGGCCCTGGAGAGGGAGGGAGGAGGCTGCGGGAGGAGGGAGGGCCGCTCTCCAGCTATCCCAGGAATGAAAAACACTGGCTGTCTAGGGAGCGTTTTCCTGAGCTCTTTGCCTCGCCCGTCCGTGGCTGTCCGGGGCTCTCCTCCGTCTCAGCGGCGTTGCAGTGTGAGTGACGCCGTCTTGGTCTCTCTCTCTCTTAGCTGAGCAGCTCAGGCCGCCACGGTTCTCATTCCAGACAAACTCGTGCAGCTGGGGGTGGCTGCGCTGGTGGAGGCAGAAGCTCAGTCATTTTGTGTGAGAATAGCCTAGGTTTCAAGTACCGGCAATAGCTGAAGTCATTTGTTTGCCCAGAAAACACTTTCTTTGCTTCCTGGTGTCTCTGGGCTTGAACTCATGGCCTCCTAACTTGTTAGGTGAGCACTCTACCACTTGAGCCACGGCCCCAACCGTGCCCAGCACACATCTGAGCACCCGTTATGTACTGGCCCCACATGAGGGTGGGACCCGGAGCGTCACATCACAGACTCTCACCGGGATTTGGGAGGAGGGACCCTAGCCCATCGGGGATTGGACTCAAGCCCTTGCGAGCCTCAAACAAACCCCGATCCTTGTATCTGTGTCTCCTGTTGGGCTGGGGTTGTAGGCGTGAGGCCTTAGGCCTGGCTGCCAGTGGCCTTTTGAGATCCCTTGTCGCGTAGTAAGCTGCTCCCACCCGTGGGGTTGTTCTTGAGAGAACCTGGGATGGAAAGAGGCAGATGGTGGATGCGGGCGGTGCTGAGGGCTGTACCAGGCCGCGGCGCCCAGCCGTGCTCCAGTGCCACATACAGGGCCCTTGGGGTACGCAGAGGCAGCTGCCCGCCCCTCGCGCTCTGAGCCACACTTGGGCGGGCGCGGCTGGCGGGGCCTGGGAACATCAGACGATGTCACATCACTCGAGGCACCGAGTTCAGATTCTCCCGGGGTCTCGTGGTGGCTCCCGCGTACCGGCAGGTGTTAAGGTCAGGGGGCGTGTGATTCCCCGCATGGCCAGGTGGGCCCTCGCCCTTGAGGCTCTGGTGCTGGAGGATCTGTGTTTCCACACCCCGGGGTGGGTGACGTGGCTCGGGGAACGGTTACCCCGTCATTGCCCGGCCCAGTGTTGAGTGATGCTGGGGGCGGGGGGGCCCTGGCTGAGCAATCACTGTCGCCTGGCGTCTGCAGGTGGAGGCGGAGGCCGTGAACCGTTCCATCACCATCGCCAACCAGACCAACTGCCCCCTGTACGTCACCAAGGTGATGAGCAAGAGCGCGGCCGAAGTCATCGCCCAGGCCCGGAAGAAGGGTGAGTCCCGCGCCTGGGGCGGCGGGAACCCGGGGAGGGTCGGCTCCCTTTCCAGTGCTCCTGCCAAGTGGGCCACCAGCGGCTCCTTCCAGCATTAACCTAATTACAGCCCGGCGGGGCGGGCGGCTCAGGTTTCCTCCCTTTGTTCCCGGTGAAGGCCTTGTGCGGATCTATTTAAGGGCAAGGCCGGGCGGGCAGGCCTTCCCGACCCCCATAGAAAACTTGGGCTGCATTTTCCTGAGTCTGAACAGACAGGTCACTCTTTTCCTCAGGCTGGAAGTCCTGCTGGTAATCACTCCTCTGCAGAACTGCCTGTCTCCCTGCGCCACCCCCCCCAAGCCCCAATCGTGCCAGCTGCTCCCTGCCAATCAACTACGGCGCCATCTCTGCCAGGCTGCTTCTCTGGTGGCGATGGTTCATTGATAAGGGTCTTGGAAACTTAATTTACTGAGTGCGGCTTGCTTTTCCCCAGGGGCCGCTCGGTCCCTGCCCTGCTCCGCACCTGCCACCACTGTGTGCGTCTGGTTAATCACATGGCATGTTCCAGGCCCGTGATTGGCATGCGGGACCGAGAGCGCACACACCTGCCCTTGGGCTGCTTTGACACAGCGCCGGGCTGGGGCCATTTCTTCCCTTCTTCCCACTGTCCTCTCCCTGCCCCTTGGCCTCTCTGTATTTCCCCATCTCTGTGTATTTTTTTCCTTCCTCCACTGGGTTCTGATTGCTTTTTGTTGCTGTTTGTGTGGGTCCTGGGGGTCCCCCTCAGGCTTGCCAGGGAATGTGTTCTGCCCTCCTTGCTTTTAGTTTCTTCCGATCGGGCTTTGAGCTTTTGTCTGGTCTAGTCTCAGACCTTGGTCCCCTACCTCTGCCTCCCCAGTTACTGCCATTATAGTAGCATACTACCAGGTTGGTTTTTGTTTTTGTTCCCTCTTGATTTCTCCTTCCCTAAGCTCAAGTCTTTATTTTCCTTGCAGCTTTTCTCTTGCATTCTTTTTTCTCTCTCTCTTGTCTCCTTTTCCCTGTCAGTCAGGGAGCATTTGGGCCTCTCTGGCTCTTTGCTTCTCCTACTCTGGTATGTGGTTCACATGGCTCAAGGAGGGCTTTGGGTTTTCCGCTGGCAGGTGATGCACCCAAAGCCCCAGATCCCATGGCCCAGTGGCCATGGGATTAGCTCGTCCCCAGGCACGGTGGTAGCTTTGGGGGCAGATGCAGTTCACTTCTGGCTCTGGTCTTCAGAGGGTCTAGGGCTCTACCCCAGACTATTGCTGTGCTCCGTGTTCTTGGGAGCCTGCCCCCTGCTGGCAGTTTAAGGAATTAACATTTTCAAAGCAGGAATGTATTTGCCTAAATAATGTGATCTACTCAGAGTTGGCTTTGAATTGTCAAGGTGACTTTGTGGGTGGTCAGGGCGGTGGCTTGGTGAGCCGGTTCTCGGCTGTGCACTTCCAAAGCCCCTCCCCCGGAGAAACCCAGACTCCCACTGGTGTGGGGCTGGAAGGTATCAGTGTGGAGCTGAGTTCTGCCCCAGGGCTGCACCCCCCTTCTCCTCGGAGCCTTTGGCCCTGGGTGCATCTCGGGGCACACCCCAGAGGCAGTTATTTCAGTCTGTTCTGGAACAGGGCCTTCTGTGTGTGAGCCCACTGAGCCACGCAGCAGCAGTTCCCAGGGCGCCGGTTGCCCTTTAGTCCTTGAAAGGTTTAGTGTGGGACACACCTGAGTGGTGGGAAGGAATTCTAGCACATTTGTGTGCCGGTCCATAAACCCAACAAGGCCCGTCCTTCTCCAGGCTGGAGGTGGGGGTGGGGGGGCTCTTTCCATCTCAGAACATCTGGCAACTTCCGAGAGGGAGCCCAAGCAGGAGCTGCCACATTTCCGGTGTCCTCTGAAGCTCAGAGCTAGGCAGGAGGGCCCTTGGGATGTGGCACTGGGCATCCTTGCACGATCAGGGCACAGATCGCCACGCTCACGCTGCATGGCCTCACCGTCACACTTGGAGGTTATTTGGCACAGGCAACACTTGGGATCTCGTTACTCACCAAACCTGCTAGGAGCTGGAGCCTGACCCCCAGCAGAGGCCGGGGTGGTGAAGCAAGGAGTCCCAAGAGCAGCAGGCAGTGTTGGGGCTCGGTCCCTGGGCCGGTGGAATGGCTCGGTTCAATGCTGGCTTCTTGGGGCTCGGCATCCCCACGGCCAGATGTTGGTCTGTTCTCTACCCACTGTCAGGGGAGGGATTTGGCAATGGCTCGTGGGGTGAGGCTGATGACGTGCGAGGGAAAGAGGAGAGGACGAACACAGTCATGTCTGGTTATCTCGGTGATTGGATAACCCAGGGCTGGTCCAACCTGGAGCTTGTGAGACAGGCAGAGCCAAGTGGACAGCTCGCCTCTGGCCGCGGTGTCCTGCGGAGGGGTGCGTTTCCACCTCCCGTGGGGTCTTCAGCCCCCCCCTGCCCCCGCACCCAGACATGGGTAAGCACTGCTGTGGCCGCCTGCTGCTCGTTTCTTCATCCTTCATCCACACCGTTTTCCTTCGGGGCACTTCCGGCCCAGGTGCCCGGAAGCAGCAGTGGCTTGGGCCCTCGACACCTTCTAGAGCAGGGAGGGCACGAGGTGGTTCATGTCGTGCACAAACCGTGCAGGATGAGCGCCGGGGGAACCGGGGGGCGGGGGGGGGGGGATGGACCCAGCAGGCTGGGGTGAGGGAAGGCAGCTGTTAGGTCACCACCCAGCCAACAGTAGGGGTCCTTCTCCCAGTGAGGCCCAGCAGAGCCGCTGCGCCTGGGTCTAAGGAGATTGTTCCAGGGAGTGAGGATGCCGCGTGCACCTGTGAGCTCGATGCGGGCGTCGGTGCGGGAGACCGCCGTCACTCTCCTTCAGCCCGCTGAGCCACTGGCCCCAGAGCAGCCTCCTGCACATCAAGTAACAGAATCACAGCCGGGACCGAATACTTTCCAAACTTTGTAGTTTTTGGTGGTACTTGAGGTTCAGCTCGGGGCCTCAAGCTTGCTGGGCAGGCGTTCTACCCTCGAGCCACCTCTCCGGCCTTTTTTTATGCTGGTGATTTTTGAGATAGGGTCTTCTTACCTTCCTGCCTTGGTGCCTGCCTGTCGGGGCTGAGATCGCCTACTCTAGGCTCCCTGGCTTTAGCTGGGATCACAGGTATGTAACCCCCCCTCCCCCCGCACCTACTTGAGAAGGGAGACGGTGAGCTTTTCCACCGTGCTTGCCTTGAACTGTAGTCCTCCTTATCTCAGCCTCCCACAGAGCTGGGATTACAGGAATGAGTGAGCCACAGGCACCCAGCCCGTTTTTTGTTCTTGAGAAAACATAGCCATTTGTCAGTTTAATCTTCTCCTTTCATGGGAGAGAAGCGGACGATCATCTTCTGTATTCAGAAGAGAATACAGATGGGAAGCAGAGTCTGGATTCAGACTGCAGCGTGTCTCCTTTCTCTGAAGGCTAGGGTGGGATTTCCTCCTGAGAATGGGCTACATTCAGGTTGTATTTTTGACCACGTAGGAGTCCAGTATGGCTGCTGATGCTTTTTGTGTGTGGGAGACGGCTCTGGGCAGTGCCTGCGACCTCATTTGTGAGGTGGACACCCCTCTCCACTCCCTTCTTTACTCCCAGACCCAGAACTGGAAGCAGAAGATCCAAACAGTTGTGTCAGCTGAGGGACAGTCAACCCTGGGAACAGAAATCACAGACGGGACTTGTCATGCTGGACAGGGTGGGCTGGGTGCTTGGGCATCGTGGAGGTCATGTAGTCATGCAGTTAGGGACCTGTGGGGACCCCTCACCATGGGGGGCCCAATCATGGAAGTGAAGATAAGGTGCCACATTGCAGTCTTAAGATAAACCTCTATCTTGGCAGGTGGACTCAGTGTGGTTGTCATAAAATCCCAGCAGAATCTGTATTAGAAAAGTAGCCAAAGGGGGTGGGGTGGGAGGATGGAGACAAGCAGATTTGTTTTAGGGAATTGGCTCAAGTAGTTCTGAGCTGGCAGGTCTAACACCCGTGGGCAAACCCAGCAGGGTAGAATCCCATGAGAGACAGGCCTGGTGGAGGCAGAACCCTCTCCCTCTGGTCAAGTGCACTCATTTGAGTGCACTCATTTGTCGTGTGATCCAGCCACTGTGGGATGAGATCCTGGATCTCATTTTCAGCCATCTCCGCTCTGGATCTGTAAGACACAATGGGGCTCTTTCAGGGCAGACATTTGAATCATTGTTGGTGGTACTTGACCTGGGATTTTGGAGTCCTGGATTCATTCTTCCCCGTCCCCGCCCCATTAGGCACATTAATGTGATACGAAGATGTTCCACGTCGTCAAGTATGCGCCAGAACCCTGCATCCCAGAAGTCTTTGACCGGGAGCATTCAGTTGTGAGATGCTGTGTATCCACTGGCTCTGTGGCCCGTGTGGGGTTTTGCTAGTGTAACTAGAGGCATAGTTGCCTTTGGAGTGTGTTAGATTAGCAAGTCAGTTCCAGAAACCTCAGAGCCAGTTCAGACAATCACATTGGAGATTTCATTTCTCATTAGGCATGATGGTCCGAGAGAGCCGGGGGGATGTCAGCCGAGAGGCCAGCCTGGGCTCCGTGGGGTGGGGGTGGGGGGCTCTGACCCCAAAGTGGAAAAGGATTTTAATTTTATTTCTTGGTACCAGACTCTTAAGCGCACAGTCCTGAGGCCCTGGAGCTGTGGAGGACAGTCTGAGAGAGAGTCCCTCTCTCCCCACCTGTCCACCCAGTCGCCTTCGCGCTCTGCTTTTGTGGCTTGATCGTTTCTGTTGTTCCCGCTTTGGGTTTGTCCTCCTGCTTCTTGCTCATGGGAAACGACTGAAGTCTCAGAGCCAGGAGCTGTCAGACATTTCTCACCCTGGCCCGGCATTTATTCTTCATGAATGCACTGGGGCCCCAGGCGGGTTTGTGAATAAACATCACCCGCCAGTCCCCTGCATTCCGGCTTCCTTAGCGGGCCTGCCAGAGGCCGGCCGGGGTCACCGCCCTCAGTGTAGACTTTCCCTGGAGAAGGAAGTCACGGAGCTCCCGAAGCCGCCAAGAAAGTGTCGGCAGGGTCCGGGTTTATTATGGTTAGTGCAAGCATCTCTGCTGTCCGTGACTTCACTGGGCTGCGGCAGCCCGTCCCTCTGTGGCCCCCTGTGTAGAGCTGAGGCTGGGAGAGGAGCCCTGGATGAGGCCCCCAGTGTGGTGGGGAAGGTGGGGGACGGAGCCCCAGCCCGCAGGCCCACTCTGCCTGCCCTTGGCCTGGGTGGTGCACTCCTGTCAGCCCTCGGGGACTGACGAATAGAGATGGGATCATGAGGTACAAGGCTCTGCGAACCAAGCAAAGCAGAAAGGAGCCCCCGTGGTCTCCCGGTCTCCCGTGCCCGCCTCGCCTGCCCCTGCTTCTCCCCGTTTTGGCTTCGCTTTGCTCAGCTCTGCTCCAAGGAGGCAGGTTCTGGTCAGCAGTGGCCTTGGATGCTCCGACCCGGTTCTGAGTTTCCCCAGGCTGAAGGCTTTGGGGGGGGGGTTCCCAGCCCTTTGTCCAGCTTGCCCCCCTCTCATCTGCTGTGGGTAGCAGCTCCTCCCTCCGCCTCGGGGTTCCAAAGACAGGACTGAGGTGCGCTCAGCCAGGTCCCGGGAGCTCAGAGAGACGGGGACGCCGCTCCGGGCCCTGGCAGACGGTCAGGCCAGCTTTCCTCCAAGCTCTTCCAGGCCAAGAAACCGGGCAGCCTTCAGGCCCAGAGAGCCTTGGCTTTTCTCGCTTGTACACACGTTACCTCTCCGCTCAGGCAGTTTGGCTGCACCTCCAGCCCTGGCTGGGTCAGAAATTACACTTCTCCACACCGAGTTAAGATGCCACCAGATCTTTGGGTGGAAGGCCCCAACCAAGAAGCCAGGGGCCTGGGAGAGCCCCTGGGCCCTCCCCCCCCCCCCCCGGACTTCCTGCCCAGGCCTCTTTCCGGCCAGGTGTCCTGTGATTTTGGGGAGCCCTCCCTTCTGCTTGGGGGTCGCTTCTGCTTGCCTGCCTCGGGCTGGGTTGGGCGGAGCGGCCACTCCTTGGTGAAATTCCTGCGGCAGGAGGAGGCGGCCCTGAGCGGACAGTCAGAGCGGGGCAGGGAGAGGCCGCCGGAGCCTCTCAAGTGATAAGCCTTCATAAAGACCGTGTGTGTGTGGAGGGGGGGGGGGGAGCGCATTCCTGCCTGAGCTGGCGCTGGCCTTGGGGGCCCTGGGTTTGGAGGCCAGAAGGCCTGACGGGGTTGGGGAGGAGAGGAGGGAATTTAGATGATCCCAGATCAAGTTCCAGCTCTGACGCCTTTCATGCATAAAGTATTAGGCCATTTAATCCGCTTGACATGGGTGCGTCGAGTACCTCCTCCGTGCCGGCAGATAAACTATCTCCAGTAGACGGGAGAGCCAGGAGGACGGGTTCGCCGACAGGCGGCCCGAGGCCTGAGTTTGGCCTGTGTGTGGGGGAAGAGGTGCCGGGGAGCTCCCGCTTGGAATTCTAGCTCCTCAGGAGGCTGCGATCTGAGGATTGTGGTTCAAAGCCAGCCTGGGTGGACAAATCCATCCGATGACCTCCAGCTAACCAGGGACGGGCTGAAGCGAAGGCGGGGGGTCCAGTGGCAGAGCGCCCGTGCCGAGGGCGAAAGCCGAGTGGGAAGAAGGTCGTCCTTGAGGGCGACGGGGCGGGTTCCTCAGCAGGGTGTTCTGCAGGAGGTGTCGGGAGAGGATGGTGTCGACGAAGATGGTTCTGGAAGTGCCCTGGACAACGGGGAGATGGGGACGGCCTAGGAAACCCGCACTCAGGTCCTGTCGGGATGAGCTGGGACCGGCGGCGAGGCCTGGCTGAACGGGCGGAGGCCGTAGAGCTCTGCCACTCGCGTGGAGCCTCCCGCCCCTCGCTTCCTGGCTCGCGTGGAAAGGCCCGCAGGGCCCGCGGCCCGCTGCTGGAGCTGCTGTTTTTTCTGGACCGTCGTATTAACGGGCTCCGCTTCCCGAGACAGAAACCCTGATAGTGTAACGGTGCAAAACTTTGCTTCTTATCTGAGAGCATCGCCTGGCGATCCGGTGTCTGCCGTGGGCGGTGCCCCCCAGGTGGGGAGTAGGGGAGCCAGGTTGTCTTTTGGGCAGATCCAAATGACTGCTCTCAAATACCCGTGCCTAGCGACGCCACCTGTGCTAGCCTCTCACTGACCCTAGGCCTGGACCAGACCCGGCGGGGTGGGGGTGGGGGTGGGGGATGGGAGGCGGGGGGGGGCCTTCTGGTCCCTGCTAAGGTCAAGTCCCAGAAGAAGAGCTTTGGACCGGTTCTTGGAAGTTGGATATTGTTCGCGAAGCTGGACGTTGGTGATGTGGGAGGCGGATGGGTGCAGGGGATTGGATGGTCACCCCCGGAAGACAGTGACCCCAGGGAAACGGACAGGACCCCGGGGAAATCCTCCCGAGTGCCCGCTTGGGGGTGGCTTTGGCTGGCCGAGCGGCTTGACTTGCGTCGTCCACGTCTTCGTGTTTAGGACGGGGGTGGTGTGTCACACACGCATGGGTGTGCCCCGGACAGGCGGGGAGGCCCAGGAGGGGTGGTGTGATCTCCCCTGCCGCGGGGAACTGAGCCCCATGTGTTCTGCCGGTCAGGAACCGTGGTTTACGGCGAGCCCATCACGGCCAGCTTGGGGACCGACGGATCCCATTACTGGAGCAAGAACTGGGCCAAGGCCGCCGCCTTCGTCACCTCCCCACCCCTGAGCCCCGATCCAACCACGCCGGACTTTCTCAGCTCCCTGCTCTCCTGGTGAGTCGGGGGGTCAGGGGTCAAGGGTCAGGGGTCACACTTGGTGTTCTCAGTCGTGTCACACCGTGCCGACCAGGTGGGTGGCAACATGGTGGCCATGAGCAGGCTTGTGTTGGGGGGGGGTCCCTGAATGAGGACAGAGGAAGGATTCTGTCACCCACCCTTCCTGCCGGTCAGCCAAAGGGGCTGAGAAGCCACCGGGCCCGCTGGTGAATGGAGGGCCCGGGTGGCGTCCGGGCGGAGCCTCACGCGCCCTGTCTCCTCCAGTGGGGATCTGCAGGTCACCGGCAGCGCCCACTGCACCTTCAACACCGCCCAGAAGGCCGTGGGAAAGGACAACTTCACGCTGATCCCCGAGGGCACGAACGGCACGGAGGAGCGGATGTCCGTCATCTGGGACAAGGCCGTGGTAAGGCCCCCGCCCCCCGCCCCCCCCGCCCCCCCCCCCCCCCCGCGTGGTATCTCTTGCCACGGAGGTTTGAACTCAGGGCTTCTCGGCACTGCTCAGTCACTCCCCCCGCTCATGCTGGCCTTGAACTGCCTTTGGGAGCGTTCTAGAAGCCCGTACTTGTGAGACAAGAGGGCTTGGGTTTGGAAGTCCTCGGCCCTTCCTCGGAGGTGCTTTCCTGTTGGATCTCACCGTGTTTTCGTACCGTGACTGTCGGAGTGGTGCGGACTGGAAACTGGCTGGAGCTGCGACTTGTGCTGTCCGGTCCCGCTTGGTGCCGCCTTCTGCTCGGGGTCATCGGTGGTTTTCTCAGGGCCAGGATTTAGCCTTTGCCCTGCCACAGGTTTCTAGTTGCCTCCTTGGAACAGACTCTGACTTTTTGGGGGGGGATATGGAGACTTCTTTTGGCTCATTCTGGGGCTTGGACTCAGGGCCTGAGCACTGTCCCTGGCCTCTTTTTGCTCAAGGCTAGCACTCTGCCACTTGAGCCACAGCGCCACTTCTGGCCTTTTCTGTATATGTGGTGCTGGGGAATCGAACCCAGGGCTTCCTGTATACGAGGTGAGCACTCTGCCACTAGGCCACATTCCCAGCCCCTATGTAGACTTTTTATTGGGATGTTTTAAAATAGAAATGCAGATTTTCTGTTTCCTAATGAGCTTTTTTTTCACATAAATAAAAATCACCTTATTTCCGCTATAACAACAATGAACACCTCGACAAATGCAATTCCCCCCCCCCCCTTGTTTTTTGATGCTGGTCCTGGGGCTTGAACTCAGGGCTTGGGTCCTCTACCACTTGAGCCATAACTCCACTTGGTTATTTGTAGATAAAAGTCTCATGGATTTGCCTGCCCGGGCTGGCTTTGAACTATGTAGCTAGGATTACAGGCGTGAGCCACCACTGCCCAGCTTGTTTCTGAATTATTTGTACTCGCATGAGAATCCTTGTAGGCATGTTGCAAGGGGTGTGTAGATTGTTGAAGTCTGTAAGTACACAAGGTTAAAATTATTTCAAGAGAGATGAAACTACTTCCAAAGCAGTCCAGTCTGAATGGGCGTTACGAACCAAGAATGAAATCACCGCTGATTGGACGAGGGAATTTTGAGTGTCTCCCATCACTGATGAGAGCGAGTGTTGTTTTCCTAGTGCACATTGGCCATTCCCCTCCCCCCCTTGCATCTGTTGTCACCTCCACCCATCAATCTACAGAATGTCGAGTGGGTTTAGGAAAGGAAGCATCTGGAATGTGATTGGCCCCCTCCTGTCTACCCTGGGAAGGCAGACACAGGACTCGGGCCAGGAGCCTAGACGTGTGCCTCTACGTTAGGAGGAGGACATCTCAGTTGCAGGCGCCAGTGTGTGTTTCTTTACCGCAAGGAAGCATCACAGCTCCAGCTGTCTGACGTGCCTGTCGTGTGTGTGTGTCTGTGTGTGTGTGTGTGTGTGTGTGTGTGTGTGTCCATCCCTCAGGTCACCGGGAAGATGGACGAGAACCAGTTTGTGGCTGTGACCAGCACCAATGCGGCCAAAGTCTTCAACCTTTACCCCCGGAAAGGCCGTATTGCAGTGGGATCTGATGCCGACCTGGTCATCTGGGACCCTGACAGCGTGAAGACCATCTCTGCCAAGACGCACAACAGTGTGAGTGAGGGGGTCCCTGTGCACGCACCCCCGACGGAGCCTGTGAGGCAGACCCAGCGTAGCCTGTGCAGAGCTGGGCTTTGGGCTGCAGTCCCCACGTGGCAATGCCCAGAGACAGGAAGGGAGCGTCTGTCTGGGAGGAAGTGTCCCAGGATCTCTTGTAACTTGTGATTTGCTGAGAGAGGGGAAAAAAAAAAAATCTTTTTCTTCGGTCAGGAAGATTGTCCCCCTCATCCACTTATCGGAGGGCTTCGGCGGCTCCTTGGGGGTCCTCAAAGTGATGCCAGATGTCAGGCCTCTAGAAAGAACCAGGCGTGATTCCGTCTTGAGTAGCAGCCACATGCAGTGGGCGTGGCCCGCAGTGGGCGTGGCCCGCAGTGGGCGTGGCCCGCAGTGGGCGTGGCCTCGGGGCCGGCACAGGGCCCCAGGCTCCCATCGGGGCCGTCTCAGAAGCCTGGACTGCGGCTGCCGTCCCTGCTCTGGTGGCAGCGGTTGGTCAGCTCCCGTCTCTCCCTGTCAGTAGGTCGGGGTGCAGGTTGCCGGTTACAGGCTTGGGGAGTTCCTGCCTCTCCATCCGGAGCCTGGGCACGTGCATCTTAGGTGCCTCTGCTGAGATGGAGAGGGTCAGCAAGATCGGTGAGTGTCCTGTGGCTTTGTGGGAGCACCGGGCACAAGGTTAGGGTGCAAGATCTAACCAGCGAATCGTAGGTGTACAGCATGAGGAGAACGAGGGCCCTGGAAAGATCTGGAAACACCTCGGGTAGGGGTGCTCCGTGCTAGACCTCCACTTGGAGTGCTTTTTTTTTTTTTCTGGCGATGCTCTTGTGAATGTTCATGGCTGGCTGAACGGTGATTTCCCCTCCCATCGCCACCCCCCCCATCGCTGGGGTCGCGGCCCGGGCCCCTGGCACTTGGCTTGAAGCGGGCTCTTAGTGAAGAGGGTGCTGGGTGCCAAGTTCTGAGGGGAAAGCCGGCTCCAAAGGAACTGGGTTCCGATCTGCTGCTCCCGAGGGCCCCGGGGCCAGGGCAGGGCCCTGCCTCTCGGGGACAGGCCCTTTGCCAGGTCCGAAGCCTCTCACGCGTGGACAGAGAGGCGTGTAGTGTTATGGTGCGATTTGGCGGTCCAGCCAGAAGTAGAACCCAAAATGGCCCTGGGCTCTTCCCTGCCAGACTGCGCGTGTGGGGAGGAAGTGCTGTCCGTCCTTCGTGGGGTTCCTTCGGCAATCAGAGGGGCAGTCAAGTTGGGGCCCGGCCTTGGGGGCTCCCCAGCTGGGTGGAGAGAGACCTCGCTGCCCCGTGGCCAAAGGCACTGCCCGCCCCTGTGCAGCGGGTACCCGAGGAGGCTGGTGCCGGGCACTGGAGCGGCGGGAAAGGGATGGGCGTGGCCTAGGCCTGGAAGAACCGCTGGGCAGGGCCTCGGAGGCGGGGTTGAGTTAATGTAGCCTAGCGCCACACAGCTTCTGGAGTGTGTGTGTGTGTGTGTGTGTGTGTGTGTGTGTGTGTATAGCCTAGCGCCACACAGCTTCTGGAGTGTGTGTGTGTGTGTGTGTATAGCCTAGCGCCACACAGCTTCTGGAGTGTGTGTGTGTGTGTGCGTGTGCGCGTGTGTGCGCGCGCCGGTCCTGGGGCTTTAACGCAGCCCAGGCTCTGTCCCAGCGCTGTTTTCGAGGCTGATGCTCCAGCACTTGAGTCACAGCTCCACTTCTGGTGTTTTGGTGGTGGTTCATTGGACATAAGAATCTCACGGACTTTCTGGCCTGGGCTGGCTTTGAACTGTGATCCTCAGACGTCAGCCTTCTGAGTTGCCTGGATTATAGGCATGAGCGACTTGCCGGTGCCTGGCTCAGCTTCTGGATGTTTCATGTCTGGGTGTCAGTGAAGGGAGGTCCCAGGCTGAGGACTGTAGGAAATGGGGGGGCCCAGGCTGGCACGGGTGGGGGGCCCAGGCCGGGCCTGGGCTCGGGGTGGGGTCGGGAGGTGGCCACGGGAGGTGCCGCGTGCCCGGAGGCTGGCGTCTGGTGTGGGGCGGCCCCCCGGCTTGGATGTGAGCAGGAGCCGCGGAGGTCAGGACCCAGGCCACCCCCAGGGCCCAGCGGAGAGGCCCGTGATGTGGAGCGGCCTGCCGGGAGGGGGCGCCCCGTGCACCCAGGGCCTTGTCCCCACTCTGCCCGCGCCCACTCGGCGCTCGGCCTCCGTACCTGGGCCGTGGGACACGAGTCCTAGACGGGGTCGGTGACGGGGAGCTCCTGGGGCGGCCCCGGGGGTCGGGCCCCGCTCTGACGCCGCCTCCCCCCCCCCCCCCCGTCCAGGCCCTGGAGTACAACATCTTTGAAGGCATGGAGTACCGCGGCTCTCCGCTGGTGGTCATCAGCCAGGGCAAGATCGTCCTGGAGGACAGCACCCTGCACGTCACCGAGGGCTCGGGCCGCTACATCCCCCGGAAGCCCTTCCCGGATTTCGTGTACAAGCGCATCAAGGCCCGGAGCCGGGTGAGTGGCCCCCGGGACCCTGGTGCCCTCGGGGGGTGCGGACGCGGAGGTGACCGCGTGTGCGCAGGGCGGGTGTGAGGAGGAAGGTGAACCGGATCCCCACTCCCGGAACCCTGGTGCCCTCGGGGGGTGCGGACGCGGAGATGACCGCGTGTGCGCAGGGCGGTGCGAGGAGGAAGGTGAACCGGATCCCCACTCCCGGAACGTGACACCCGGGTGGAGGAGGGGGCGGTGCACACCCCTCAGCCGGCACGGGAAGGCGTTGCGGGAGGGGGCACTGGGAGTCGGGCTTCAGAGGTGAAGGAAGAGGTTGCCAATGTAAAGAGTGGGGGCAGGAGACGTGGGCAGGGGACTGCGGGGGGGGGGAAGGGGGGGACACAAGAGTCTGAGCTGTAAGGGATTACAGGAAGAGGGGGGTTGGAAATGCAGACAGTGGCATCACACCTCCTTCTAGAGGGTTCTCCTCGGGGTTGAAGGTCAAGTGCCTTACGAGGGGCACGGTGGGGTGGGGGTGGCGGGGTTTTCCGTCACCCACCTCACGGGGAGTCCCCTGGGCTGGACCCCCCCCCCCCCCACGGGTCCGTCTGCCGCCCCTGTCCCCGTCCGGGGCGTCCAGGCCGACGTGGACGGGAGCCCCCCCCTCCCGGCCCGCATCACGGGCGCCCGTTGTGTTGCAGCTGGCGGAGCTGAGAGGGGTCCCCCGAGGCCTGTACGACGGGCCCGTGTGCGAGGTGTCGGTGACCCCCAAGGCGGTGACGCCCGCCTCCTCCGCCAAGACCTCGCCCGCCAAGCAGCAGGCCCCGCCCGTCCGGAACCTGCACCAGTCGGGGTTCAGCTTGTCCGGTAGGGCGGGCTTCGGGGGTCACGGGGGAGGGGAGGGGAGGGCGGGTCCGGCCAGTGTGAGGCCGAGAGTTCAAATCCCGGGGTCAGGAGGGGGAGACACAACAGGTGGGACGGGTCTGGGTTGTGCGTCGCCAGCCCCCTCACCCCCGCCTTTTCTCTCTCCCCCCACCCCCCCACCCCCCAGGTGCTCAGATCGATGACAACATCCCCCGCCGCACCACGCAGCGCATCGTGGCCCCCCCGGGCGGCCGTGCCAACATCACCAGCCTGGGCTAGAGCGCGGGCGGGGCGGGGCGGGCAGCTGAGGACATTCCACGACTCCCCTCTTCCTTTCGGTCACCCCCCTCCCCCCCCTTTTTCTTTTTAAAGAGCCTGTGATAGTTGCTGTGGGCAGCCAGTTCCTGGGGGCTCCCGCCGGTTCCCCCCACCCCTCCCTCACTCCAGCTCTAACTTGGAGTTTCTGAATTTCCACTTCCCTCCACAACCGCGCCCCCCTGCCCTCCCTCCCCCTCCCCCCAGCCACACCTCCCCCCCACGGCGCCTCCTGCCGTGCCCACGACGCCCCCTGCTGGACGCCTCCCCCATCACGGGAAGCAGTGACCTGCCCAGAGCTGCCTTTTTGGGGTTTGTTGTTAATTGTTTTTAAGGTTTTCTTTGTGGGGCTGGGGAGGGATGGGGTTGGAGGAGGATTTTTTTCTTTTTTTTTAAATACTAAATTGGAAAGTCGAATTCTTTATGAATCCACGGGGCTTGAACTGGACAGGCTGAGGATGCAGGGATAGAACCCGGGGCTCACGCGGGGCTGGGTGAGCTCTCGCCCTCCAGTGGGGTTCCCCCCCCCACCCCCCCGCCCACACCTCTGTCTCCTGGATCACCTTGGGCCTGGATTTTGCCGCAGATCCGATCTTTGGGGGGTTTCCTGTGCCGTTTCCCCCTGGCGCCCCCTCTCGTCTCCCCCTGGCTCGTCTGTCATTCAGGGCTCTCTTCAGATCCCCGTCTCTCCCCCGTCTGTCCCAGCCTCGCCCCTCCTGCCCAGAGTCCCAGGACGACTGGTGCTAGCTGCCTGGGGCCAGGTGCAGGGGTGGCCTGACAGCCCGTTCCCCGGGGGCTTAGGACGGGGCCACGCGGTGCCGACACGGGGCTCGGAGTGTAGAACGGGAGCAGGGACCATGGGGTGTGGCCTGGCTGCAGGTGGTGAACCCCGTGAACACAGCCCTGGAACCCACACGCACCGCTGCACTGCCTGCGTCCCCCAGGCCCTGTGGAGGGGGGTGCGTGGTGCCCCGGGCTGCTTTCCCTCCGAGAAGGTGTCTTTTGGAGCAAACAGCAAACACCTGCTCTTCTTGTCCCGTTATTTACAAGGGTTTAACACACGGAGGGAGGGAGGGAGGCCTTCAGGGACTTAGGCAAATCCTTGGAACAAACTCACCCGCATCTCTCTTACTGACCAGCGTCTGTGATCCTAGCTACTCAGGAGGCTGAGGTCCGAGGAATGAGGTTCAGGGCTAGCCTGGGCAGGCAAGAGTTGAGAGACTCTTATCTCCAGTGAACCTCCCCAAAAGCCCGACGTGGAGGTGTGACTGAAGGGGTAGAGCACCAGCCTTGAGCGCAAAGCCCCGAGTTCAAGCCCCAGGTCTCTTAAGTGTGCATTCGCACACACACAAGTCCATTGTAGTTTTGCAAGAGGCAGGGAAATCTTTAACGAGCAGACTTAGTCACTTCAGGGCTGCAGTGGAGGAGAAACAGCGGGGCGGATAGGACTCACGGTCCCCTGGGAAGGCCGCCTTTGTGTCCCCTCCCTCTGGGCATCTCGGTGACACTTTTTCAGTAGCTGGCTCCTTTTTGTCGTTGCTGATGTTGTGTCGGATTTCTTTCCGAAGGTGTTTGCAAGTCCTCGGACGCAAAGCTAGGTTTGCAGGCATTTCTGGCCCCCAGTGTGCTGTGGTTCACCAACAGCGAGCCCCTCCTCCCCCCACACCCTCCACACGGTTTGCCTTTGGGGTTCTGGGGGGTGGGGTGGGGGGCGGCGTTGGGTTGTTGTTGTTTATTTGCTATTTTAAAGGTAAATCGCACTTTTTCCCCCCCAGGAAAAGTAATTGATTGACTTAATATATTTGTCTTTGGGGGGGGGGCGTGTTTCTTTCTCACCCGCACTTCGAGGAAGTTGGACCAGGTCGGAAAGTCACTTTTGGTTTCCGTTCTCAGAAGTGCATGCAGCTCTTCAGGATTCACTGGGCTCCCCGTTCCCCCTTGTCCCGGGTTGTTTGGTCGTGTTGCTTGTGTTCTTGAGAAGTGATTTCAGAGCTGAGGATCTCCGCGGGCCGTGTGCGCATGTTCCCCGTCGGCTTGCTTTCTGTCTGTTCCACGAACGTCCCGTGTAAACGCTGAAGTCAAGGGGCCGCGTCTCAGAGCTGAGCGACCGCAGCGACTTGATGCTCTCCGTCCCCGTAGGGTTTAACGCTAGCTGCCTTTCATCCACGCCTTGTGGTTGTCAGTCGAGAGTGCAACCTTTCGGGGCTAAAGCTAGTTGTGTGCAGCCAGAAAGGTAACTTGGGTTTTTGTTTTTGTAACCACTGTCTCCATGGCAAAATAATTATGGTAAAAGAACAAGTCTCGTGTTTATTATTCCCTAAGAACTCTGTGTTATATTACTATGGAACGTCTAATAAAGCAAAATGTGTTGATTTCAGGGTTGTGTCTGTATTGAGATGCCCAGGAGGCTACTGAGACGGTCCCATTTCCAGAATGTTCCTGACATGTCACGGGTTGCTATTCCATCCTGGTCCCAGGAAGGACCTGGTCTCATTCCAGGCAATCCGAACTCCCAGCCTATGTGGGGCACACAGAACCTGAGTGTCAGAAACATCCAGAATCCGTCCTGCTGAGGTGCAGAAGAGCGACCCACCTGTTGGGCAGAACTGGGTGGGACCTCCCTGGCCCTGGAGGAGGGACTTCCCGGGTGGGGCTCGGGGCTTCCATCCTGCTTGTTTACTGACTGGCCATCTCCGGGGCACTGCCGGAAGCCGGGACCCAAAGGCCTGGCACGGAACAGCCACGCCCACCCCAGCGGCTGGCGGTCGTGTCTCCGTGGCCCACGCTCCCCTTCCTCAAGCTGGAAACACGAATGATGAGACCCCGGGCCCCTCGTACGGCAAAGTCGTTCTCATTCCTTTCTCCTTCCCTACGTGGATGGACAAGATCACACGATAGCACAGCATTGGCCAGAAGCACACAGGCAAATTAGAATAATGGTCTGAGAATATCAGCGATATGAGAGTGGCACATACACACATAGACATAATACACGCGTACATGTGCACTTGGCACGCATATACATTGTTGGTTTTGTTTTTTTGAGATAGGGTTTCATTACATAGCTTTGAACGCCTGGTTTTCTGACCTGCCTTTTAAGGGGTGGCATCATGTCACGTCTAGCCCACAAGTTACTTTACCAAAGAAGCAAACGACTTTCTAGGCATCAAGAAACGATAGGTAATTAGGGTACTGATGGCAAAAGACATAAAATGGATGGTGGAAGACACGCAGGAATTCAGAAGAGAGCGAGAAATAGGTCTGGAAGATTGTCCTCCATCTCTTAAGGATGAAACTACCTAATGAAGGCACCGGCTGAATTCTAAATTCATGTTATCCACTGTCACACATGAACAGGCTCTTGTTTAGGCGGCTGTGGGCAAAGAGGGTGGAAAATGCTGGAAAAGAAGCTGCAGGTAGGCGGGGCCAGGAAGCAGACCACGGGCAGGTCTGAATCTTGTAGAAGGGACCACCCGGTCACAACCCACGAGGGAACAGAGCTGCATTCCTGTAGGCAGGCAGGCTGAGATGTCTCCCCCTCACAAGAAAAGGGGCCCCAAGCAGGGTAACAAATACAAAGGGAAATTAATTTCAGCACATTCTATAGATCCTGGGGCAACTGTATCGCTGTGGTAAAAACTAAAGATGTGCATCTACAGCAAGTATATGTGTAATTTCTTAGGATGATCTCGAAGGAGGAGGTATGAAGTTAGGTCATTGGTGCTGGTGAGCGCCCTCTGCTGGACAGGGATGTATTCTTCGAGGACTCACAGGGTGGGTGGGTGTCCTGGGGGGTCGCTTGGGCCCTACCCACTGCAGGGATGGATGGGGGCATCCGGGCCTGGGGGGGGGCAGGGAGACGGGCTTACCAGATCCACCACGCCCTCACCAGCTTTCCACAGACACGGTGTCGGGACCCGAGTGACCCTGGTTCTGCTGTTGGTTTCCCTCAGGTGTTGATGGACACAACTCAGTGCTCACCAAGGGTTACTCCAATGGCCGACTTACAGCCAATCCTCAGCCTCACCTCCCATCCTCTGCCTGCCGTTCCGTTCCTGCAGCTCTCAGCCAGCCCCCCAGACCATCCCGTCCTTGGGGTTCCTGGAAAAACAGCCCGTGGCGGGGTTGCTTTGTTCCGTTGTTGACAAAGGTCTTGTCCCTTGGCTTGGAATGTGCCCGGAACCCGGCTGCTTAACCGGAGCAGGTCTGCAGCTCTCCACTGGGGGGCAGCAGCGTCCAGGCTGTGTGGGGGCCAAGTCTTGCAGCCTGTCTCCCTGCCATGCCTGGGGCTGGGTCCGTCCCTGCCGGCCTGCCAGGCACCGGTATGGTTCACACCCCGTCAGTGTGGAGGCCGAAGGGCACCCGTCAGGACGCGGTTCGTGCACGCACTTTGTGTAGATGTATGGAGTGAGAATCTCCGGCATTCCCGGGTAAGTGAGGCTTCCTGGTGTACGGCCTTTTTTCCTGAGAGGCTTGCTAAGGAGTGTTTGATGCTCGTTTGCACCAGAATGACCCCATTTTCCTTTCTCTAGTCTCAGGGTTGTTTTTTTTTTTTTTGTAGAGGTGTCACCTCCTCAATTATTCCAGCTGCAGTATTAAGTATATCTAAGTATTTTAAAAGGTTGTCAGGGGCAGGGAAGGTGGCTTAGTGGTAGAGTGCTTTGCCTAGCATGCATGAAGCCCTGGGTTCGATTCCTCAGCACCACATACATAGAAAAAGCTGGACGTGGGGCCGTGGCTCAAGTTGGGAGAGTGCTAGCCTTGAGCAAAAAGAAGGTTAGGGACAGTGCCCAGGCCCTGAGTTCAAACCTCAGTACCGGCGTGTGTGCACACATACACAAGTAAATAAATCACAAAATGGCTTTATGGTAGTAAAGTAATAAAAAGGTTGTCAAGAGCACCGGTGACAAGAGTGGCGATTCTTCAAAACCCAGGCACTTGAACAGTTATGGAGTGCTGGGCATGGTTCTAAGCGTCTAACATATTTACCCAGGGAACGGTCACAACATGGTTTGAAGGCTTTCATAGATTAGGAACTGATGCCCACAGAGTTTAAATAATTTTCCCGAGTGTAGACAACTAGCAGACTGCTTCGCTGGGAGTGAAGCCAGGATGTCATTACATTCTACATTTCCAGCCACCAGGCTGTCTCTGTACTGTTGCACCCACTTACCAATCCATTTGGGAAAAGAGGAGACTAGATTTTATTACAGTTATCAGATGGATTTAATAGTTTGTTAAACAAATTTTGAAAACCGAGTCTTTAATAGTTTTGCCAAGGAGACCGAGAGGCAACGTTCCCTGCTTCCAGTAGAGGGCGCGCCCGGCACACAAATCCACCGCTTTCCTCATCTCAGTCGTTTCGCACCGATGGCAGCCCCCCCCACCCCCCACCACACGGGGCTGTGCTCAGTGCAAGAAGAGTCAACACTTGCAAATGGGCTGCGGGGGCCAGCAACAAGGAGCCCCGCTCTCCCTAGGGCCTGGCCTTTCTCAAGGATGGGAGACTGGGCAGGGCAAGGGAGATGCGTCTGTGTCTGGGTGGGCATAAGACGCCAGTGGGGCGTTCTGGGGCGCTGCCCGAAGGAGAGCTGGTCAGGACATCCCGGGGGTGAGTCAGCTCCCGGTCTGACCCGCTCAGGGGCCCCTGGATGAGATCCCCCCCCCCCGGGGGACTCGGAAAGGAGGGGGAAGAATTGACGGGAAGGGGCTCTGTGTGGAAGGCCGGGAGGGAAGCTGGGGAGAACGGCTTCACTGCCTTTCCCCGGTGTTCACGTGGCTGTGCGTATGTGCGTGTGCTTGTGTGTGTGTGTGCGTGTGTGTGCATGGTGTGGCCTTGTGACCCGTGGAAAAACTGCTCAGCTATTAACAGAGAAACGCGACACTACGAACACACCCAGAGAGAGACAGACAGAGGGACAGAATGAGGACGGTTGGAAGGACACCGCCTCCGCTGGCTTCTGTTTTGAAGTGGCACTGACTCTCAGGTGTGAGGACAGATTACCCAGCAGCCACGGCCGTGAAAGCAGCTGGGAAGTTCTTGATAATCGCAGCTCCCTCATCCCGAGCCTCTGGGGGTGGGAAGGGAGCGCGAGCCCCACTTTCTCCCAGCGGCTCTCAGGACTCGACCCCGGGAAGGGCTTCTTGCCCGTGTTGCCATCCTGCGGTGCCTCTTGGGGATGCAGAAGGCACTGCTAGTGGGGTTCTTTTTCCCTCGGTGCTGGGGGTCGATCTCCGAGCCCCACCCCAGCCCCGCTGCCAGGGCTTCCTGACCCCAGCCAGACACCTTCGATGCCACTGTGTTCAGGAGCCCAGAAGCCGCCTCGGTCGGCTCAGGCTGCCATACAAAGTGCCAAGGACTTAACCGCACACATTTGTTTGCGAGTGGCTCTGCCGGCCTAGGTTCAAGTGGGGCCTTGCTCCCTGGCTTTCCTGCTGTGCGTTCATGGCGGGGGGGGGGGGGGAGACAGAGAGAGAGGGAGACACAGAGAGAAAGGGAGAGATGAGTGAGCGAGACAGAGACAGGGAGGGAGGGAGGGAGGGAGGGAGGGAGGGAGGGAGAGATCTGCCATCAAGACCACGAATCCTATCAGATCAGGCTGCACACAGTAGGCCTCATTTAAGCTTCATTCCAGCCATCGCCACCCGCTCTGCACAGCCCCCGGGGGTCAGGGGTCAGCACGCGAGATGACAGAGGGGCGGATCTGAACGTGCACACTCCGGGAAGGGAGCTGGCCCAGCGAGTTCGCTTTCTCCCGCAGCAAGGGGTGTGCGGCGCCGCCCCGCGTGGCTGCGCCTCCCAGACCCGTTCACTGGGAGCAGGAGAGCTGGGAAATGTCGGGGTAACGGCCCGATCCAGGGAGGGGAAGCACTCATTCTCCGGGGCAGGGGTGTGGCGGGAGGAGCTGCGGCTGAGGCAGGGTCCGGGCACACCAGAGCAAGCCACAAAGAACAGACACCCCCAGGCCGGGCGGCGCCAGCAGCCACCACGCCCTTCCGGAGGTGTCATTCCACAGAAGTGCCCAGCGGCGGAGGGAGGACCTGCACACCAGGGGCCGGCAGAGGGGCGCGCCGGCTCGTTCCAGCATGTTCTCCTGAGCCTTCACATGCTCTTCCTGTGGAGAGCGTGGGGGTCCTGATTTCTTCTCAGGGGGACACCGGTTGTGACCGGATCGGGGTCCTCCCCGCCCCCCCCCCATGCGCTGTCAGCTTCCGGGGAGAGCTGGGCCTTGGGAGGGGGAGGGGACAAAGAGGCCATGTTTGGGCTGGGGAGAGGACGCTGGTTTCAGCCTTCACCTCACCCCGAGGACCTTCCCAGCCGCCTCGGCACCGCAGCGCCCTCCAGCGAATGAATGCACGCGGGGCGCGGTGCGCGGTGCGGAGCTCGCCCCGCACTGATCGCCACGGACGCGGCTTTATCGGTGACTGGGGCTAGCAGCCATCGTGGGCGTGGAGTTTCCTAGCGACACGGGCCTCCGGTCCCTTCCATGTCTCACAGGTCTACTTCTGGGTACCCGGCAGCAGCCCCAGAGACAGAAATCTATACTGGGCACAAGAATCAAGTCACCCCCCCCCCCACCCCAAATCCGCCTTCTACCCAGGCTGTGGCAGGCAAGTGCTGATGGACAGGATTTGATGGACAGCTACTTGACAAAATAACTCCCACAGCAAACATTATTTAACTGGTCTCCGTTGCTGAACCGCGGAAGACCTAGGGGACATTAAAAAAAAAATCACAAATAACTGGCTGTCGTTTGGAAATTCTGAGTTAGTGTAGCTATGGGCTGGACATCGAAATTTACAATAAAATCCACGTGGTCATAGTTAAGGTGTTTTCTTTTCAGGATCAACACATGCACAAATTCTCTTAAACCCACCATAAATAAGATACAGAGCAATGTCGCCATCTTGAAGACTTTTATGGTGTTGGCCGTTTGAGCTGTTGTGGATTTTTCTTTCAACAGGCTGGAGGGGTCCCACCTTCTCCGCTGCAGGAGAGAGAGCACTGAACAGAAACCCAAGGAAATTCCAACAGGAGACCCAGAGACACAACCCCATGCGCAAGGAAGAGAAATCATTTTTCTTTAAAAAGTAAAAAAAAAAAAAAAAAAAAAAGGAAAACAGGTGATACAGATGATCGAAAAGCAAGTCCAGATAGAAAATATCCTAAAATGGGATTGTTCTAAGAGCTAAAAAATAGGGAATGAGGCTTTCTTGGCCAAGAACAGCATCTGATGACACGTGAGAGTCTCTAATGGCCATACTTGAGGGTTTGCGCAGAGGGGAGGAAATAAGACACCATTCATTCGGTCCAAATGAGTTAAATTATGATTACTGCCAGATGTCCCCAGGCAAAGAAAGAAAAAAAAAGACTTCAAGCCAATGGGGGAGGCTGTCTCTTTTTTGTGAGGCTCTTGTTCTGCAAGGTCATTGTTGCAGTAGGCCTATTACAACAGCGAGATTCTAATTAAGGTATCTCCAGCCCTAGGGCCAGCTCCCAGAGGGGACTTCAGAAAGCTCCGAGGATGAAAGTTTTGTGCCTTTATAGCATTGGGCTTAGTCAAGAGGGTAGGGAGTATCTCCCTGGAGAAATGGCAGCCCTGTCTCCTTTTTTGAACTGGTTTGGAAGGCAGGCTTGTTTTCCTGTCCTCACAAGCCCCCTCTCTTGCACCTCCTTAGGGGACACCCCCTTTCTTGCTGTCCATCCCCTTTTAGGCAGCACAAGGAACAGCACTGAGATTCAGACGCGGGTGGAAGGTCACGATGAGGAATTCCTGGGAGCTTCTCCATGTGTCGGGACCATGGGCGCGACCACCAGGGCCACGGGCGTGGCCGAGGGTTCTCCAATGCAAGCAGAGCCACACCCAGAAAGAGAGGAGGTTGGGAGGACAAAAATGAAGATCCATAACGGAATCTCACAGGCGCTTTTCAGGTTTGCAGAGTGCAGCAGGGGACGTGGAAATTCTACACTTGTGGGTTCCCCTAAAAATAGTCAAGAATGCAGACTACAGGCTGCAGAAGTAGCTACAACAGGGACACTGATCTAGCAGCAGAAATGACTTGTGCGTACTGTTCCACTGAAAAATTGGGACACCATGGTGGTTTGCACCAAGAGGTTTCAAGATTCCAGAGGGCTTCAAGAGCCCATTCTCTCTGGAGAAGAGGCCCTGACTTCCTGTCCTAAAACACCCCATTTGGTGTTAAAGGGCAATTTTGGTATTATTGCCACTCCATTTTCTGTGTGTGTCTCCTGCTGGACTGAAGTTCAGGCTGGATGAGTTTTGGTTCGCAGGTCGCAGGTGCTCGGCGATGATTCAGTAACTGAGTGGGTTGAATCAAGCAGAGCGCGCTCACCGAGCCTTGCACCTGCCATGCAAGGAGCTTTGCAGTCGTGCGGCCTCCGTCCGGCTGGTGGCAGTCTCGGCCAGATGCAGACAGCCAAGCAGCTGGAGATGGCTTGCTCCCATCCTCTAATGCTGTTGGCTTGCCTCTCCAGAAGCAAGGGATCCGGCAGCGGCAGGTACGTGGTGGGCACAGGCTTGCCCCTTGACACAGGAGTGGGTCCGATGCCTGAGGATGGACTCAGCTCCCCAGGACGCATTCTTCCGGCCTTTTATGCTGGATTGCAAGATGTTAGCTCACTGAGCCCCACTTACCGAGTCACAGTAGATGCCACCCAGTCATTTTTGACTGCACAAAACCAATAACCCAAACCACTACTTTGTCAACAACCTACTATCTGGCTAACTAACCAATCAACCAACCAACAGCCAACAAACTAACCAATCAGACAAATCCTGCTCACATTCAGTTCTAAAATACCTCCGTTGTAAAGTGCTGAGTAGCAGAGAGTATTTCCTGATAGGGAGCGGCTCAAAGTGATCAGAGCTCTGATCAAAGGGAAAGTGTCTCTTTTAAAGAAATTAAACGTTTTCTTTTTGTTGTAAACGTTGTACGTTCAGCGCAGAAATCTAAACGATGCAGGTGAGCCAGAAGTTAAAAAAAATCCATAATGACACCAACAAACACATTTGTAGCCATAAGCAGATAAATATATAATACTGTTAGATTAAAGAGGTGATGGGCAGATTGTTTTCTACAGCAAGATTCACTTTTTATCTTAGAATGCGCATAAAAAATGGCCATATAAGAGTTCACAGATGGATGTGGCAGCGGGAATTTGACCAGTTCTCCGTGGATGAATTGCAGGTTGTTCAAACCACCACGCAATGCAGTTAGCTAGGTTGTGGGCAGAGCTTGGAGGAATAGTATGATGCTGTCTGCAAAAGAAACGCACAGAAGCCCACTTTTTGGGATCTGAGACAAAATACATTTTAAATTTTGACATGGATTGGCTACCGTATTGTCCAAAGTAGTTACAAGACTCGATAGCCTGCATCCATTATGATAGCTATTGTTTTACTGACATATTAATTCTGTACAGACATTACAAAAATCTGTTGAGAAGTAAGAGAGGTCACAGCATGAGACATTCTGTTACACCCGGCCCCATCCAATCAATGCAATCAAGGTCAGGGGAGCCCATCGCCAACTTCAAGAGTGACTCAAAACGAGTGTCTGCCTATTCCTTGGCAAACACAGGAAGTATCAGCCCTATGCCGACAGAGAGAGGGCAGTAGTATCAGCCCTATGCGGTATCATCCCTATGCCGACAGAGAGAGGGCAGTGCAGAGCAGTAGCTCAGCACAGGCATGGCTGCCCAAGTCCCAGAAGGAATTCTCTCCAAGTCTGACAGACAGATGTGTTTACTCCACATTGGCTTCGTCATCCTGGCACCCTGAGTTTGCAGCTTGAGGTGCCGTGCTGTTTCGGGTGGCGGGGGGGCATCCCTGGTCTGGTCCATGGATAGTGATCCACTGGCAATTGTGACGGAACTCGATCAGGATGGGTGTCCTTGTGCTGTGCATGTGTCGTGACCTCTCAGCTGCGTGCTTCCTTGGATCCACTTGACTAACCTTGATGTTCTCTTAGGCAGCGTCCTTGGCTTTCCTGCCAGTTCCCCGAGCTTGTCGCCATCCCTTGAACACATTTCGAGTGAGTGAGAGGGGGTTGCTGTCGCTTGCTGTCAAAAGCCTCATCTGCTACGCTTGGCCTTGTCGGGCTCTCCTTGCACCTGCACAGCTGAGCCGGCCTTCCGCCGGGCCCTGGGCCGGATTTCCAGCCATTGGAGCCACAGCACGATGATCAAGTGACTCACGAGAGCCAAGCAATGGATCCGCTGCAGTTTGTCGGTTGTTTGGGACGGCTTGCTCCTGGTGGCTGGCACACGGGGCCTGCGTCGGCACAGGCTGGTGTGAGCCTTGGAATCAGATGCCTCCTCGCACGAGAGCTGCCGGGTTGGGGCTGGCGCAGGGACAACTTAGCTTCAGGAAGTGTTGTTGCATGGCTGACTAGGAAGGTTGGACTTGGAGGCTGGGGGCCCACTGCTCGGGGCTGCTCAAGGTCAGGTCAAGGGTTCGATGCTGTCTAAGCTCCCCAGTCTGTGACTACTTCAGGGATAGTTTATGGTATGCTGATTTCAGGGCCAGAGAAGGAAAGGAATTTATGACTCCTGACACAGAGGTATACTAAAATTTATGTATTGCTTATCTGAAAGTCAAATTAAGTTGTATGTATTGTAGGTTAATTTAAAAAAAATCTGACAAGTTCGGGCATATCTGTGTTCACTGGTGGTCAGTCCTTCGTGTCCAGCCAGGGAGGCAGGAGCAGGAGAAACCTAGGAGGGCAGTCGCGGAAGTGTTGCTAGGTGGCTGAGGGGCTGTAGGCATTGGTGGGCTCTGGACACAGCCGTACAGACGGCGCGTGGGCCCCCGGTGTGCTGCCCGCAAGCAGCAGCAGACACCCCAGCAGCAGGTCAGTGCCCTGCCCAGATCTGCATCCGGTGAGCCGAGGGGCCCCAGGCAGGAGTGAAAGCAGAGTCCTGAAATGTGGACGAAATTCTCCTCTTTCTTTTGCTTCCCTACCCCTTCTCTCTGAGTCCTCCCAGCCATTACCCTGCAGTGGAGGGCAGTCCTCTGCATTCTAGACACATCTGGTTATCTAGAGTGAGGTGTGTGTACTTGGCAAGACACTGACAAATACAGGTACAATGGCATATTCTTGATTTATAAGCCTGTGAATTGCAGTTCGCAGCTCAGCATATAATGGATGAGTAAGAAATGAATTAAATAGTTGCTGAAGATTCAGAGGTATAGGCATGGTGAATTGATCCTAAAATAATGGGAGTCAAAGACACTGGGGGATGTCACAGGAAAACTTTTTTGATCCAAGTATAAATAATGTGGTGTTAGATAAGACATTGTGCCGAGCGCCGAGGAGAAGGCAGTGAAAGACAGATTACTGTGCTGATAAAGTTTGTTTTATTCTCGTTGCGCCTCCATTCGCAGCATTAATCATAGCATCTAGGTATTATTCTCTTCCATATATCTCAGATGATGAAGCATATGCAGCGCTCAGAGGAGATGAGGATTTCTAGCAGTGTGAGCATAAAAGCGAAGATGGATGCTCTTCAGTCGTTTGCTCGGCATTCGTTTATTACATGTTACGTGCAAGATAGCATAGGGCCTGGGGTCTGAGTCACGAAGGCTGAAGCGATTCTCCAGATGGAGTACACCAGCGCAGATGTGTGCTTCTCAAGGGACTCACAGAGCATTCCTTCGGGGATCCGTGAGCTGAGTTCCCAGTCTCCGTCAGGCCTGGAGTGTCAGAGCCTGTTGCATCCGGGACATGGGTTGAGAAGACAAGAGGCCAACTGCGATTCCCGTTGTTACCTGGGTTTGCTGATGAACATCGCTCCATCTCATTGCTCCCATTTCAGGAGCTGCTAGAGGAAGCGTCACACCCCCCCCCCCCCCCCTGTCACAGCGAGGGATTCTGGGAAAGCAACTCGCTTCAGCCATAGCTACAGTAAATCTGCTGGGAGACTCAGGTTCAAGGTGGCCCAGTCTCTCATTTTGGGGGTTGGATTAGTCATTAGATCTGGGGACTTCTCTGCCATGACTACTTTTATGTATCACTTGACTGGACCACGAGGTGCCCAGATATGTGTTGGCGTATTATTGGGGATGGGCCTGCGAGGCGGAGCTGACAGTGCTGGAACTCTAAGCCAGGGAAGGGCAAGGATTGTAGGTATGTGCCAGGATCTGGGGAGGGGGTAGAATGGAGCAGACTGGTTTCATTTTATCAGGGACTATCCAGTTTCCCTTTGTCAGTTTCTTGACTTTTTTAATGTAGCCTTTTGCGTTTTGTTAAAAAAAACCAACTTGGACTAGTGTGTTTCCCGGTCTTCACAACCGAAAGCTGAGACCACAGGCACACACCGTTTTATGCCCAGTTGAGATGGGGGGTTCTCTGTACTAGGGCTGGCTGCAAGTGGTGTTCCCCGATCTCTGTGGCTAGGGTGTGAGTCACTGTGCACAGTGCTCCCGTGTGGATTTCTCACACAGCCCGTCTACACGGCACGGACACTGCTTTGATCTGAAAACCCTGCCAAAGCCCTTTCTGGAATTGAATTCCCCCTTGTGGGACGTTGGGAGGAGCAGCCAGGTGGGGCCTGCAGAGGGCTCGAGTGGGCTAGCTGGAGAGCAGCACGACTGCTACCAAAGCCAGCAGACGCTGTCCCCCGTGTCCCTGCCATCTCTCCTGCCTGAACTCATCCCCTGAATCTCAACCCGCCCAGCCTCCAAAACCATGAGACGAAAAAGCGTTTGTTCTTTATAAATTACCCAGTCTGAGGTGCTCAGTTATAGTAAAGGAAAACCAACTAAGACAAACACTACTGACAGAAAAAAAAAAGAAGAATCCGATTTTTAATGTGAAGTTCAAATCCTCACAGGAAGTTTAAAAGATACGGCTCACGATGCATAATTGCTTGCAGATACATTGCCTTTGATTACATTTAGCGAGACTATTTCTTTGATTGAATGCATCCTTAAGGACCCACTCCACAGATGGGCATAATTTGCTCCCTCCCTCCCCCTTGGAGTGCAGGACTCTGGTGAATGAAGAAGGATCCTGCGTGGAGTGGGGCCCGAGATCTGACCGTGGGAGCAATCTGGGCCAATGAGCGGATGGAAGAGGCCCACGGCAACTCTCTTCTACAGGGCTGGCATTGCTGGAAACCACTCCAGATGTTTCATTTCCCCGTGTCCTCCAGTGTCCCTGTGAGGGGCGTGCCTGGTCCCTGGGCGGCCAGGGAGCCACACCTAGCTTTGATAGATGGAGGGACTGGCTAGGGTCACAGCTGGTAAAGCTTCTCGCAGAGTGAACGCGTTTGTCTGCGTCCAGCTCCTTAGCTAAGTCTTCATCACTCTCCTGTGGGTCACCATGGAGCTGCAGGATTGCAGAGTTCATGGTGGACGTGCTCACTGGGAGCGTGCAGTAGGGGTGAGGTTTGAGGGTTTTTAGTTTCTCCAGGCTTTACCAAGGAAGATGTATTGTGTGGTGCATTAGCTTGGCAAAGGCAAAGGTGGTGTGCTATAAGGAGGATTTAATTGCTTTCCGTTTTCTTTTCAAAGTAAAGAGCTTTCTAGGGAAACCAGCCGCATTTCAAAAGGTCAAAGCTGGTGGCTTGTGGGAAGAGAGGGAGAGATTGATTTATGGGACTGGAGGAGAAAACACAGCTCCGGAATGACAATGCGAGCTCTGAAGGGCTGCGGCTTGGCTGACTCTGATGCGCGTCTGTGTAGGTGCTGGCTAGGAAGGGCTTGCGGGAGTGACTAAATCACTTAGGAAGGCTGAGGTGGACATTCACAGGAGGAATAGAAAAATGTAAAGCCCCAGTGGGCAGAGAAATAGTTCTTTGGTTAATATGAAGACTAAGACCCCACCTAACTTATTTGCCCCATCAGTAGATACTTTCAAGCTCTTGCTTTGTGCCTGGTATTGTGTCTCACCAGGAATTGCCACAGACAAAATCAGCACTGGATCCCACCAGTGTTTAACATTTGTGGGCTCTGCCCTTGAACATCCCACCAACCGTGGACCAAAAATATTTGGGGAAGGGCTGGGAATCTGGCTTAGTGGTAGAGTGCTTGCCTTGCATGCACGAAGCTCTGGGTTTGATTCCTCAGTACCACATACACAGAAAAAGCCAGAAGTGGTGTGCGGCTCAAGTGGTAGAGGGCTAGGCTTGAGCCAAAGAAGCTCAGGGACAATGCCTTGGCCCACAGTTCAAGCCTCAGGACTGACAAAAAAATATTTGGGGAAAAATTGTGTCAGACATCTTTTCTTGCTCTTGTGGCCTGAACGATACATCCAACGACGATCTACATTACATTTAAATCTATATTACATGTACCAGGTAGATAAACAATCCAAGTACATAAGGACACATATCTATGTTCTATACAAATACTGGGGCAAGGCACAGCAGAGATCTGAGCACCCATGGAGTTTGGTGTCTGTACAGTGGGGAGTCCTAGAACCGGAATTTCAATCACAACGTATTTACTTATAATTTAATAAGCGCTACAAAGAAGTAGAAGATGCTGTAGGAAGTGTTCCGAGAGGATGTCATCCGGCCTTGGGTCCTGGACCAGATGGAAGGGCTGAGGAGAGAGTAGAAAGAGGCTGGGCAGGTGGGGAGAGCGGAATAGCTTCCAGATAGAGAGAGGCAGGAAGAGCCGTTCCTGGAGTGGAAGGGCAGAGGTCTGGGAGCTCGAGGAGAAGGGAGGAAAGGAGGCCATTCAACCAGGGGTTTGCTCATAATCTGGATTTTTATCCTGGGAACGATGAAGAGTCACTGCAGAGAGGGGCATGAATGATTTGGCAGGAGACCCGGGAGGGAGTTGGGCCAGTTTCTCGTTAGTAGTGATTATCTGTCACAGGCTTGGATTCCTCCTTTTTCCTTAAATGGCCGGGAGGCACGGCGGGGCCCGCTATGGACAGAAAGGACCGCGGGGCCTCCAGATTCTCACGCACTCAATCGCCGGAACCCTCGCCATCACCTCCGTCGCTGGGCGTAGCTGTGTCTTCCTGCCCAGGGACCCCAGCAGGAGTGGCGGAGCTCCCCCAGGACCCCCCAAGAGCCGAGAGGCGCTCTCACCTCACGCGATCGCCGCTGGAGGAAAGTGGGCATCTGCGGGAGGGAGGGATCAATTCCAGGGCCAGAGCGGAGCCGCCCGGGGGAAACGGCTCACCCGTGGGCACTTTCCCCAGCCCAGCAGGCCACAGCTGGCTCCGATTCAAGGGCCCTCGTGGATTGGGCTCAAGGAGAGAACCCTTCAGGTTTGCCTTTCAAGGTCAGAGATGGTTTAGCATTTATTACCCTGGTCTCTTTATTCCTTTTATCGTGCTTCTGAATCCGTTTGACCCGTGGTACTCCAGAAGAACTAGATTTGGGCTAGGCATGGTGGCTCTTACCTACAATTCCACCTATTAGGAAGCAACAGGTACAGGCCATCCTCCAGCAAACCCTGGAGACAGTATCTGGAAAAGAACGAAAGAATCAAAGGGTTGGGGCAACTCAGGATGTGGTTCAAGCGGTAGAGTGCGTGATTAGCAAGAGCGAGGTCCTGAGTTCGAATTCCAGTGTCAAAGAAAGGAAGGAAGGAAAGAAGGAGACAGATTCAACCAGTACTAGTGTGGCAAGAAAATTAAAAGGACTTAGTGTCAGAAGGTACGGTGTTCTGGGGAGGGCAGACCCGAGCAATGCTCTCAGGCACGGGTGGGTAGCCCCCGAGACAACAGAGCGATAGTCTCGAGAGCTTGGGGTTTGTCATCTCCTCAGAGAGAGGAGTAGAATGACAGCGCACACTCCAGGGGAGCTTCCCATCGGACCCCCTGCACGCCCTTGGGGCCGGGTCGCCTGTCACATGGGTCGTGTATGCTTGCTTCAGAAGTTGCCATGGGGGTCGCATCTGCTTCTGCAGTAGAATGGGGAGCCCCAGAACCTGAGTTTGGAAAGTGTCATGAGGGGCGTCGAGGGCTGGCCAAGTCCACTTTGGGGGTACAGTCCTCGGGCATACCTCAAGGCAGGAGCCCCGAGACGCAGTCCTTGCACAGTCATTACAGGGTTGAGCAATGGTCGAGCCACGCCCGGGAGCTCTTCAGCGCCATCCGCATGGCCCGTCTTAGGGGATGCTGGGAGACTTGGTGAGGGGCGCCGTGGTTTCTCCAGGAGAAGAGGCCATCGAGTGCACAGAAGGTCGCAAATGAGAAACTTCCCATGATGATGAGCTGCTGCCTCTTTGGAGCACATTCAATTAATTTCTCTGCTGTGTTGGGATGGAGGGGAGAATGGAATATAATTGGAAATGGAAAATAAGAGAAGTGACTTCTTGACTTGGCGTTGACTGTGACATTGGGGTGCATTTAATTCAAAGGTCTCTGGGGATAATGGAAAGCACATCGGTAAAAGTTTATTCCAAGTGGAATTAGAGCAGCCAGGACCAGGATGGAAAGCCAGCTACTTGATTTTGCGAGAACAATGAGCTATTTGCAAAAACGACAAATACCCAAACCTAGAGGTTTATGCTCACATCATGCATTAAAGCAGACCCCAGATGGGAGGAAAGCATGAACTATATCTCATGGCTACCTAAAAAGTGATAAAAATGCAGTTGGAAGGTGGGGGGGGGGCGAGATGGACAGGCACGTGCTCCCCAGTGTGTGGTCTGGCTATTGATCACCATGTTTTTGCATTTGTGGGGGCTTTTGCGGCTCGCTAGGGTGCTCACGGGCAGAGCTGTGGACAGATCCTGGGTGCCAGAGGCCTGTCGCGGTCCTCCACGAGAGCCCGAGTCCTCTCACTCAGAGCGATGGCACTGCACCCGAGTTCAATGCGAGCGCCCAGCCACGCATGGCAAATAAGCTTTCTGGAAGCAGAAAGGCACACGCGCGGCTCTGGCTGCCGCAGTGCAAGCCCAGCACTGTGGCGATGAGGGAGGCCCTGTAAGGCGTGGCCAGGGCAGGAGGGCCGGACCCGTCTGTCACCAGTGGGCTCCACCGCTTGGGCGCAGGTGGGTTGACAAAGGATGCTCCGCCCCCTGTCTGCCTGTCTCCCCTCTCTCCTGGTGGCGTGGGGCAGGGTACCAGGAAGGCCCTCACCAAAGGCTGGCTCCCGGGCTTCTCAGCCTGCAGGACCACGCGTTTACCACTCGATGGTATTGTGCTATTAATCAAACAAAGCAAGGGGTGACAGTGTCCCAAAAGAAATGTACTCATTGCCAGGTGTATGAAATGATAACGCCCCTGCTCTCATCTTTATATTCATAATTTAAAAGACCAAAGCACACTGAAATCCACCAATTAACAGTATCTCTGACCAGAGGCCCTTTATTTTTCCTGGAGCAATGGCTGAGTGTTCACTTAGTTAGAATGTGCAGTGACTTCAGAGAACACAAGTACTGTGAATAATGAGAATCAACTAACTGTATGCTTTTCTTCTTACCGGGACGAGCAAACCTTCTGGATGCCCGGCCTGTGCTGGGCAGGTGGCCCCTGGCTCGTAGCATCCTTGCCTCCTCCTGCCTCCGGCTCTGTGTAGCCTCGTGCGGACTCCCTGAGCCGCAGGGCCGCTTTGCCACTGCCTGAGCCTGCATGAAGGGGTTAGGAAGGGGCTGGAACAAGCTCTAAAACCAATCCAGGGCCACTGGGGCTCTGAGATTGGGCGTCTGTAGAATGTAATCTGTGTGTGTGTGGGGGGGCATCTCTCCTCTTGTCCCAGCTGAGGATTCTGTCTAGACAGATGTCAGTGGTTAAGTAGCTGGGAAACCGATGCTTGTTCATCAAGGTGATTCCTTCATTTTAGATCATTTTAATCCAAAGAAGCCCATAGGCACCAGAGATGTGGGGTTCTTGTCTGTCTTGCTCTAGTGACTTCTCCTCACAGCTGAGATGTCAGGATGTGAATTGTCTCCCAACTCCATAGTTCTGACTGTCCACAGAGCCGCGAGCCCCGTGAAGACTATCCCTTCCTTCTCTCATTAAATATTCATCATGGCGGACATGATCCTTCGCGGTCTTCTTGAATCAGGAATTCTCCAGTCACTAGCTACCACAGAGCAAGAGTGTTAACGCGTGGGCTCATCTTGCAGTAATGACCAAGAGTGTTGTGGACACAAGTCCTGGGTAGAGGTCGATCTGGAAGCTATCTAGAGAATTCCATCTCGGAGTCCGAAGAGAACCGAGAAGTAGCTGGCATTGGCCTTTTGTCAGCTTTCCGCATAGGAAGAAGTCCGAAGCCATCAGCTCACTCCTGAGGCCTGGGATTAGGCTCCACTCTGTGTTTGGAGAAAGAAATCAGGTTAGACATTTAAGAAGAGTTTTTACTATATACAGTGGAGACTTTAAAGACATCTGTTGCTCTCAGGGCAACATTTGAATGTTTTACAACGCACAAGCTTCTCTTTCTTCTTGGCTACGCACTAGAGCTACTTGAGGAAGAAGAGAATGGTGCTTAGCACCGTGGAGGCATGCGCAGAGGCTCGACGTCTCAGTTTCCTCTCCTGTGAAAGGGACAGGCTGTGGACTTGCAATGCTGGCTGTGAAGAGAACATTAGAGACGGGTGCAGTTGGATCTGAAGAATCTTCCAGAGGCCCATATGCTAAGGGCTTGGCCCCCTGGCACTGGCACAGAGGTATAGATGGCCGGATCTCAGAGATATGGGAAGACGGAGGAAGTGAGGCCACGCGGGGGTGGGGGAGATGTGAACTGGATTTTGGATGCAGGCCCCTTCCTATTCCTCACCATCACGAGTTGAAAAGGTCCTCTCTGCCACGTGAGCCCCAACAAACCATTCTTCCTTGCAAGCTGACTCTCCCGGGTGTTCTGTCTTCGTCTTCGGAAGCTGATGACACCCGCGGCGTGTGTCAAGTGCTTCCTGTGAGGTGACCTGGCCCTGACTTCTCCTTTGGCAGCAGGTGGAGCCCTCGTCCCAGGCTGGTTCAGACCATGTGCCGGGAATAAGCTTCACCTGACTGCTGAACGGGGCGGGCTCAGCTCCCAGACTCCTCTGCACTGCCCTCCCTCGCTGCTCCTGGCTTGATGATGTTCTTGATGGAAACCCTGGTCCCTTCTCCCCACACCCTGGAACTGCACCTCTTAGAACGAAGCCCCAGGTCATTTGTCCAGCTCATTTGTCCAGGCTGCAAGCTGCCACCACTACCTACTAAGCTGGGTGGAAGCCTCAGTTTCTCCTCTATACAAGAGTGGAGGTGGTGGAATCTGCCTCCTTCCACGGGAGCACTGGGTGACTGAGCATACCTACAACACAGAGGGGGATACTTGGCCCAGAAAGCTGTAAATACGTGCTGTCCAACTTCGCTCATTAACTGACTCAGAATGTGCTGAGAGAAGGTGGATGGTGGATGGTGGGTTGCTCAGTCCATTTCTGGGTTCTGCTTCTTTCTTCTGCCCAACTTCCTGGGCTGCCTTAGTTTACCCTATTACCTTACTTTGGTTGTGATTTTTACGAATATTTGCTTAACATATATGTTAAATAACCAGAACGAAATAGGGTTGGTGGCATGGCTCAAGTACTAGACTGACTGCCTATCAAGCCTCAAGTGAGGTCCTGAGTTCAATCCCCATGACCACCACACAACTGTTTTTCATATTGAGTTTCTGAGCAAGATTAAAAAAATTGTATTGTTATTACAAAGGTTATTGTTGTTACAGAGGGGCTACATCAGTCAGGTAAAGAGTGCATTTCTTTTTGGGTAATGTTACACCTTCTCTCGCTCTCTCTCAGTTTTTCCCTCCTGCCCCCACCCACAAGTTGTAGAGTTCATTTTCAACACAGTGTCCAGTGAGGCCCACTGGCTGCATTTGTTCACTTTTTGTCCCTCTATTTCTGTGCCTCCCCTTCTGAGTTAAGATTTTTATCTAATAAGAGAACTCCACCGTTAAAAAAAAAGTTGAAAAATGGTTGACCTAATTTTTTCCACTGAGTTTATAAGGAATGGCTTTTTATAGTGGTTTGACCGCGCTGACCCATTGGGCCAGTGCGACCATGGAAGGATGCAGCCGCCGCCATAGCAACGGGAGCCCATGGCATCGGGGACCGCTGACGCCGCCCCTCAGCTCCCCCTCCACGGGTGAGGAAGAGCTTCATGGTCAAGGACAAGACTATGTGTGGTCATAAGAAAATAAGAGACGTGTGGGGGAAGGTACCGCATAGAAATTGCCTTGGACGGTAACCTCAGAGAAGTTCCAAAACTATTTTGGGTGGCAACAACCTTGTCAAAGTGGGTTTTTGACCCTGAGAACGGCTCGAAACTCTAAGCCATCAAAGCCGTCTTGTAGGGCATACACTACCAAACTGTAACTTTCCAAAGAGAAGGAGGCTGCACTCAGCTTTACTTGTGTGGTTTGTTTGTGAAGGCAGAAATGCAGGCGTCCACAGTAACCAGGGACACACCACTCAGCCAATGGCTTACAAAAACCCACCTAAGATAGCCCATCAGACACCTGTCTCCTTCCATCTTTATAAAGATACTTAGAAGAGCCACAGATCTGCTTTATGTGTGAGGGATGTTTCTGGAAGATGTCTAGAGGATGCAAGTTTGGGGGTGGTGGGGAGAAGTCCTTTTATATTTCAGTACGTCCATTAGCAGGTGAGAGGATGCCTGATATGTACAAAATATAGATAATCAGGGGACACAGGAGAGGCCGGTACGCCCTGAGCTACCTCTTCAGCCTTTCTTGCTTTGGGTTCTTTTCCAGTAGAGTCTTACATTTTGGCCTGAAGCTGGCTTCAAGCAGTGCCCAATGTAAGGCCTCACGCGTAGCTGAGATCACAGGTGCTCACCTCCTGCATTGCTTATTGTCTGACATGAGGTCCGGGCTGGCTAGTCTCCCAGCCCCAGCTCCCAAATAGCTGGGCTCGCCAGCGTGAGCCACTGTAGGCTTGAATGCCACCATTTCCACACACGTGTGCATCCTACCTGGGATTACGCTCAGCCTTCATTCCACACTTTTGTTTTCTGCCTTAATTAGGAGCTGGTTCCCAAAAGTTCCCTAAAGCACAGGCAAATGAGACACAGGTGCATTTGGGATGGGGCCTCCACTGAGCCTGAAAGACAGTTATCAGGACTTTTTTTTGATGGTCTGGAGGCGGGTAATTGTGAGGAGGGTTTGGGGTGTTTCTCGGGCTGGGGTAGATCCATGGGACTGGTCTTGTGCGTATCTCCAGCAGCCATGGACCCCATTTTAACTGCTGGTCTCAGTAGCACTCAGGAGGCCTGAGTGCATATCCAGAACCTTCTTTGAGCCTCTGAGTGCTCCCTGGGTTTTCCCTGTTCTGTGGCATGCTTGAGGGCAGAGTTTGGGTCAGGATGCGAGAGCAAGTGTGGATTCTGCCAGGTGTTTCTTGCATTTGCAAACAGCCTTGCAATGAATAATTGGTTGACAGGATTATTTGGCATTAAGAGAGAAGCTTTTTTCTTTTTCTTTTGCCAGTCCTGGGCCTTGAACTCAGGGCCTGAGCACTGTCCCTGGCTTCTTTTTGCTCAAGGCTAACACTCTGCCACTTGAGCCACAGCACCACTTCTGGCCATTTTCTGTATATGTGGTGCTGGGGAATCGAACCCAGGGCTTAATATATACGAGGCAAGCTCTCTTGCCACTAGGCCATATTGGCAGCCCCCAGCTTTTTTTTTTTTTTTTTTTTTTTTGCATGGAACAACTGGTTCCATCATGAAATACTTTGGTTAAAACTGAAAGATAAAGAGGTAGCCTTTATATTATATTTATACAATATGGAATATAAATGTTTATTCTTTCCTGTTTAGCTGGCTGGATACACTTCTGTCGATTATCTTATCTCTCTGCAGACATCATGATGAAGGACAGAGCATTATACATTTAATGAGAGAGGTTTAAAATATTTTATTGGAGAACATACATCAATATCTAACACTTAAATATATGGCATCCATATGTATAACCACCATATAAGTTCTTGTCATTTAAACACTTTATTAAACAAGTAAATTCATTTGTATCAGTGGGCATGATCCATAAAGTATCTCATCTCAATAATTTATTCATTTGCTTAGTAATATGTACATTCATCCTCTTCAAAACAAAGAAAAAAAAGAACATGAAACTAACATGATAGTTCATCACGTCACATCATAAACAAATGGACCTGTAAAAATAGTGTGTAGAAAATTCAGGAACAAACAGCACATCTGAAGGATACGGAGTTCGTTTCAAAGGAGTTAAATGCTTCGAAGCCATTGTAGACAGCCTGGGTGCCATTTCTATGCATTATACACAATGGTGCAGGTAATTCAAGTAGAACAATTCACACACAGGAGCATAGTAATCTGATGCAGCGGGGGGCCTCCTTCGTGAAGCACAGACCAAGCTCTGTGTAGGATTCCCACAGGCCATGAGAGCATCCAGCCAAGGACCAGCTAGCAAACCCGGAGCGGGTGGGGGTGGCTAGCAGGTGCACCTCGCCGGGTTCCGATGGCATCCGGCAATCGCCGAGGTTGTGAGCAAACCACAGCGGTCAGAGCCAGTCATGGTGGAAACGCCGTGTTTCTCTTGTGACGCGATCTAAGGGGGTCACACCCGGAAAAGCCCCGGCGAGCCAGGAAACGTCACCAGGTGCAGGAGGCAATCACGCCCGCCTTAGTTACAGAGGACAGCTTTCCACGTCACGGGGAAGGTGAAGCTCCAAGTTGGGTTTTTCTTAGCTCCAGAAAGTCAGGTAAGTCCTCCCGACGTGCTGGCTGATGAAAAAGTGGGACTCCAGGCCCCCCGCTTTGGGGATGTTTCCCCCCACCGCGTGTGCCGTGTTTGGTGTGCAGTGCACTCCCGGGCTGCGTCCTCTGACGCCATCCCACCGCCGTCTGAATGGCGTCCACGGGGGCTCAGAGGGGTGCCAGTATTTTCTACAACCTTTTTTCTTTTGCGAGACGAAACTCTAGCTTTTAAAACCCATTGCACAATGTTACCTCTCACCACGGAGAGATCCCCGTCTTTACACAACATGGGATTGATGGATTGCCCTGTGTACAATTTTCCTGTGAAGACAGCCAAGGCGTTTCACAGTGCTTTCGGACGAGCCACTTGGTGTTGGAGGAAGCAACAGTCTTCTGTTTCTTCCCTCCCGTTTAGCCATCTCCTGGGAAGGCCGCGGGAAGGCCTTGGAAACAGAGATCACTGTAAGACCAAATCCTTTCGATTTTTCAGCCCTGTCCGAATTGGTATCAGGAAAATCCCTGCGCACACCGTGTCTTGGCCCTGAGCTCTTCCTTGGCTTAAAAGAGTGAGGCGTGAAGCAGGTGCGGCGTACCTACGGGTCGTAGGGAACCAGATCTGCAGAGCCGACTGGCCCATGTGTCCAGCAGGCTGATTTTCCTGTGCCGGGCGGGCTGTGGAGGGGGTCAGCCCTGGTGCCTGCCCGAGTTGCACTTGCTAGGCAGGTGCTGTGCTGCTGAACCATGCCTCCAGCCTGGCATTTTGCTGGCTGTTTTGGAGATGAGTCTCAGGGACTTTTCTGCCTAGGCTGGCTTTGAACCTCCATCCTCTGGCTCTTAGCCTTCTCAGGAGCTAGGACTACAGGCCTGAGCCACAGGTTTAACTTTGAAGAGCACAGCAGGAGGAGGGGTACTAAGCTGGCTTTAGAACTTGCGAGCTGTTTTTTGAGTGTGACAACAGTGATGGAACATAGTTGTGCCTTACTCGGACAAATGCGGGACAGAAAGGAAATTCACATGTCAGGCCAGGCTTAGTGACGCCTGAGGTGTGCATAAGGCAGCAGTATGGGCAGCCGCAGTGAACAGAGGTTTGCTATCCTGTGACCAGTGTATTACCCCTTAGAGAATGGGGTAAGTCGACCTTTAATGAATGAAAACAAGCTTTTAATTCATTAGCTACTATGTGTCAGTGTGATCAACTTGTTCCCCTCCCCCTCCTCCCTAGAAGAAGAATTCTTGCTCCAAACCCAATGCATCCAATTTTCCAAGTTCTGATTTGCTAGTAAGGGCTTTTCAGCCACTCCGGCCCCATTTCCCAGGCCGGATGCCTCTTGCTGGCTTTCTCGGAGAGAACTGGAAACCCTTCCCCTTGGTTCGAGCCAACACCAATCCCTTCACTTCTCCCCAGAACTTAGCAGCTGCTTCTGAAAACACAGAAGACCAAAATAGCCGTGGGCTGTGTTTACCCAAAGCACCGTGGGGCCAAGATCCTCAGCTCAGAAAGCGAGTTTCCCCCCTTCCTGTAGACCACGAAAGTCAGGAAAGGGCACGAGCAGGGAGACGGTGCCACGGTCCTGCCCAACAGCCCGGGGCTGGCCAGGCCCCCCGAGAGCGCCGGGCACTGGCCTTGCCCAGCACACCTGGCCGGAGCCTTGGCCCTCCTCTCCAGGGCGTACCAAAACGCCTGACATGAGAACTGGAGGGTCCCCCCCCCCCCCCCCCAGCAGGGACCGAATTCCCAGGGAAATCACAAGCGCCTCTGCCCCGATTGGGGCTTGTTGTCCCATCGTGTAAATATTTACTTCTGAGAGTTGCCAGGCAGTGGGCAGCCCCGTTTCCTGCAAGGAGATTTTTAAACCCAGACATTGTGTCAAATCCTGTCTCTCCTTCCAGCGGTCAAAAAGAGACTTTTCTCATAACCTTTTCTATAATGACTGAGGTTTGGTTTTTGTTTTTTCTTCACTTTTCACAGGATAACCGTGATAGCATAAGTTGCTTCCTACTGCCAAGTGCATAGCCAATGTGAGCAAGATTACCCACGCCAGCCCCGCTCACTCGCGTTCTGGGCTGTGTCACTACCCTGAGCTTTGTGGGGTTCTTCAAAGTGGTTCGGATAGTAGAGGCGGGGAACAGAGTTACAGTGTGGCATGCAGCAATCTCAGTTTAGGAACCACCCCTGCCCTCCACCCCCCCCCCCCCCCCCACAGTATGGCAGGACTCTTGTTTTGTGACAGTTTCTAATTAAACAGAAACAAGGGCCACACGACTTTTGCAGACAGGTCAAGCTGAAGTAGAGTAAGGAGGGAAGGAGGGAAGGAGGGAAAGAAGGGCTTGCTCTCTCTCTTCAGTGCTTGGCGTCGCCTTCGAGGCCATGTCCAGAGCGGCTGGCAGGAGCAAGGAAGCCCAGGAGAGGGTGCCCGGTGCAGATGTTCACAGCTCACGAGGGGCCCCTAAACTGCTGGGAAGACGAGGCTCAGCAAGCGGAGTCAGGCTCACGTGTGTGTGTGTGTGTGTGTGTGTGTGTGTGTGAGTGAACCCCAGGAGGAGGAATGGATGTGCTCAGCTTTCCTGTCTTCTCATTTCCCCGCACTCCCTCCAGATCTTATTCCCTCTCCTTTCTCGTGCCTGCACCTCTGCAGGGGTTCTCTAGAACCTTCCTTTTACAGCACGACGGGGAACCTCATCCGTGCGTCCCCGCCGGTGTGTGGACGCGGGCTTGGCCTGCCGCAGGTGCTGTGGAAAGGTAGTTTTTGTTTTTTCTGACTTAGACCTTGTGGCTGCACTCGGGGGGCTGAAGGTGTGGTCTGCAGAAGGGCAATGGGCCCCGTCGGGGAGAGGCCGCTTGCACCGCCCCCGACGACGACGGCCATTCCCTTCGCATCGGATGAAGAAAGCGCGCGCTTTGACCCCCGCCTTCCTCCTTGTCCGAGTTGGGGCGTCCTTGTGTGTAGATGGAAGGTGGACGGGCATGCAGCCCCCCCCCCCCCCGCCACACCATTCAGCGTCCGTGTTCCTGGCTGCCTTGTCTCTCGAGCCTCAGGCCTCCCCACCCTTGAGGCTTCCATTAGCTGAACCCTTTTCAGGAGAGACAAGATCTGGTGAAAGGCTTGCAGACCAGAGCGAGGAAGCGAGACACAGCGTCAGCGGAGGACCCAAGTACACCAGGACCACGCTCTCCAGCCTGCCTTGCGGTGGCCTTGGACTTGGCTCCGCTGCACCCCGTGCAGACTCCTACTTGGGCGTGCGATTGTCTCTGCCTAAGTTCTAGATGGGTCGATGATGCTGACGGATTGTGCCACTCTCAGCCAGGTGGCTACTGCGACTACCACTGCGGGACCAGAAACACTTCCAACCCGAGAGGCTCCAGGCAGGGGGCGGGGGTGGGGTGGGGGTGGGGGGGGACTGTAGCAGCACCATTCCCTGAGCAGAGAGAGAGAGAGCAGGAGCCGCACATGCCCGAGTTGTCCTAATGAGAACAAATGCTCGTGGCTTCTCGGTAGGATCCAGGGGTGAAATGGGTGTGTTCTCTCTATAGCCACACCACCAACTCTAGTCAGCTGAATCCAGACTGCAGGAAAAGGCAGAAGAAGCAGAGAAGGAGAAAGGAGAGGAGAGACAACCCTACTTGTCTTTTAGAGCATGCACTCTCTTTGTACTTTGTGACAGATCTTTTTCTGTGTGTGTGTGTCCTGGGGCTTGAACTTAGGGCCTGAGCACTGTCCCTGAGCTTCTGTTGCTCAAGGCTAGAGCTCTATCACTTAAGCCACAGCTCTATTTTGAGCTTTTTTTTTTGTGGTTGTTTAGCAGAGATAAGAATCTCACAGACTTTCATGCCCAGTTTAGCTTTGAACACCAGTCCTCAGATCTGAGCCTCCCTGGTAGCTAGGATTACAAAGGCGTGAACCATGGGCACCCTGTTTGTGATGGATCTTAATGAGCTCTAGGCAGCCTCTCAGATACCGGCATGGTGTCTTCAAAGAGCCAAGTGTGGAGCCAAAGGGGTTTGAGGAGCTTCCTTCACATTCTGAGAGTCTGGGAGGAATTTCAGGGTAGCCTTGGTCAGTGGCATCTGACTTCTTTGAGTTGGGCAAACTGCCCATAGGGTAAAGAGCTTAGGACACATGGATTTTACCGGGGCTTCTGTTGACCTGCCTGTGCCACCCACAGAATGCAGGCTGGGGGAGGGGGGCTGGGCTGGCTCCCCTCTAGCTGCTGACAGCTGCCCAGACACTCACAGGGATTTGTAACAACGCCTGCATTTGCTAACGAGAACATTAGTTTAGCCTGGAGGAGATGGGCCAACGACACATTTATTAATGATGCCTGTGTGTTGAATGCCAGAATACCACTGCTTAGCATTGTTTGGACTATCTGGTGAACTGGGGATAGTTCAAGGCATGATTGGCAAATTGGGGCCCACTGGCTAGATGTAATGCGGCTAATGGGACTTGAACTCAAGGCACGGGCACCGTTCCTCAGTTTTCTTGCTTAAGGCTGGTGGTGTTTTACCACTTGAGCCACTTGCAACTTTGTGCTGGTTAATTGGAGATAGGAGTCTCATTGATTTGGCTGCTTGGGCTTGGCTTCAAACCACGACCCTCCTAGCTCAGCCTTCTGGGTAGCCAAGGATCACAAATATCAGCCATCGGTGCCTGGCTCCATCTCCCTTTCCTGAGCCAAGAAGGCTTTTGTATTTTTCAAGGATTGTCCCTTCTTCCCCCCCAAAAGACAAAGCAAAGAATGTGACAGAGACCGTGTTGCCCACAACACCTAAGAGATTTTCTATCTAGCTGCTTACAGAAAATGTTTGCCAATTCCTGGTGTACATTAAATAGATTTTTTTTTCAGTTCATCTGGGAACATCTTCCCCTCTCCACGTGTAAGAATGCCTCTTGGAAAAGCGCATTCTTGACTTCAGAACAGATGGCCTTGGAGATCACCCGGCTCATTAGCTGGGGACTGTCTGTGCCTCCCTGGGGTTTTGTGCCAAGTGCAAGGCCAGCACGGGGAGGTAGCTCGCTGCTGGCCACAGGCTTGAACATTCCTGAAGGAATATTCTTGCAACTCTCCTTTGGGACCTTTGTGTTTCTGAGGATTTTTGAGGTGACAGTCACAGCTGGTTTTTGCTTCCCATGTCACCCTTTGGGGCAGATCAGTAGTTTCCTGCTCATAGCACCCCATTTTCCTGGCTCCGTGGTGGCTTATCAAGGGAGAAAGAACCAGGATGGCAAGTGTCTGTCTGCTAGCTAAGGAAGAATGTGCACTTGACCTCAAGAACAGTCCCGTGTTGCGTAACTGCTGGCCAAGAGACCAGGAGAGAAGGTGCAAATCAAGCTGGAATTATGGGAATTACCGACTGGAAATGAAAAAGCAAGCTATAGAAGTCAAGGAGGTAAGGAATCCAGTGGACTGGGGGGACATCGAGGTGTCACAGAAAAAGGAACCAGAGGCAGAGTGGGTATTTGAAGAAATCCTCAAGCCCTCTCCTCCCATTTCTCCATACGCTGAGAATAGGTAAGAACCCTGTCCTCCTTACACTATGCAGGAAAGACCTGAGATAGGAAACATTATTTTGAGAGTAGATGGGAACGTTAAACTCAGGTAGGGATTTCTGATTTAGCTTCATCTCCCATTTGAATGCATCTCCTGTATTCAGTCTATTTAATAGGTCAGGGCCATTAGCATATATATTTTTTTCCAAATGCAGTATAAATTTGCTCGAAGTTTTTTTTTAAGCTAATTAAATCTGCCTTTTCATAATTCAGCAATAATCACTTCTACCTTACAGTGCGGCCTCACTGAGTACGTAGGATATGGAGAGAGAGAGCGAGAGTGACAAGAGAAAGAGAGAGTAATGTCTTAACTCCTGAGCCACGCGAAAAGCCAAGTCATTATTGTGCTTTTTGGGGCACAGTTCCCGGCTTATTTGAAGCACAGCATCACTATGCTGCCCTGCTTTGAGCCACATCTTTGGTAAGTTTTCTCTTTCTCTCTCTTTCTTTCTGGTCTGGAACTCGAACTCAGTCTCTGATCCTTTCACTCACTGGCTGGAGTTCTACCACCTGAGCCACGCCTCCAGCCCCAAGTTTTCTCTCTTAAGGCCACTCCCGCAGCCCTGGGGGCGGGGGGTGGGGGTGGGGAAGAGCACCCCTAATCCACCTCACAGTGGTGAAGAAGTGAGGACACTTTCCTGCACAGAGAAGACAGGTCCGGGTCTCAGTCTACCCACGTGGCCTTTGGGTCTGGGAACTTGAAGGCGCATGCTCGTGGTCACCTTGACAGGAGTCCCGCGTCCTCTGCGGAAATCCTAACGTGTTCCTTCCTCTCTGTCCTCTCGGTCCGTTCAGCTGGCGGGGACCTTGGGGAGCCAGCGGCGGTTGCTGCCGTTGCCGTTGGGAGATGGCGGACGCGGCCCCGCAGAGGTGTGGACACGGAGCAGAGCAATGTATTCCAGCTGGGCTCGGCTGGGGCTGCGTACAGGTGCTTTCATGGCTAAAAGTCCTAGTAGTGCAAAAGAGATCAGTGACCAGTGAGTATTGCCTCTTCTGCCTTCTTTAGTGTCACCCCGACTTTTCCTTAGAGTTTCCCTTTCCCTTTGCGGACGAACCACGCTCCCTTTTATCAAGTCAACAAATACTCACATGCAAGAGGCAGCATCATTTGCCTTCTTTCTTTTTGGCAAGAGGCCCTAAGCAGAACTACTCCCAGAAGCAATGGAGGGGGGTCTGTCAGCTGTGGTTAAAGAGTGAACAGTCACCAGCCTAAGCAAATAGGTTCTAGAATGTTCTCACTTCCAGACCGTAACCCTGATGACGGTGAGACCAAAAGGACTGCCTGATGGTTCACGCTGCCAAGGCGTGAGCAGACGAGTTGAGTGGAACATGCACCTTTTATTTGGAAAGGAAATCCAGAAGCAAGGGGGTGCTGCCTGCAAGGAGCAGCTCATCGTTTTCAAAGATTCCCCAGGTCTCTGACAACCAGGAGATCAACATTCTGCGCTCTTCTCTCAAAGGCCGCCGTCCGGGAAAATCGTGTGCTTGACACATTCTCTGCAGCTCCTGGGGAAATGCCTATCCTCCCTTCCCTTCTGTCCCAAGACAAAAACAACCAAAGGGTTGCAGTGCTGGGGAAGGAGTGAGCGAAGAGTATCCATTCGTGTCTAGTTTTGAATGGATGTGTTTTCTAAGGATTCACATGAACAACGGCCAATGGCGGCCAGCAACTTAAGCACGTCACCCAGCCAGTGTCCTGCCCACCTTCGTGTTTGCTGTCCATGGCCCATGCACCCTTGGCTGCATTCTCCAGTCTCATCTAATTTGCCCTCCTTGTAAGGCCTTAGTCCCCTGCCGGACCTCTGGAACAGTTGTGCGGTCTGACAGGTACAATTGTAGCAACACCAATCTTTCCAATGATTGTCTGCTCCTGGGGCTGGCTGAGTTGGAGATTTGGTAGCATCTACGTCGAGCTCGGTTGTAAGGAAATCTCTGTCCTTCTAATGCATGGTGAGAAGACTTGAGAGCCAGGGAAAACATACACTTGAGGAGCTAGGGATAGGCATGGCTTCAGTCATGGCTCCTCCCTGGCCTCGGGAAAGCCCTTCACTTGTCTCATTTCTGAAACAGAAATAGAAGTGTTTCTAACGGTTTAGCACCCACCAGCCCTGACATCTACAAGGACCTAACAGAAAAGTCCAGAGACTATTTATGCACTCCAGTACCATAATCTGTCGTGGATGGACTGATGCAGGTGAGTGAGGAGGGAGTCCGAAGTCTGAGTATCTTGAAGAGTATGGGGTGCTCAGAGTGATGACACACAGTAGTTTTGGGTGAGACAGGAGAGAGGTGGAAGAAAGAAAAGCGATAGGTGAAATGCTTCTTTGTACCCCCTTGCGATAGTCTGGGGGAAGTTTTTGAGCTTTAAGAGACTGAAGAGCCTTTAATGCACACAGTTAGAAGCACAGAATAATCTCAATTCTTGTCTATCCTATAATGTCACATGGATTTGCGTGATGTTCAGACAAACCCAAAGCAACTGCTGATACACACACACACACACACACACACACACACACACACACACACACAATTAGAGGAGACATTTTAACTATGGTTCCACAGGGCAAATTCCTCAAACTCCAAATAGAAGCTGTAAACGTGTGAGGATAAATATGACAATCACTTGTTTAGCTGTAACAATTTTAGAGAGTTTTTTTTGGCATGCCTAAAGGTAGAAGTTTTTGTGGATGAGTAAAAAGCAGCTCAATGTTTATACTGTTCATCTCAGCTTTTTGTTGTTTTTTACTAAGTCTTAGGTGACATTATGCATCTCTTATAATATTGGCATGTTTCTACCCCATCGCGTGCCGGTGGGTGAGGCAGGGGTACAAGTTTGCCCCCCTTGGGGCAGGGGTGCGAGAGCAGAGTGTGTCACACAATGACTTGTGGCTAACTTTACAGGGATACCATCGTCATGTTTTTGTGGGCTGACCAGAAGATGCTCTATATTTTGGTTAGAAGGTGGCATTCACACTCGCTTTCTGATACCATTTTCCATTTGTAAAGTGTAAATTTTATCCACGAAGGTGTTTAAAGATCCACACACCACCGGGGTCCTGCTGTGTTCCTCTGCTGAAGACAAAGGGTAACCACGGGGCCCGTGGCGGGGTGTCCCTTCAAGGGAAGCCTGGGTTGAGAGCCGGATTTTAAAACTCAGTTCCTAAAAGAAGCTGTTGCCAACCATGAAGTTCATCCTTCCTAACAGGCAAACCAGGCGCGCATTTCCTTCTTTTCCCTTTCCTTCCTTTTCCATTCTACTCTTTTCTTTTCCTTTCCTCTCCTCCTCCGACCCCTCCCTCACTAGGGATTTGAACTCAGGGCTGGGCAAGCACTCTACTACTTGAGCACACTCCCAGTCCTTTTGCTCTTTTTGCCTTTTTCTCTTTTCTTTTTCTCAAAGAGGATTTTGAACTCTTGCCCACAAAAGTTTTGGTCTACAATTCCCCTCCCTTGCCCCCTGGGTAACTGGGAGTGCAGTCATGTCCGCCATCTTGGCCATATTCACTTTTCCCCCAGATGCCTGTCTGTACCCATACCTGGTAGAGCTGTTTTGGGACATGCAGAGAGTCCAACAGTGTCTAAAGTTCAGCCAGCTTCTCAGTGCCAAAATCCAAGTTCTGCACTCAAAGCCAAGGACCTATCTATCCTACCAATACGAAGACATTGTCCAGAACAATGGCTAAGAAAGCAGCCATATTCACAATCCAAACACAGCCTACCGCAGAATCCAAATATACAGGCAAACTCATATTCCACTGCAACGTAGGAAAGGGTTTGTCTTCTAGAAAAATTTAAGAGAAGGAATACTGTGTGGCAGGGAAGGAAAGCAAGTTTGTGAGTCAGGACCTTCACTTGGAAGGTCACGTCATTATTCTAACTTGCTTTGAAAGTCTTGGAGGAAGATATGTAAATTGAGGAAGTTGGACACAGAAATGGTCAGTTTTGGAACAGTGATTCTTGTCAGAAATTACATAAAAAAACATAACCTCTATTTTAAATTCTTATTGTGGAGTGACAGGCATATTTGAAATTTTTAGACATCCTTATCGTCAGTAACAATCTGAGTTAATAAGGTCTGTCAAAATTTGGTATATATAAATCATAAAGAAACACAGTCCTCAAGTTCTGGAGAAAGTGGGGTGGGATGTCCCATCAGAAAAAAATGGGGGTTCTGTCAAACATGTTGTGAACCCCTACTTTAGGCAGCTCTTTGGTGATCAATCCGTGTGCATGCAACGCCAAACACCAGCACAAACTCATCCCGGGGCCCGCCATACTCGAAAAGAAGTGCCAGCCAGCAGTCTGCATTTCAAAATACTAGAAATGCTCTGGATTCCACAATAGAGTTCTAGAAGAGGGTAAGCAGTTTAAGAAAGGCCATTCTTGGCCACGTCGCCAAAAGGTGATGAGGTAAAAAGCCTCCGTCTTAGCGCCCACCCAACCTCTTGATCACGAAATACAAGCTAGAAGAAGCTTTCCTTCTCAATTCAGAACTGCTCAGTCATTACTTTGTAAAAAAGCAAGCCTCACTCTGCCATCTTGTTTTTTTTTTTTTTTTTTTTTTTTGGTTCATGATGTTCAGGCCCACAAGCTCCAGAAGGTTCCATGGTCTCACTCTGAGACCAGTGTCCTTTACTCTTAGCTTAGGGGACATGGACCAGCCGTCAGCCCCAGGAACCAGAGGTAAGTCTCCCGGTCCAGTGTCGCCCGTACAGAGCCACTGGGCCTATGGGAAATGGTGGCGTGTGAAAGCTCATTCCTACAGCGGTGTGTCAGCATCCCTGGCACCGTTTTACAGCTCTTCTTGCTAGATCCTCTCTTCACCCGTGTCACGTGTGGCTGCCGGCGGGGCTACCTTGAAAGGAAAATCCCCTCACTCCCATCGAGAAGGAGCTCCAAACTTAGAATGTGTGCTCAAAAGAGTCACGAGGAAACCATGGGCCTAGAGTGATCGTCTTTTGGGTTGTGTATGGAATTCTGTTTCCCGTGGTACTTTCCATGGAAAGGGTCTGTCGTGGAAGGCAGGCTTAGAAGGATGGCCGGGGTGGGGGCGGGGGCGGGGTTCAGCTGCAGGGACATGCTGTCTACAGTCACTGTGATGGTTGGGAAACATCCCGCCCCTTCCTCAGGTCCCACGTCTACCTGGCCCGGTGCAGCCGCTCTCCATCCCCACACACAGTGTGATGGGCCTCCTACCAGGAAGGTTGACCTGGTATTCCAAGTAGGAAGAGTGTGTGTGTGTGTGTGTGTGTGTGTGTGTGTGTGTGTGTGTGTGTGCACGTGGTAACCTGACATCCTTCTTCCCTCTGACCTATCCCATCCTCTAGACTTCCTCCCCGTTTTCACTGAGGGAGATGGTGTGAATCTTAATGGTGGGAACTTGGTGGTGTTCGCCAAGGCTGGGGGTCGAGGGCCCCACACAGCAGCAGACCTGCAGAAAGCTTTTACTTCTCACCCGGGCTGTGGTACAGGCAGATTGGTCCTTGGGCACTGTAATCCTAGCAGATCCATGGGGCAGGGAAGAGAACTTCCATTCGCAGACCCCGTCGGTCTTGGAGATCTTATAGAAGGTCTCTCCGGATCCCACGGGGATGCGAACCATGTCCTTGGGCTGCCCTTCCGGGGCATGGCTGGGGGCGTGCAGGGTGTAGCCCAGCGTGTGCTTGGAAGACTGCCTTCTACGCAGACACTGGATTCTTAAGACGTTCTGGAAGGCCTTTTTGAATTCTTGACTGGAGCACGGGTAGATGATGGGGTTGATACAGCTGTTTAGGTATCCGAGCCAAAATACGATTTTAAAGACTGTTTCTGAGGGCTTGAACTCAGGGAAGAAAGACCCTGAAAGAAAACACAGAATTGAGCATGTTTATCTGCAAGCCAGTAGGTCCACCGGGGAGGAAAACAAGCATAAACATCTTTAAAAACCTCCAAATGATTGCAGGTGCATCTGGACCTCTAGCGTTTGCTGGCCCGACAATTCTTACTTGGTTTGTGTCCCTCATCCACCTCGGCCATCAATGGCGGCCTCGGGCTAGCTCCCGCTCAGCAACGCAACATCACTTGATTTCTCAAAGATGGAAAATGACCTCTGGACTGAGTAGACTATATAAAGTGTCCTGCCTGAATTGTAAAACAAGTTGGAATACGTTCAAAGAATCCTCATTTCAATTTGGTGACTTGAAAACAGTCATTTAGTCTGTGACTCAGTGCTATGCACATGCAGCCAAAATGTTTGCATTTGTTCCCTCCTGAAAGTTGTACGTGTGTGTGTGTGTGTGTGTGTGCAAGCGCACACGTGCGCATGCGCGCCAATCTTACAGATTGAACTCAGGGCCTGTGAGCTGTCCTTGAGCATTTTTGCTTAAGACTAGCATTCTATCACTCGGGCCGTAGCTCCACTTCGACTTTTTGGGCAGATAATTACCGAGTCTCATGGATTTTCCTGCCAAGGCTGCCAGTCTTTGAATACAATGCGTCTTGATCTAGGTCACCCCTTTTATCAATTTCCCTCATTCCTCCAACCCTGGCCCTTCCCTCAATTTCCTTAATTTTATAGGCTCTGTGTGGAGTTTTATGGTGGCCTTTTACCCGCTTCCTCCCGGTGATGAGCGCTTTCCACGCATTGCAGTTACCTCCAGTGATATTAAGAGTGACGTGACTTGTATTTTACAAAAAGAGAAAGTGCCAACTCAGGAGGCTGGAAAGCTCAGCTAAAGTTACTCATATGGTCTCTGGTAGGGCTGGGATTCATATTAGGCAGTCTGATTTCAGGGCCTCAGTTTTTTCATGGGATCTGAAAATATATAGAATAATACATACAGAGGAATGCTTTCTGAATCAGTTCCAGTTGGACTTTTAGTGCATGTGCTACCGAGGAGAGTACAGAAAGTAGTCAATTTTACAGCTACAGGTGCTAGGTGAGTATGGCCAACTCCAGGGAAGATTTGCCTCCCATTACAACGCCTATATACTATCCAGCACTTCTTTGTACCAGGGCCAGCTGTGTGATTATGAGAATCTGTTTCACAATGCCCACCTTTCCCTATGCTTAATGACCCCAGGCATGGATGAGCCGGGTATAGCAAAAACCAGCTTGTCTGGAGATTTCATTTCCAAATAAATCATCAAGACGGGGGAGAGTATTTCCCTTATTTGAAGAATTTTACTGAGCAACAACAAAATACATGAGCTATGAATGTGAATGCTATTACAGAGAGCCAAGAGTCCTGAAATTTCCCAGGATTCCTTCAAGGACACTCTCTCGGCTTACAGAGTCCAGCCCTGTGCTCCTAAGTCTCACCATTTCCATGTGGCTATCTGCCTCTCATTCCCCCTCCTCTTCCCTCATGCCCCATTCCTTAAGTCCAGAGCCAGGGCGCTCTCTTTCCTGGGATCCTCAAGCTACATACACACTGCCAGAAGTAAAGGAAGTTCTTCCCTTGTTTACGTGCCCCACTTGAAACAACCATCAGCCTTCCACGAAGCTGAGGCACAGAGTGAGAAAGAGTCAACGAGTTTACACTTTCAACAAACTGTAGAGCACTCTTGGCTAGTTTGCAAGAACACCCCGCAGTATATGCCGGTGGAGAACTGACATATTAAGGTTGGGTTGGAAAATTCGTCTCCAGCTTCAATCTTTCAGGGATATTTGCTTGCTAATCCAAGAACATATTTGGACATTGGCTTTTCAGATGGTGAGTGGGAGATACTTCCAGGCCAAAGACCTTCCCATAAACAGCACCACTCGGTTTATTCCCACTAAGGGTGGGACAACATCCAGACACGTCTAAACCTAGTACAGATTCGTTCACTCCCAGTCTGATGACTCCAGGGGCATCTGTCAGAGGGGATCCGCTTTTGCTTGGAAATCTCTTCCTTCTCTGGGAGCCAAATGGCTTAGCCAGGCGGAGGATTTCGAATGATATTTCCTTTAGACATTTTCCAAAGTGGGAGAAGAGACAGCAAAGGGCTGGTTTCTCCCGTTGATGTGCCTCTCATCTCCCATCCTCAGCCTGTCTTTTTCAGATGTGTTTTCTTCTCTTTGGAAGGGAAGCTGGAGCTGGAGTCAGGCTTGGCAAAGATCTGCAACTGCCCCATTCCTGTCAGAGTCCCTCATCCTGCCGTCTCCCTCGCTGTCCAAACTTGCCTAGCTCAGGGTCATCGAGAGAACTCAGTCCCCCACAACTTCTGTTGCTTCTTATATCTGTCTGTTCTCTCTCTGTGTGTCTCTCTGTCTCTTTCTCCCCCTCCCTCTCTCTGTCTTACAGTGGTGGGATTTTAATGGGCTTTGTGTTTGGTAAGTGGGTGTTTTATCATTGGAGCCACACACCCAGTCTTGCTTCCATTGTTCTTGCTTCTTGCTTTCATTGTTAGAAAGAAATAAGGTCTTGAAATGAGAATGGCCAAGAGACATATGAAAAAGTGCTCTACATCACTGGCCATAAAAGAAATGCAAATCAAAACAACACTGAGATTCCACCTCACCCCAGTAAGAATGTCCTTTATCAAGAAAACTAACAATAATAAAGGTTGGAGGGGATGTGGCCAAAGGGAACCCTACTTCATTGTTGGTGGGAATGTAAACTGGTTCAGCCACCCTGGCAAGCGGTATGGAGATTCCTCAGAAGGCTAAACATAGAGCTTCCCTATGACCCAGCAGCCCCATTTTTGGGCATCTACCAAAAGACCACAAACAAGAACACACTAAAGCCACCAGCACAACAATGTTCATCGCAGCACAATTTGTCTTTGCTAAAATATGGAACCAACCTAGATGCCCCTCAGTAGATGAATGGATCAGGAAAATATGGTACATATACACAATGGAATTATATGCCTCTATCCGAAAGAATGACATTGCCTTATTTGTAAGAAAATGGAAGGACTTGGAAAAAATTATACTAAGTGAAGTGAGCCAGACCCAAAGAAATATGGACTCTATGATCTCCCTCATAGGTAATAATTAGCACAGATTTAGGCTAGTCACAGCAGAGGATCACAAGAGCCTAATAGCTATGTCCTTATGAATGCATAAGATAATGCTAAGTGAAATGAACTTCATGTTATGGAAACGACTGTTATATCGCTGTTGTAATTACTTTCAACATGCCATGTGAAACTGTAGCTTCTATCGTTGATGATCCTCTTGTATCCCCTTCCTGTGGTTGTACCTGCACTATCTTATCTATATCTTATCTGAGTACATTGGAAACTGTATATACTGGTATTAGAACTAGGAAAGTGAAAGGGAATATCAAAATCGAGAGACAAAGGATAAAAAGACAAACAACTACAAAACAATACTTGCAAAACTGTTTGGTGTAAACCAACTGAACAACTCATGGGGGGAGAAAGAAAGGGGGAGGGAGGGAGGGGGGAATGAGGGAGGAGGTAACAAACAGTACAAGAAATGTACCCAAGGCCTAACGTATGAAACTGTAACCTCTCTGTACATTATTTTGACAATAAATAAGAAAAAAAAATAAGGTCTTTCATGTATGCCCAGGCCAGGCTGGAGAGGACCCTCCTGTTCACACTTTCCATGGACCACATCCAGCCTTTTCCTGGTAGAGGTGGGAGTCTCTTGGAATTTTTGGTCTGGGCTGTCTTTGAACTGTGATTCTACTGATCTTTGCCTTCAGCATGTTTAGGATTCCAGGAGGGAGATGCTATGTTCAGCCAATCCCTCACTCCTTGACACTGATGATACTTTTTAGTGTGGGAAGACAGCAGAAGCATGCTACGACCATTCCTCTATCCACCCGGGCACGGAAGACCAAAAGCAAAGGCAGCAGAAGGAAGGAGGACAGATGCCCTCACTCCATCAGTGGGGAATAAGTTCCAGTTGAGTAGTTCCAGGTTGCTCACTCTGAAATTCTTGAACCCAGCACAATGGTACCTGAAAGGCTTGCCCAGGTCCCGTGGAGCCCCTGATCTCCTGGCTCTCACTACCAGCTGAATGAGTGACGGGGTCTCCTTGTCTTCTGTTTCTGTCTTACCACGTATTCTGTGACTTTCCTTCTCTGCCTTGAAGCCGTCGGTTCTTGCTTCACTCCCGCACCCCGCTTCCCCTCTGCAGTGTGGTTCCTTTGTGCATTGGTTCTTTCCAGTCCCCTGGTTTTCTCTTTGTGTCACTCTGCCTTTTCGTTCTTGATTTGTCATGTGATATTTAGTAGTCCAGTTTTTGTCGTTATACTTCCTAAGAAGAGGCCGATTTCCGAGCTCCCTCCATGAGAATAGGGGCTCCTGTTTCTCTTCTCACCAAGCTGAGTTTTACTTCTCAACAATCTCTGCCTAGACTCTGCCTGAAAAGGAGCCAATGGCTCCCGGCTTAATTTCCTGAACATGCTTGTAGGTCAGGTCATCCTTTGCATGTGAATTTGCCTAATTTAATTCTTGGACTTTGGAAAAATCCCCAAGTCCCTGGAGGAACTTTCCTTCACTGAGTTTTTCCTTCTGTTCTTTAGTTGCTGCAGAACTTGGGAGTCTTTCTAAACTTTCCCAAACTGGCCAGATGGACGTGGTAAAGCAGGTGTTCAAGACTGACCACCACCGATAGTTTCCTCACCTTTGGAAATTCAGATCCTTCTCTTCCAAGGTAGAAGCTTCTAAATTCCAAGGAGAAATGGAAACGGGTGATTTCAAATGATATCTCTACATGGAGGCCATTTGCTTTCTCATTTTGATCTGGGGTTTATCTACTGGGCTTATGGAGGTGATATTAGGATTTATTTTAGCAAAGTCTGAGTCATTACAGTCCAACTTTAGTTATAAAGTAACAACATTGTTTTCCCTCTCTGACACTGTTAAAAAACATGTGCTTATTTATTTATTGCAAGTGTTGGTCTCCTTTGTGAGTTTGCTATATCCACAAGACTAGAAATGGAATTATCTAATTCCAGCTTGGCACCAGTAATTAGGGAGCCTCTTTTAAGTTAAAAAATTTCTTTCAGAATCAGGGTGACTCTCAGAATGGAAGCAGAAAACCCAGTCAATCTTCTAGCCTCCCAGGGTCTGGGCTTCCTTTACTTATGTGAAAACTTGACAAGTCTCTTTAATGACCCCTCTGAGAGTCCTCGGCTTGTGATTCAACTCCAGTGAGTTGGAGTCGTAAATATCTAAGCTGTGAATGAAGACTGGCGAGATCTGATAGATCCCCTTTATAAATAAAGCTGACTCAATGGCTCTCTCACAACAAAGTCAGGACCAGCTTAGAACCTGTCATCTCACTCATTTCCACCCCCAGCCTTTGTGGGTCATTGAGCAACCCTACGCTGGCATGGCAAGTGTTCATGGGACACTATGTCCGAGTGTCGTGCGATGGCAACAGGCTTTGCCCATTACCGAAGGAGAAGGAAGGTGGTATCATTAACTGCTTTATTTAACAAGCCAGAATGTACTGTTCAGGCTTGTCAGCAGCACATCACATTCTGAAAATTAGTGTTTAAATGACTTTAGAGAACATGGACTCCGAAGGGGAAGCAAAAATCACTCTAAAGGGGAGAAAATCACTCTTAATTGTTTCTCATTGTTTGGCCAGTGGTCTCTTCAGCTAGTGAACAAAGGAGAGAAACAGCTGTTACACAAGGAAGCACCAAGCTTTGTACCAAGGAGCTCCAGTGCCAAGCAAGCTTCAGGCTATACCACTGAAACCCCAGAGAAAAGCTGTGGGCATCACAGGACAAGAACAGACTCCGTTTCTTATCCTCTTGGGGTCAACCGGATGACCTGCAAGTTTGGCTGAGCTGCGGTGACCCGACAGTGCCTTCTTGGGGTCACGCAAGGCCTCCAGTAGGCCGTTCTCAGTCAGCCAGACATCTCTGTGGTAGCTGCCTAGAATTTTCCCTAAGAATGCTGGCTATCGTGAATGGAAGCCCTGGTCTCACGACTCAAGAGCCCTAGCTGGACTTCCTGTGAAACTGAGTCCAAGTCTTTGCATGTGAGGGTATTTCCTGGGGAGAAATCTGTAACTCGGTGGGCTTCTCACCGTGGCCTGGGGTGATGGCGAACAGGGCGAGGCCTGGTTCTCAGCTGGTGCAGACAAGCAGCATCTGCAGCTGCTCACTCTGCGCGGCCTCTCTGTCTGCCCGAGCACGCCCAGCGTACAGACAGGGCCAGCGGGCGCCCGCAGTGCCTCTCCGGAAAGCTCTCTCCTTCTGTTGTTTCACTGGGGCCTGGAGCCGCACAGTGCATGTCTCAGGCTCCCTTGAGAGTCAGTGTGTGGGGTCTTTCCTGAACTTTCTGATCAGAAGCGTGAAGACCAGACAAGGGGAGGCCCAGCAGAGGGGCGGGCGCGAGGGCAGGTGCAGAACGCGTGCGGTGTGGAAACACGGCATCCAAGGGGGGCAGGTCGGGGCCTGTGGGGCCTGCCCGTGTGCGGTAGAGGACCGCCCCCAGTTCTCGCGGTGGGGGTGTGGCGTAGGGCCACCGTTGTGACGTCACGGTTCCTGACAACCCAGGCGAGGCAAGCGCCACGTGGGGAGACGTGAAGTCACCCTCCATACTTCTGCTAGAGGCGCGGCACTCCTCAGGGTCTCCCGGCGAGCCTAGGACACTCAGCATAGGGGTAACGCGATCCCAGGGTAGCCACGTGGCTCGTGCCTCGCACACTAGCCCCCTGCAAGGGCCGCAAGACTGCAGTTCAAAGCCATCCCCTACCAAAAGTTCGTGACTGGTTCTGCCTCATTCAGCCGGGCGTGGTACCACGAGCGAGTCGGTCGTGCGGCTTGGTGAGAGGCTACAGATAGGAGGATCACAACTCGAGGCAGGCGCTGGGCCACGCGGCAAGATCCCGTCCCAACGGTAACTCAAGTGTTTCTTTTAAAGGGCTGGTGGGGGGCGTCAAGTGGCAGGGCGTTCACAAGTGCGAGGTCCAGAGAACAACCGCAGGACCACCATGGCGACAACAACAACAGGGTTGTCTCACTGGCCAACAAAGTCCCCTTGGAAAGGAGGGACGTGTCTGCCCCATACTTGTACTGAGCCAGAGCCACACAGTAGCTTGAGGAACGGCAGGGCCCGCTGCATGGATCCCTGGAGAACGTGTCTTCCCTAGAGGATTTCCTCGTGGGGAAGAAATAATTCGAAAGGTGCAAGGATAGAATCATTTCCCCCTCAGGAGGCTGAGGACACAGCTAGCAGTAGACGTCTTCAAGTTCTCTTATGGGCCGCTTCCTTAGAAGGGTGTCTCTCTCAGCCCTTAGCTTATTTTTCAAATACTGTTGTTCTTCTTAGTGTCACCTTCGTCTCAAATACCTTTTCATCTCCACACCAAAGGTTCCTGGACCACCCAGCTTCCGGAAGCACAGTCCTCCCCCCCATGCTGCCTTCTAGGGCACCAATCAGCCTTTGCACCCTCTTCTCGTCCCCTTTTCCTACCCACCGAATAACGGCTACTTTTACCAATAGCCCCTGCTCCTGCCTTCTTCGCTTGTCTTAGTTACTTTTTGTCCTCAAAGGCAGAACATTTTGTCCTTTCATTTCACTGCCATCTCCTCCACACCTTCGACTGGGCTCCTGGCAATCCAACTGTATGAACACCATCAAACTCTATGACTGCAGTCTTTTTAAAGGCACATACCACTTGTGGAATCCAGCTCCTGCTCCAACAACTCACAGCTGTAAATACGGTCTGAAACTGAGGAGAGCCCACCCCGGCTCACATTCCTAAAGTTTATCTTCCACAGCTTCACGATACTCCTATTTCCATGAAAATAAGACCACCCGCCACAGAATTTTATATGGCTAAGTCGCAGGCACTTCATAAAATGATTACTCCCGGTACTTATAAAAAGATATTTTACAGAGTCCCCCGGGGGAGGACTGAAGCGTGTAATTAAGATATGAGAGCTGTCATCTTGTCTCATGTTTGTGGGACCTGAGCCCTTGACCAAACACCATCAATCCAAAGCGGTGACATCAACAACCAAACTCGGTCTTCCAAGAAGGAAGTGCGGGGCTTCGGGCCTTCTGCGGGGACCAAGCCCTTTGCGTTGGGCCGGAAGGCCCCCGTGAGTCCGAGTCTGGATTCTTGCCAGTCAAGTCATGGGTTTGCTGGCTGGTGTTTGTGTAAGAAAAAGGGTGAAGGCGGCCGAGGCAAAGGGACTTTTAGTGCTGTCCTGCTGTGTGCCACGCCTAGTCCATGCCCCCTGGACAAGTTCCCTACTTGGAAACAACATGCCAGGCCACTGGGTCATTCAGAGACAATGTCTCCTGACCTCCAGCAGGAGCGGCCGGCTCTGTGGAGGGCGGGAATCTGCGGACCCACACCTCCCAACTCCTGGACACAAGCCTCCCCTAGCTGGACCCGAGGACTTGTGTGAGTTCCGCCATTTCTCTCCAGCCCTGTCTGGAGGTGACCAGCCTCGGCTCCAACTAGACTAGACCTCTGTCAAATGCGGCTGGTATCCTCACAGAAACAGCAGATCTAGCCAGGAATTTTAATAGCTCACTGTACAAATCAAAGACGCCATTTTGGAATCTAAAAATGTGATTTCTCAGTGGTGGGGGTGGGGAGGGAGTCACCAATTTAAAAAATACTGAAAAATTCTTTTGTGGGTCAAGGAATTCTATATTTGAATGTAACCTCACATTTGATCATGAACAATGTTACACATGGACAGAGATTTCTATTTGGAAAACAGAATTGAGAATCATAGCTCCGAAAACATTTTAGATCATCACCCTGAAGCCTAACTCTACCTGATATAAAACGAATTGCTTAAAACCTACCGCTGTCCCTCTCTACCTCCTGGCTGCTGTCCGCTGAATGGCTCTGCTCTGTATCCTCCCCTGACCTGCCGGACCGGGATCTATGAAACTGTGAGCCACAAGCAATCCTTCCTCCCTTTTTTTTTTTGCCAGTCCTGGGGCTTGGACTCAGGGCCTGAGCACTGTCCCTGGCTTCTTCTTGCTCAAGGCTAGCACTCTGCCGCTTGAGCCGCAGCGCCACTTCTGGCCGTTTTCCATGTATGTGGTGCTGGGGAATCGAACCAAGAGCTTCATGTGTAGGAGGCAAGCACTCTTGCCACTAGGCCATATCCCCAGGCCCCTCCCTTCAAATGGTTTCTCTGAGGCACTTGTCACAGCATTGAAAAAGATGTCTACCACGGAGGTCAGTCTTGGTGTCTTCTTCTTGACACTTTCAAAGGACCTGGCCTATTGGATTCAAGTGTCTCTCCATGTCTCCCCACCTCCACCACTGCCATAACCCGCCACCTCACTATACCAGTCTCCAGGAGGAGTTCCTCATAGGGCCTCTTACAGATTACTTTGCCCTCCCTTCTCCAGGATGGATCACAAGTCCAATTTGGTGACAGCTCTCTTAACGCACCTATTAGTTCTTTGTGTCCTGGAGCCCCTCTGTTTTCTCAAGAAATTGGCTATATACATGATTTCTTCCTATCAAAGCCTTCCCTTTGAGTGGCAATATCTATAACTATATCTCCATCCATCCATCCATCCATCCATCCATCTACATGCCTGATTCCTTCCTGTCAAATCTGGCCCTTTGAGTGGCAGTATCATAGCAATGATTATATCTTAAACAACTGGGATTGTATTTATATCACATGCTTTTTCTGACCAACATTTTTTTTTCATTTTCAAATCACTGACATTCTTCTATTTCATTTTTAATTCAGAACATATTTTTTTATGACAGCATTTCATCATCTGAGTACAGCAAAATTTATTTATCTTCCTTTGCTGATTTGAACATATTGAGTCTTTCCAAGTTTTCTGTTATAAATAACTATGAAATAAACATTTGTGTGGCTAGATTTGGAGGTACATTTTGGAATATTTTTTTTTCAAGATAAATTCTTGGAAAATGAATTCTAGGTCATATGACATAAATTTTTGACAAGTATTTGAATCCTTATTTCTAAATTTCTCTTTGTTGAGGCGACTTCAATTTACATTTCTGCCTGCAACGAAATGCACTGGCACTTCAGCTGTGACAATAGCAGTAAATGACAAGGAGATTCACTAGGTACCAGAATTCTAGATTGTTGTATACAGTGACTGATGGTTCTATGTTGATCAATGACACACTTGCCAATAAGAGATGCAGTTAACAAATCGTATGGACCAAACGATAGGAACTATAAAAAAGAAAAAAGGTTCATAGAAAATCTGGCTAATCTATGTTGAAGTGAATGACTACAGTGTACACACAACAAATTATCTACCTATATTTATTCAGTTGAAGAATAAACTGAACTTGCAATGACCTGAGACTTGGAAATTCTGAAAATGATAATCATATGTGAGAAACCAAAGTTGAACTTTCTGGCAGAGCCTCCAATAAGCTCTGCCCCGACAGGGAGGAAGTGACGCTCATTATGCTAGGTGAGTTAAAAAAGGACCGCAACCTTTAAACAAAAGAAGCTAGCAGCAATGGATGAGAAAGTAGAAAGTCATTAGGATTAAGTAGCGCATTTAAGCTGACTCACCGCAAAGCCCCTACCTTTCCTGTCCAATAAGCCTGAGCAAAGCTGTCGGGGGGCGGGGCGGGGGGGGGGAAGCATTCCCGCTTCTCCCGCCCCCAGTACTGAGAAAGGAAGTACTGCCAAGTACCAAGAAGGGCAAAGTCCCTTCAGGAGAAGATTGCAAATCATCGGAGGGATCTCCGTAAATTTGAAGAGATGAGCTAGGTCTCGGTCAAGAAGGAGCAGAAAATTTATCCTCAGGAATTGTGGCATCCAAGCTTTATATTCATGTGACACGCATATTTTTCAGAATCCTCAAGTATGCCATAAGCTTCCTAGTAGTACTGGGATTTGAATTCAGAGCTTCATGTGTACTAGGTGATTATTCTACCCCGTGAAGCCATGCTTCCAGCCTGTTTGATCTTACTTTTCAGATCCGGGCTCAAGCTTTCCGTCTGGGATAGCTCTCAAACTGTGGTCTTTGTGCCTATGCCTGCCATGTTTCTGGGATACTAGACATGAACCGCTGTGCCTGGCTTGTTTATCGAGATGTGGTCTCCATATGCTTTTGTTCAGGTTGGCCAAAATTGCCATTCTGTAGATCTCCATTTCCTAACCAGTTAGGATTACATCATGGCCTTACTTGGTTTTGAATAAAACAATACTGTCTCCCTATTGATTGATCATGTAAAATACATTAACATTGTTACATTATTCTCTTTATTTGTATATTGGATAATTTCTATAATAATTGAAAAGAACGATAGCATGTCAGATAAACTAATCACTTAAGATGTTTTGTTGCCTTTGTTTACCTTTCCAAGTTTCTTAAAACTTTCTTTAAGTCTTTAACTCATGAAATGGTGAGACTTGGCCCCCTGGGCTCATAAGTTATGGGTCAAGAATAGTAGAAACCCACCTGTCAATCACAACACACAATGCCAGGATGGAGGTCCTGGAAATGAGTTGGAGGCGGTTGGATTTGATATCATGATTTTTGGGAGGTCTTTGCAATGTGTGCTCTCAGGAAACTTTGGATATGGCCAGATTGAAAGGCAGATCCATTCAGGACAAACATGTGAGGTCTTCTCACTCACTGAGCAACTATTGATAGAGATGAGGCTAGAATCAAGCGAGCAACGAAGAGAAGCATATTAGAGCATCTCCACCTGCAAGGTGGAAAAGAAATTCATAATAAAACCAAGGCCTTATCTGTCTTGGTGTCTCTCATTTTCATCCCCTCTTGAGTATAATGGAATGTTTCAGAGATGGCAAGACATGATTTATTGTAACATATCAAACTCCAGAAGCAGGTATGAGGACTTTGCTGTCTTTTCTAGCCAGACATTAAAGACATTTGAAAGCATGTCATTTATTATTTTTTGTTGGTCTTGAACTCAGGGCCCAGGCACTTCCTTGAGCTCATTTTGTTGAAGGCCATCTCCCTACCACTTGAGCGACAGTGCTACTTCTGAAAAAAAAAAAGGTTTTAAAATTGCTACTTTTAAATTTGGAAAATAAAGTTTCATTTCACACAAATGTTGTGTACCTTAATACCTAGGGAGTCGATTACTATTATTATTGTATTTATCATGATTATTCTTAAAGAAATTAAAAAAAAACTTACAAAGCTTTCTCAGGGTTTACATGTTATAGGATAAGTATGACACACACAGGTCACAGTGTCCAAGGTTTAGAAGGGTTTTTGTTTTTAGTTTGAAGGAGGCAGTGCGGCACGAGAGTCCTAGTCTGAGAATCACCATCGGATGTATTTGTTAAGGCTGTGGGAAGAAGGATTCAAGAGCAATTTCAAAGCAAATGTGGTCCAGATATGGTGGCCACTTCAGGTAATAATGACTAAGCACTCACTGTGTCCGTAGAACTGAAGAGGAAGGATAAGGACATTTCAAGTCGGCAAGCTAGCTGTCTGTTTGACTTAGTCAGGTGCAAATTGTCTTCACTGACCAATGAACCTGTCTTGAGATTCCAGAGATGCTCAAAGCTGTCTTCTCTTTCTGCGGGTTGGATGGGAGAGATTCTACACTTCTCCTGCCCAGAAAGCACCGCTTTCTTACCCCATACAGAAAGAACATTGCTTTGTTGCTATTTTTTTGAGTACTGGGGATTAAACCTAGGACCTGGCACATGGTAGGCAAACTCTCTACCATACGGACCTTCGTTTCTATTTTTTGTTGTTTGTCTTTGAGATAAGGTGTAGTGAACTTTGCCTGGGCTAGCCTCAAAATTCTTCTGCCTCCAGCTCTGGTGGAGCTGGTATTCTAGGCACGAAGCATTGCACTCAGCAAGAACAGGCTTAGAAAGGATTCCCACTACATTACACAGATCTAAATAGATGATTCCCTGGCTTATACTCATCAAAAGTTAATGTTCGCTCTCTCCTGCTTATTCTCATTTACTTTTTGTTCAAACGACATTTTTCATTCCCAAATTATTTTTCCAGGCAGAGAGAATTATGTAGTTATCTTGACATGCCGTTAAATATGCATGCAATAACTCATTGGAGTCTCATGAAAAATAGAACTAGAACAGTATCTGTCAGTAAGAGACAAGCTTTATAAACTACAAGAGCGTTCACACGGAAGACACTTTGAGAGTTATGTAGATTGCCATTTTTCTTTTCTTCTTTATCTTCTTTTTTTTCTGTGTGAGGGTTCTGGGGTTTGAATTCAGGGCCAGGGTGCTGTCCCTGGGCTTTTTTGTTCAAAGCTGGCATGCTACCACCTGAGCCACAGCTCCACATTGAGGGATTTTTTTCTTTTTCTTTTTGCTGGTTAATAGAGTCTCATGGACTTTCCTGCCTGGGTTGGCTTGAAACTGTGATTGTCTAATCTCAGCAAGCTGAGTATCAAGGCTTATAGGTGCGAGCCACCAGAGCCTGGCCTGGCTACCATTCTTCAATACTAAGATGAAAGCAAAGATGAAGAGAACTTTCCCAGATACACTCAGCTCCCAGGCACCCATTTGCCCAGTGCTCCCGTGACTTCTGTGTTTGCCTCTTATGGCATTAATTGGCCTCTGGCATGTGAGAATTTGTCCTACTTCTATTTTACCTCCAGATTTAGGGAGACCTTTTGCTTTATTCATATTTGCATCCCAGCTATACCTCACACAATCCCTTCCTTCTATGTAACACATTTCAATAATAGATATTAAAATAACTTCTTGAGCTGTTCCTATGGCCCTTGTCTATTTAATGAATGCAGTTGTTCAAAGGTGCCCTGCTGGATTTCAGCCATGCCATGGTGCTGGATACAGACACGCTTTCTTGACAGAAAGAGTGGCAGAGTGGAGTGCAGTGCGAAGGTGCTGCTCTCCAGCACTTCGGGTGAGGCCCTCCTGAGGAGAAAGTACTGGGGTGAGCTCCGCGCTAGCCTTGTCCACCTGCTGCACAAGAACGCGGTCCTCACATGGGGTGGAGGAGGCCCAAGTGGTCACTCAGGGATACTGAGGTGGATGGAGGCAAGGTGTCAGAGAGAAGGCTGGGCAGCGGGGTGCCGGCAGCCCGCACGCGGGTCCTCCAAGCTGCCCACGCAGCTGTGCCAATGAATGTCTGCTAAACCCTTCTTAGAGTTCCCGCTGGCTCCTGAGGGTGGGCGGGTCCATTCGGTCTGCGGGGGCGGGGCCTCCGCGTTGCCACTGCTCCTAGACTAGGGGAGCTTTCACTCCTCAGGGATCTGGTTCTGGGGTCTCAGCTGAGCCCAGGCCATGGGAAAAGCCCCCCACTTTGTTGCACGTTCCATGTGTCCTTGAGTAGGGCCTCTTGAACCCCTCTTGAGGGACTGCCAGCAAGTGAATAGTTTAGGCTAGTTGCCAGTCAGTCCAGTGAGACAGGTGAAACGGGCAAATGGTCGGCAAAACTGACTTCAAAGGAAAGAGGACACGTCAATCAGAAATACAATCAATCTAGCACCGCGAACGTGACGTGGAGAAGACAAAGCTGGAGGGGTTAGAGTCTCTGAAGCAGTGTTGCACTGGAGTGGAGATACACTAATGATGAATGGAAGGGCAAGAAACATGCGTGAGGCCCGTTGGCTTTTCAGCAGAGGCACAGAAGCGAGGCGGTGGGGCGAAGGAAAGTCTCTTTAACAAAGGGTATAAGAGTGACTGGATTTTGTAGGCAAACTCTTTCATGCTTTTAGAAGGCTCCGGCTCACGGTCTTAGAGTGGGGATATATTTCATAGAATTTAGGAAGCAGTAGACATAGAAGTAGACAGATACGGTTGATCAAAAGATAGCACTAGGAAATGAACAGACAAAACACAATCTGCAAGACAAGACTGGCAATGTAAATATGACAAGCGTTGTATCCGGAAGATATGCGAGGTGCTACAACTCAGTAATAAAAAGTCCAAACAGAAGGATATGTAAAAGACTTCAATAGACACTCAGAAGAGGAAGATACAGAAATAGCAGATAAGAAAAGCAAGTAGCTGATATGTCTGTGAAAAGATGCTCCAACTCTTCCGTTACTCAGCTTCCTGTTACTGTAATAAGATATTGGTGAAAATATACACTTCACTTAGAAGGCACACAGGTTTATTTTGGTGTCTGGGTTTGAAAATTTTAGTCATGAGCAAAAGTCCTCATTGCTTTAGGCCTGGGCAGGCAGCATGGTACGTCACAGAGGATTTGTGTACTACAGGAAACTCATTCTCCTCAGAGCACGGTGGGAAAGGGAAGAGCAGAGACTGCTGTCCTATAATCCCCTTAAAGGCATGACCCCAATGACCTCAAACATCCGGCTAAGCCCTACCTCTGAAAGTCAGCTTTCAATAAAACCACTTGGGGGCTGGGAATGTGGCTCAGTGGTAGAGTGCTAGCCTTGAGCACAAAGAAGCTCAGGGACAGTGCCCAGGCCCTGAGTTCAAGCCCTGAGACTGGCAAAAAGAAAAAAAAAAAGAATTGTGGTCTAACTTGATCAGGGCAATAGATTAAATCCTATTTGAAAAATAATGAAAGCCAAGATGACCTGGGGAAGTAACTCAAGCCAGTCAGGACCCTTCTTAGCAAGAACCAGACCCTGAGGAGTTCAAATCCCAGTAGAGTCACAAAAAGGAAGGACAGAGCTAAACGAAAGTCTATCACACTCTGGGAGCTGGTGATTCAGGCCTGTAATTCTAGCTACTCAGGAAGTTGAAATCTGAGGATCGTGGTTCAAAGCCAGCCTGGGGAGGAAAATTCATGAGACTCATTGCCAATTAATCACCAGAAAACCAGAAGTGGGGCTGTGGCTTTAAGTGGCAGAGTGCTAGCCTTGAGCAAAAGAGCTCAAGGACAGCACCCAGGCCTCAAGTTCAAGCCCCATGGCTGACAAAAAACAAGTCTGTAGCTGTTTATTTCCTTGATCCTTACTCATGAGAAGTAAAACTATCCATTCACACAACGGCTTGTGTGTGAAGCTTAAGGAGGGGTGATTTGTGAAAGTCCCCTAACTGGAAAGGAAATGGTTGGAATGTTTGTTAAGAGGTAAGAGCATAAAAATTGTAATGTTTTGCTCCAGAATAAAAAAACTAACCCACGGTTATATATGTGTATCAGGCACCTCAGAATTATTGTGGGGAATGCAGAAGTGGCACGTGCCGTATGGTTCTGGTCACGTGAGCTTGTGTTGAGTGACAGGAAACGGAGCAGGATATCAAGAGATATCAAGAACTGCACTTCCCGGGGGCCCACGTCTCCCTGGATACCACAGCAGCAGACTTGAGTTCTAGATCTTTCGAACACACAATCCATGCTTGTTTCGTGATCTAATGATGACAGCACGTGGACAGCCCGCGGAGCCCAAATTTGAGGTGTAGTTCTAGAACAACACCAGTTGGTCTGTGTGTCTCGGTGCCAGAGCGTGCGAGGCTGTTGAGGCTGGCTGTTTTTCAGACCAAAAAAATATGAGGTGTCAAAAATAATTGCAATGATAAGGTCTGACCAAAACTTAATTTCTTCTTATTGTTTGATATTAACAACGAGCGGGAAGCCATGAAATTGGAATTTCACAGCTCATCAGCGAGAGCAACCATGTCATGGTGGCAAAATCAGCTTTGAAGTCGCACAACACACACACACACACACACACACACACACACACACACACACACACACACACACCCCATTCCGGTTCCACATGATGTCAATTCCAACATCTAGAGCAAAGCTCTGAGAATTAAGTAACAGTGTAGCTACAAGAAGGTTGTGACCAAGCACATAGATGGAAAAAATGCAAATGAAAGAAATCAGAGCAATACGAATTACTGCCACCTTGACATGGAAAAAGGGTGGTATGTCACTCTCCTTCGTCCTGATTCGACTGGAAGGAACTTCCTCCCCATTGGTGAATTTTTACTAATTAGAGTAAATGTCATCTGCCTGAGAAGTTGTTCTGAAAGGGCACGTTGCATTATTAATCTCAATGTCTGCCTCTCTCAATAGACAGAGGAGCCTTCAAAGGAAGGTACTGTAGTTCGCTCGGGACCCCAGTCTCCCAATGTGCCTGCTCTATGCAGGTGCGTCAGCAAATGAAGATTCTTGTGGTCAGAAAAAGTTTGGGAAAGAACCCAAAAGACTTCAGAAAACCTTCAGAGGATCAATATTCTGCCAGCAGGAGAGTCCCGCTGGTCATGAGGACTGTGTGTGTGTTGCCGACTGCAGTGCGAGGCGGAGCTATCTCGGAGCAGATGGGTGAGTTCTGTTACAGCGGAGACCTCTTGGCTTGCCATGATCTGCTCAGCTCTGCTAGGCTACAGGACATACTGCATGCACCTCTAACACCTGTTAGAGTTGTCTCCATACCATCACTCCAATGGGCATTTTCAGTTCTTCCTCCTCCTACTTCCCCAAATGAATTTTGCACCAATGCCAAATTGAACTACTGTCCAGATACGCCTTTTGCCTCATGCCATTTCTGTCTGCTTCTAAGGCAGAGAACCTCTGGGAAATGCTAGCCTGTTATCTTAAAAACATGGAGATCCAAAAGAAAGATCTATCTCGGAGATGAGAAAAAGAATTGGAATCCTGTCTCAGCTTTGACAAACCTAGAGACAGTAGAGATTCTGAGAGAGGGAAGGACGCATTCTCCTCCCAGCAAGCATGTCACCCTGCCGTAAGAGGCTGGGGGGATAATTGCTTTACAACTCCATGGGAGACTCGGGAGGAGGCCATGAACAGTGTAGTAACCCATTTATGATAGCACAAAATTTTATAGACTTTTTGGTGACTTCTACAGAGTAAATATGTGCAATTAAAGTGCATTAAGCTCCCACTCTGTTCTACCCTGGGAATGTGCTATACGAATGGAATGGTCTATTCCAGAGAGGAGAAGGGAGAGAAGGAGGAAGAGTGAGAGTGAAGGCTATATGAACTGATTTAATCTCAATAGACGCAAAAATGGATCTACTCACAGAAAAACAACCGTGACAAATCAATCCAGGGCTATGCTTTCCTCTCAAATGGGTTTCTGTGGGCTGGGGATATGGCCTAGTGGCAAGAGTGCTTGCCTCCTATACATGAAGCTCTGGGTTCAATTCCTCAGCACCACATATACAGAAAACGGCCAGAAGTGGCACTGTGGCTCAAGTGGCAGAGTGCTAGCCTTGAGCAAAAAGAAGCCAGGGACAGTGCTCAGGCCCTGAGTCCAAGCCCCAGGACTGGCCAAAACAAACAAACAAACAAAATTCTTCAAATGGGTTTCTGTGTCATTTTGGTAAAATCCATGACCAATCTGGTCCTTAAAAACCCCTCATTAGTGGAACTTCCTTCTTTGAGGACCACATCCTGTTTCGCATGTGGTTTTTATCCTGGCAGTGGAACTCTGGCTCTAACAAGGAGATGTCCCCTTGAAAACTGCCCGGCCTTACTTCCCGCCTTTTCCTTACCAGAGTTTGCACAAGCCTTTACTTTTAGAAACTATTCATACTTAAATAAGTTTAGAGGCTATATCACTTGTGACAAGATCAGTGTGGTCGTGGCATGTACCAATGCCATTTTTGCCAAAGTTGTTGTCATGTCCATTCCCGGGGATTCAGGCCAGTTCTACTTTGGATTAATTTAGTGCTACATGCTTGAATCCTCTTTGCAGTTTCCCCTGAATGTAGGCATGATTTCATGATTGCAGTTTGTTTTTGCTTTCCCCCCTTGTTCCATCCGAAGAGTCGGTGACAGGCAACAAGACTCCAACAGCTGCTCTGCCTCGGTGGGGGAGAGGTTGCACGTGTGCCTTGAATGGAACCATCTGCCCGAGTCTTCTTAGAAGTGTGCCAAGCGATGAAATGCTCCGAGAACTTTTTTTTTTTTTTCCAGAAGCGCAGTTATAACTGATTACTTATGTTAAGATCTGAAACAAAGTAAGATGGAAGGATGGGAGCATCGCCCCATGGCTGCTAGACTGCGCTGAGGGGCCCCCGCCGAGGCGGATCCCAACATGACCTCTGCAAGGTTGTTCCTTTCAGACTTCCATGCGCTCCACCTGCCTCCTCTTCCTCCTCTTCTGCCTCCACTCCTCGCAGTGGCCACGCTAACGCGCTCCTCTTCCTTTGTCCATGCGTTCCTAAAATTCCTCCAGCTGCTAATCCACCCAGAAGAAATGATCACCAAGTAACTAATACTTTCACAAAAAGATACCGTCTTAGTGGTAAAACATGCACATTTACAGAAAATAGGTACCCAATTTTGATGGAGGAAATTTAAAAGTAAGATGTGGAGACAATTTTCGGATCAGGAAGTAACCTTTTAGGTACCAGGAAAAAAAATCACACAGTAAGTGTCTTCCTCATTAAGCCAGCTCTTCATACATCTAAAACAGGGTAGCCTTTTTAATGGTACATCTAAGTTTTTTTTTCTTAAATGCCAACCTCATTAGTTCTATCAACAATCCCCAAGGTCCTGATGTAGTTTACCTGCTATTTTCCAGAATTAATTGCAACCATAGCCTTTTGACAATTGCCAGCCAAAGGACAGCTTGCATCGAAACGCACAGCAGAGTACTCGGGAGGCACGCTTTTCAGTTAGTTTCAAGGGAGTGGGAAGCTTGTCAGTTGCTCTGAGAAAGAAAAACCTGGTAAATATCTGCTCCCTGAGCTAAGTCACCACAAGGGCAGGGAAAATCATGTGTTCAGACATCACGGGGCCAGTGCTTTAAGGTGAGATTCGGACAAAGGCAAATATAACAGTTTGGGACTCTCTTGTCTTTATTCTCCCCAGCCTGCTCTGCAACTTTCCGGCTCATGGAGCATATCCCTTGGGAAGAAAGAAGTTCACAAAAATTCAACTTGAAAAGAAACTTGGGGCCAGAGGGAAATGTATCCATCCATCCATCCATCCATCCAATCATCCATTGGCTCTTTGGCTGGGATCTCTCTCTGGGAGCACCCATTCCATGCTTGGACCTTTCCAATGGTAGGGAATTTACTTAAGTCCTCCAGCCAGTTCATTTTCACAAGGTAACCAAGTTACCTATTGGAAAGTAACCAACAGATTAAAAAATAAATAAATTACCAATCTTCTCATGAGAGTATTCTCTGCTGCTAACCATTAGGAAGATAGGATATTGAGGAGAGCTGACCATTTCATCAGAAAAAGTCTTGACCCTAGACTACATGATGTTGAGAGCTGACCTTCCTTTTCCCTTTAACTTGGAGCAGGAGGAGGATTTCTCTACAAATGGCATAGCCTCCAAAAGCGAATCCAGTGATCCTCGGAATACAGCTTGTGATGTGTTTTGTTTGGCTACTGCAATATTTTTAAGATAATAAAGGAGTTGAAAAAGCTTGAAGTTAGACAAGTTTGAAGTTAGACTATTTCATGTAACATTTATATCTGGCTGATCTTAACAAAATAAAAAAAAAAAAACCAAAACCCTGTTAAATGATTTTCATGAACTTTTTTCCCTCCACTTTACAGGAATATTTTTAGTGATCATTATCTCCTATGATGAAAAAAAGCCTCTAATATTTCACAATTGAATAATTCCTTCTATTTAGCTTTAGTACTTTTTCTACTAAATGATCTAAATTTTTATATTCTTTCCATTGATTCAGGCCTCCGTATATCCTTCCAGTTAGAGAAATGTCGGTGCCTGGTGTTTGTGGGATTTTTCAGAGCACCTTTAACATGTTCATATTGTTTTGAGTTGTTTGAAAAGTTAGCATTCCACTCATATCATGTTTTACATAACTATAGTCCCTGTCGTTTAAAAGAAACTTTCAAAATTAAAATATATTCTTATTCTTTCATGCCTGACTACTTTGAATGGATGTGCGTGAGACCTCAATGTTGAGTCTCATTGCTCAGATTATAAGAAAAGTTTTAAAGCCTGAACTTCCTTATTGGACAACCTCTTCTCTCATTTTAATAATTTAGAGAAATATGTATTTTATTCCTTTCATTGGTCAAAACCATCTAGACACATAAAGCAAAATGTCACATATTTGCACTAGCAAATTAAATAATGGATAATAATTACTGGATTAAATAATGTGATGAAAGATGGTAAAATTATAGCCTTACATAAGTACTGACAGATCTCATGCAGATTTGTTGTCGAAAACAGGGTAGTCTAGAATACCAAACAATCTTCTGCAACCGACATAATGCGTGCACTTTAACAAACTCCCTGGTAAGTGGGTGGCTAGTTACAGTTGGGAGACAGGAACACAATTCTCCAAGGCCAAGAGGAAACTGACAAAGTATTTATGTAGCATTGGTCCAAGCAGCCTTGTGGGCATTTGTTGACATTGGTAAACAAGAGACACATGGGGACTTATGTCACATTGAGCCACGTGAACGGAGACCACCACCTAAGAGACGGGAGCCTCAGGAGCAAGATTTCCAGTGAGGGACCTCGTCCACCTCATCCTGGACACTGTCTTGAAGGAGAGAAAGATCTTTGTTGGGAACAGAACCAAAAATAAAACAAACACAAAGCAAAAATAAGACACATCGAAATTTGCAGAGCGCAGTCAGAGCAGCATTTGGGAACTTACAGCCCTAAGTGCTTCTGTAAGATAAGAAGCAGGCAGAAAAACCAACGAGCAAGGTGTCTATTTATGTTCTGTGGCAAGCATCCATGCGGATGCCTTCTTTGGGAAGTCCATCCTCAGAGCAAGGAAGGAGACAAGGATGGTTAACACGCAAGCCGTGGTGCTGCAGGGGTCCTGCTCACTGTTGCTGATGAGATCAGCTGGTCCCTGTGCGGATGAAGCCATCTGGTGACTCCTCTGTCTCCAGGAAGTCTAAACGGAGGCACACTGCCTCAAGATGGAACCCTAGGGAAGCCCGGCTCTTTGAGTAGGCCGCAGCGCCTGCAGTCGGCACCAAGAGCCATCCACTGTGGATCTCCACGCCCAACCCTGCTAACCATGTATCAATGCACATTGGAAACAAAGGCACCATTTTGATAGGAGATGTTGATGATGGAAACAACACGTATGGGGCGGGGGGGGGGCGGGGGCGGGGACAGGGGTATGAATGTACTGTCTGCACAACTTTCCGCCGGCCTGAAATGGATCTATAAAACAAAGCCTGTTTCAAAATAATATAAAAGCATCTAGTGTTCTGTTGGCTTGGGAATGGAGAATAGGCTAAGAGAAAAGGATAGAACACCTTCCCCAAGTTCAATATGTATGGGTTATTAATGCACGACAGAGGCTGCATCGCCGATTATGGGAAAAAGATGTTTCAATAAATGGTGTTTGTACAGCCTGTTATGTAAATTGGATCCCGACTGCACATCGTACACAAAAATCAACTCCAGGTGGATGAAATACCTCGTGTTGGTTTATGTAATACCGATTCAGGCAACAAAATGAAAGCATTTCAAATGCATTATGCTAAGTGAGAAAGGCCACAATCCAAAGGCTACGTAACGTGTAATTCCACTTATTTTCCATTCTTTCACTGGCCAAACTGTGCTGTTGAAATGGGTTAGTGGTTGAGAGGGACAGAGGGCTAGCTATGGGGCTCGAAAGGTGTGCAAAGAAAATTTGGGGGATGATGGATGCTTTCTGTTCCTTGATGGTGGTGACATGACACATATGTTTATCAAAACACATAGCATAGAACTGAAAAACAGAAAAGTACAGTTCGTTCTCCACAGGGAGGGGGAATAATGGGGGAGAATTTTGGAAGGAGTGACATCGATCAAGACGCATTGTACTCATAACCTGATTTATGGAATTGTAACCTCTCCGTACAACTACTTAATAATAAAAGTTCAAAAATCCCTCAGTAAATGTTTGAAGGGAACTTGCTATAGGGACAGAGGTTAGAATTCCTATGTGGATCCAGTGAGGAAATAGGTACTATTTTATTTACATAAGAAAGGTGAAGAAGGATGGAATCCGTGTGCTCATCTGACTTTTATTCTGCAAAATGGCTTGAGCTCTTTTCAAAGAGTTTCTAAGCGCAACAGGAAAAAATGCCAGTCAGTGGAATGCTTTTAGTTTCTCACCCACCTTCTCTGTCAGGAGTTCTAACATCACCTGGGAGGGGCACTCACCTTGGGGGTCCTGGAAATCAGGAGATGTGCCATCCCTTTCCCATGAGCCAACGCTGGAGGGGAGGGAGCTTGCTCTCCTCACAGAGCTCTCTCAGAGAGCGAGTGGAGAGACCTTCAGCTCCACTGCCCCACTCCACCCAGCAGTCCACTGGTGTGGCTCAAATAGGAACAAAGGAAAGGGTGGGGATTTGGGAATCCTAGGACTGGGGAGAGGAGGGGGGGAGGAGGAGGGGGAGGGGGAGGGAAGGGGGATAAGGGGGGAGGAGGAGGGGGAAGAGGAGGAGGAAGGGGAGGAGGAGGAGGAGGAGGAGGGGGGAGGAGGAGGAGGAGGGGGAAGAGGAGGAGGAAGGGGAGGAGGAAGAGGAGGGGGAGGAGGAGGAGGGGGAACAGGGGGAGGAGGAGGGGGGAGGAGGAGGGGGGGAGCAGGGGGAGGAGGAGGAGGAGGAGGAGGAGGAGGAGGAGGAGGAGGAGGAGGAGAAGGAGGAGGAGGAAAGTCAAAGATCAGAGTTTTGAAAGTAGCTCATTCCATCCTGGGGAAGTATCATAAGGCTAGCAGCCTATTTCTCAGCAGGAAGTTTTCAAGCTAGTAGACAGTGGAATAACGGATTCAAGGTGGTGGAATTCAAACACAAACAAGTAAATGCCCATATAAACAAAAACCTGCTAAGCAATAATATTGTACCAGGCAAAGCTAACCTTCAAAACCGAAAGAGACTTTCCCAGGCAAAAACCAAAAAATGCATCTGACAGAAAATGCAAAAGAAGTTCCACAAGTTGAAAGGAAGGGACATTGATTTCTAACAGGAAAACACGAAATGTAAAGCTCTCTGCTAAAGGTAAGTACACAAATTTAGAGACTCATATGGTAGAACCAGGGTGTAAAATCATGTTTGTCCTGCCATAAGAATTAAAGAGAGAAGAATAAGGATAACTAGAGTGTCAATAACTTGAGAAGGATATATACACATTTAAAAGACACAGACTGAAATCGCCAGCAAGGTGAAATGTGTGCCTGAGGGCAGACGTGACAGAGCAGGGTTAAGTTAAATTGCAATCCACTAAAAGTAGGCCATCGTATGCTTCGGGTAAGCCTCAAAGCTACCGAAAAGTAAAAACCTGCAATGAATGTGCGAGGAAGAGAGAAAGTATTGAATAAGAAACAATCACTACAGCATAGCAAATCACAACGGAAGACTGAGGAACGAAGGAACTGCACAAGAGTCAGAAGACAACGAGCCAAGGAACAACAGCAAATCCTTAACTGTCAGTAATTACTTTAAACATAAATATATTAAATTCTTCAGTAGAAAGATTCACAGTGGCTGAATGAATTCAATGTTTTTAAGACATTTGATGGAGATTAAGGACATTTAATGGGTTGAAAATGGACTGATAAAAACAGCTATTCCATGGGTTAGCCAAAGGATATCAGGGATAGCCATACTAATATTTACCCAGACAAAATAGGCATTCTCTGGAAATTCGTTCAGAGAGCACTGCACATGCCAATAACTCATTCCTTTTCATTGCTGAGCAGGAGTATGTTTCAATTTTCTTGTTTTTTTTTTTTGTTGTTGTTGTTTTTTTGGCCAGTCCTGGGCCTTGGACTCAGGGCCTGAGCACTGTCCCTGGCTTCCTTTTGCTCAAGGCTAGCACTCTGCCACTTGAGCCACAGCGCCACTTCTGGCCGTTTTCTGTATATGTGGTGCTGGGGAATCGAACCCAGGGCCTCATGTATACGAGGCAAGCTCTCTTGCCACTAGGCCATATCCCCAGCCCTGTTTCAATTTTCTTAACAATTAACTCACTGACAATTATCTGGTTCGGTGCTATTAGAAATAAAGCTGACATAAAGGTTCTTGTACTGTTGTTTGTGTGAACAGACAATTTCAGTTCCCTTTGGCCTATGCCCATGAGCACAACTACTGTGTTGTACCACAGCTACAAGTATAGATTTTAAAAGGCATTCCTAAGCTTTCCCAAAGTTTCTACCAGTTTAGAAAGCCAACACTAAGCCATGAGTGAGGCTGTTTTTATGTCCCCTTGCCAACATCTGGCTTGTCATTAGTTTTTATTTTAACCTTCTGATACCTAATTATAGTTTAAATTTGCATTTTCCTAATGACTAATGATGTGAACATCTTTTTGGGTGCTTGTTTGCCATCTGTTTTTCCTCTTCAGTGAAATGTCTGCTCATGGGTTTTGCTCAAGTTCTAGCTGGATTGCTTGTGTTTTTTTTTTTTAAAGTAATTTCGAGTTCTGTATACACTCTAGGTAATAGCACTTTGTTGGATATACAGCTGGAAAATATTTTCTCCTGTCAGTAGTTATTTTTCATCCTTGTAACAGTCTTTTTGCAAAAGCTGCAAATCTCATTGTGCATATACCATTACATATATACACTTATATGTATATATGTACACACATGTGTGCGTGCAAAAAGCGTGCACGCACATGCACACACACACACATATATCTCCATGGCAATGATACACATTTTTTTTTGCCAGCCTTGGGGCTTGAACTCAGGGCCCGGGCACTATGCCAGAGCCTCTTTGTGCTCAAGGCTAGCACTCTACCTCTTGAGCCACAGTACCACTTTCAGCTTTTTCTGAGTAGTTTATCGGAGATAAGAAGAGTCTCATGGACTCTCCTGCACAAGCTCGCTTTGATCTGTGGTCTTCAGATCTCAGCTCGTGAGTAGCCAGGATTACATGCATTGAGTCACTGGTGCCCGGCTATGATATGCATACTTTATATGTCATTAATAAAACTATGGCTGACTTCTATTTGCTATTATTTTATTAAGGGTTGTTACACTAAATGAAAGAAGGAAGATCAGATTGTCATTTTTGTTTGCTGTCTTGGAGTTTAGTATTGGGATAATGCAAGCTGTATCACAAAGTGGCATGTGTTCTACTATGGGAGAAATTGTGTAGAATTATTGTTAATTCTTCTTTTGACTGAATTATTCGGTGAAAGAACCTGCAGTTGGACCTGTCTTTCCTGGCAGGTTTTAAGTGATGTATTCGAGGTACAGAGCTGTTCAAATGTTCTATTAGAGTGAATTGTGGTAGTCTGTACTTTCTAAGAAATGAGTCAATTTCATATAAGTTGTCAAACTGATGTGTGCAGAGCTGTCCATCGTGTTCCTTATCCTTTTGATATTTGCACAGTCTGTGTGAATACCCTACTTCATTCCTAACATTTGAAATTTATGCCTTCTCTTTCTTCTTTCTCAGACTTTCTAAGATGCTTGTCAATTTTATTGATCCTTTCAAAGAATCAATCCTTTCTTTCATGGATTTTCTCTTTTCAACTTCAGGGGTACTTGTTCTTGTTTTTCAGTTTTCTTCCTTCTTGGCATGGGTTTATTTTGCTCTTTGTTTTCTAGTTTCTTGCATTGAGTTTTTCTTCTTGTTAACTGTAATTCTTTAGCATGGAAAGTTTCTAGCACAGCACTGGTAGCTGTGTGGCACTGTATTCAGTGATTGGGTATCATTGCATGAGACAGGAAAACAGGTACAAGTAAAACTACATTTCATCCTCATTCCAGAAACAGAATTTTGACATCATGCTTTGTAAGTGCTCTTGGTGGCCCTTTTTCCACAAAGAGTACAGTGTGGTCTCCCGGAGCAGAAAGGAGACTTGGGATCTGCCGCTATGTCATCTCGGCTCCAACACTGCGTTTCTTCATCTCTGAAGCCATGCTTGCTTCAAAGATTGTCTTGCTAGCATGTGTGGGGCAAGCAAGGCTCTACATGCATGCTTTGCCACATGTTCTATTGGACAGGCAGCTCTACATGATTAGAAAGTAAAGATTAATTATAGTAAGCCTTATGGGTTGATGCAAAGTACAACACACACACACACACACACACACACACACACACACGCACACACCTATTGAAGGTACTGCTCTCCTTGCTCAAGTCCACCCCTGCCTTGGGTGTAGGAGGTAAAAGGAAAAGCAAACAAAAGAGGTGAGGTGCAAGGAAAAGGAAAGGTAGAAAGGCTGCTTCTTCATGTCCCTCATCTGCTCTGCAGGAAAGGCACTTAGGACTCTCGGGAGAGGCAGCAGCCATACAGAATCATGAACAAAGAAAAGACTCCCGAACAAAAGGAGCAAGAGAGAGGTGGCGCGCGCAGCACTCCCAGCAATCCAGGTGTTACTTCATAGGTAGCAAATAAACCCGGAACCCTGGCCAAGGCCAAGGAAAGAAAAGGAAGTGAGGATGCCAACACCTTACAATTACGTGAGGATTGAACGAGCCAAGATATGCAATCACAGCTGTCCAGGGTAAGAACTTAAAAGATGAGAAAATTCATTACTTTGGATTAGAACCCAGATATCCCCTTTCAACCCAGTGTTCCTCGCATTATATTACGCCGTCGCTCCTATTGCCTCTCACCGCCCCACCCCTTGCCAGCCATTCCCTTAATCCCTCTAATGAGCTAAATAAAGAGTGCAGACAGGGCCTATGGGCAACTGTGATTTCTGAGGCGAGTGAAATCCCCAGGGAAGTGAAGCAAACCACATGGCCAATTACCATAGCATCATTTCATTTCCTTGGAGTGACTAATACCCCGAGACAGTCACTTAAACACTAATCACAGGAGAACAGGTAGAAATCGTGTTAAATGAGCCCATCTTTATTCTTGGGGGAAAAGACAGAAAGGCTCTCTGACCTATGATCATGCTTGCTTCTTAATTATCTGCAGAAAGCAAAGGTGGCTTCCATTTCTCATTGAACTTTGGATTTTAATAGTTTGTCCATAAGCCAGGAATGAAACTACCGCTGCTACAATGGGCCAGCTCTATTCTGTCAGCACTGTCAGCATCAGACTTTTCTGACTGACCCACTGCCTTTAGCCATTCTCCCATCAAAGACCCAAGGGGAAGTTGGGTTGTTTTACAGAATGGGAAGCAGGGTAGGGAGGAAGATGGACCCTTGATGTTCCAGAGAGTGAGCACTCTTCACCGGTCACCCTACCAGTTAACTGTTCTTGCTCAAATTTCCTAGTCCTTCCTACCTATTCTCCAAGTCCCAGAACACAGACTATCACTCCTCAAAGCTGCCCTTTGGCTTCACAGGCCTTCAGAGAGCTCCTGTGGCTTCTGTAGACAGACCCAAGTTTAGCTCCTCACTATGCTCATTGCCTCTCTCTTGAATGTTAATTTAGACTCCATTTGATTTAGTGATCTTGTAGGGGAGGGACCACGTCTTCCATCTTCCTAGTATTCTGCATGGGTAGTTAGTACAGTGTTCAGCAAAGCTGGCTGCCTATTTGATACCTGCTTAAGACAAAACCCAGTCTGAGGGCTGTTCGGCGGTGCTCGTAAACACGGTGTGTTCTTAATTTCCCCAGCGCTCTAGATCTTGAGCTGGGCACTGGCCGTGCCAGAAGCACAGTCTGTCCAGAGAGAGCTGCCCTCTTCTTCCTGTGGAGAGGCCAACCCCCCTCCGGGCTGACCTCGTTCTTCTAGAGCAGATGAGGCTGTGGGCTGTGCTCCAGCATACTTTCTGCCCATCAAGGCTTAGTGCAAGTTTGATTCCTTTCAGGGGCTTTCCTCGGAAGATGTAATGCCAACTCTCCCTTCCCTCCAAGAAAACCGTGTGAGCGACGGGAGGGCTCTCGAAGTGCAGGAGCTCTCAAACCTGTTTCCGGTGGGTAGCGGGGTGTTTCTGATGGACAGGCAGACACCCAGCAGCCTCATCAGGGATCCAGACTTTCTATGCCTGGCTCTGCCACCCCCAGGGCCTGGGATATGACCTTAGAGGCCATGTTGGGGTCACAGATGACTTTCCTGGCACCAATTATTTTTGCCTTCATGGGCCCCTTCTGCCATAAAAAATATGAAAATATTACACTTTACAACTACTTTGTAGTTTATAAGCTGTAAGTATAAAGATGGCTCCATTGTGCATTGACATATCTTCTTTGACCGAAGAGCTTATTTGATTCTTAGTTTAAAGGAACAGAGCATTTCCAGCAGGCTTGTACATGTATGTTAGTCTAGTCTAAGTCCGTTTCTTCCTGGTCAGAGGCAGCCCCATGACCCTGGTGCCAACTCATCATGCTTGCTTGCTTTGCCATTTTTTTTTTTTTTGCCAGTCCTAGGTCTTGAACTCAGGGCCTGAGCACAGTCCCTGGCTTCTTTTTGTTCAAGGCTAGCACTCTACCACTTGAGCCACAGCGCCACTTCTGGCTTTTTCTATATATGCGGTGCTGAGGAATTGAACCTAGGGCTTCATGCATGCGAGGCGAGCACTCTACCACTAGGCCCCATTCCCAGCCCGTGCTTTGCCATTTTGGTACATGCACATTGGGTTCCCAGACAGAGGGAAGACTTCAGGCCTTCCGCTAGCTCTGGAGCGTATTGCACTATTCCTTTTCTAGAGCCAGAATACCACATTATTGAGAACATGGCTGTGTCCGACTGGGCACATTCATAATTCATCTGTAGACTGGAGTGCCACAGCAGAATCTCCCTTACACTCCTCCACCACCTGCCTTGCCCTTGCCCCATCCCATACTGCATGGAGATGACATTAGTTGGTTCTGCTACACTGCTCAACATAGCACGTGGCCTGGGGTAAGCACTAAATACATTCAATCTTTTTTATCACTGTGGTTTAACACAACAATGACTCCTATTTACGGAACACTTGGATTTTCTAAGAACGGCTACAGGATGACACCAGGCAAACATGTTGTGCTGCAGACAACACTTGTTTGTGGAAAGCACTGACATTTGACAGAAATGTTTCAGAAGACCGACATGAATTTAAATCCCAACTCTGTTGTTTTCCAGCCGGGTGAAGTAACACATCTGGAGTGTGCATGTTTGAGTCCGTTCAGACTGCTAGAGCAGAACACCATAGACCGGGTTGCTTACAAACAGCAGGAGTTCATTTCTCACAGTTCTAGGAGCCAGGAAGTCCAGGGTTGAGGTGCGGGCAGATGCGGGGTCTGTGAGGATCTACTTCCTGGTTCACAGATGACACCACCTGGCTGTGTCCCCACAGAGGCTGTCCTGTGTAGCCTCTTTCAGAACACCGGGGCTCTCTGTCCTCATGACGTAATCACTTCCCAAGGACCTCACCCCCGGCCTCTCACACTGGTGATAAGGCTTCAACATGTGTCCTTGTGTGTGGGGACAGACCTCAGCACTGCTGTCTTCCCGTCTGTAACAATGACATGGTAACAGTCCTTACTTCACAAGCGTTGGTACTCTGCACCAGATACCCCTGTCACCAGGACGTTCCTCTTGTTGTTGTTGCTGAGGACAAGGATTAGTGCCCTAAATACACACGTCCCACTCATCTGTGGTTATTACAGTCCTGTTCCGCATCAGACCAGATCTGGTGCTAACTTCAAGGATGCTAGCTGCCTTCCCTTGTTCCTGTTCCAGTCAAATAAAAACACCACGTCTGGAAAGAGTTCCAAGTGAGTTCTGCATCAGGAATTCATACCTTAACTCAAAGGATAGTGGACTTGGTTTCTGCTATTTTTTTCTCCCCTGCAATTCTGTTACACGGGCATTGCTGTCTGAGGACGAAGTCCTCTTGATTAGTAGATCATGCTCCCTGCAGAATACTTCTCTGTTAAGTGAAGTGGTAGAGTCAGTGTCCCAATTCTTTGAGGTTTTTGTGCTTAGTGGTCCAATCCTTGCTTGACACTGAAGACAATAATCGTGCTGCCGATGTTTGCTAGGGGTGCATGATAGCTATACAAGGGGCGCCCTGGACCCTGACTGCACTCCTGATCTTCCCAGACGCCAGCTCTGTGAGCTGAATCCGTTATTTGGGGGATATGTTCTTTTGCATTTCTTCCTTTATTATTTGAGCAGTAACAGCACCTGCCTAGTTGGGTTGCATGCGTGGCATAGTGCACGGCGTCAGGCACGTGGTAACTGCACGTGTCACATCTCAATCCAGCAGAGCCACTCGAGATCCATGGTGGATGGGAGCTAGGACATGCACGGGCAACAGTGAGGCCAGCTCGCTGTCACCTGGGTGGAGATCGAACCATCCACCAGTCACGATAAACCAGGTGGGAACTGAACCGTCACCCGCAGCTACCGGTACAGCATAGGCTCCCTGCTGGCAAAGCCAGTTTGGAAATTCTGGTATGGAGAGAGGAGTACATAGAGACCACTGATGAGAACACAACCATGGGGCAAATTCAAGTGTCTGTCACTTGTGCCTACCACAGAGAGCTGTCTTAGAAAAGGAACAACCAGTAAACAAGACAATCCCAGAGGTCCTTCCTAAAAAAAAGGAAAAATCAGCAAACAGGTATATTTGTTACTTAAAGAATACTGTGAAGATTCTAATGAATCCCATGTTGTTAATAAGTAAATCATGCTAGTGAAATTTCCCTTAGCACTTAAAATTGTTATGGATTTCATCCATGAGGGGAAAAAAAAGTAGGAAAAAGGCGACTGAATACATGGAAAAAGGACAAACGACAAATGAATAGCGGAGTGATAAAGTGCTAAGTGCGTATTGGAGAAATGCAGCCATTAGTTAGTTATACATCGTCCTCCATCTTACGTCAGGAAATACAGAATTCTCACTGCATTTGGGGTTGCCCCCAGAGATGGGCAAAGAGGCAGTGATGGCTTTCAGAAGAGGCTCGCAGGAAAGCGAGACCTGAAGAAAGACGGACAGTTCACAGTGTGCCTCTTGCTGACATGCCTCTAGCATGTTCTTAAGGGAAATCCTGCACTACGATGGAGCCAACTCATTTGGGATAACAGTGGCTCCACATATTTAAAGGGGCTTGGGGGGGTGGGTCTGAGGGAGGAGTTGGAAATCTATACACTCTTAGTGTTCTAGGTGAGTCTTACCCTCGTCAAATATTGAGAGCTGCCACTTTAGTCCCTTCCACCCAGAGCTGCCCTTGCTCCTCTCTTCCTACTTCTAGCAAGTTCTCTGTACAGGAAGGACAAGGGCGGGTGAACACACAGATCAATGTCAGCGACAGATGCTTCCTGGCTTTGCTCTACGCGCACCTACTTTGGGTGCCATTGCTCCAGAGAAGCGGGAGGAAGGTGGTACAGTGTTCCCACACATTGCTGTTGGTGGTGGTGGTACTAGGGTTTGCACTCTACTATTCGACCCACATCACAGCCATTTTTGTTTGAGTTTTTTCAGGTAGGGTATCCTCTTTTTTCCCCTAGGGCTGTCCTCAGACCACAATCCTCCTGCCTCTGCCTCTTGTGGGGTTGGAGCTACAGACGCGCACCACCACTTTGCATTCCCTGATCTCGCTGTCTAAAAAAACCTGGCTTGAAAGTCTTGTTTCTTTTCTTCTATTTTCAGAATGCTACGCTTAGTCATGGGGGCTCCCTGGCCCTGCTACACGGCTGGATCCCTGGACAAGGACCATGGAATGAGTCTACCCCGAAGCCAGGCTATATTCTTTCAACACAGAAATGAGTTCACAGAAGGTAAAACCCAAAACAATTTGGCTGGAGGGGACAGGGTAGCTGAATCTTCTCATCAGCTGAGGTAGTGAAGAGTTTGCAGGTACGAAGGTTTACTCAGGAATTAAGAATAAGCTATTCCTCCCATGGTCCTCTCAGCGGAATGCCAAGTTCTTTTCCTACCCTGAGAAGATGCCAGTTCTACTGTAGCGTCCACGATTCCCTCGGACGTCATGTGAACTTCTTTGGGATACGAGATTTGCTTCTGCAGCCTATGGGAACAAGCGTCTGTGGTGGCAGACTCTTCTTGTCTCAGCCAAGGTCAGGGTCAGTGAGTGGTCTCTGTCTCACCTTTCTTACTGTACTGATTTACATAGCTTAAGCAATGTGCTGAACTCATAAGGTGTTGGTCCGGGTACGTGTCTTTGTTCAAACTGATTGTGTTAGGGCCAGATTTCAGGAGACTGTGTCCTTCTGTAGTTAAAGCAATACACTGTGGCGATAAGTGTGGGGGCAAAGGGGACCCCAGGAGCCCCAGTCTCTGGAGCTGTAACCTAATTGTGTCTCCTTGGCAGCGCGGGCAGGCGAGCGCCCCTGCTGATCTGTCGAACTCTCACATGGACTTTAAGAAGATTAAGATAATAGTGTGCCTGACACTGCTAATAAGAAAGATTTAAAACAATTGGCAGGACGAGATTGAGTTATGAAATGCCTGTTATGGATAATGATTCTGTGTCGCAGAAACAGTCGGTAAGGTCAGCTTCATCCCAGACACTGGCGAGGGGAGGGGAGATGTCAAGATTCCCGGGCAGGGACCGAGCTGCTGCACAGTGCCCGGGATCAAGCACATGGGCTGGGCGCCAGCCTTTGGAGCCTCCCCCGGGGGCGGCCTGACAGACCCCATCACCGGTGACCTCCAGCTCGGAAAGGAGGGAGAGGGCACAGGAAGGCAGGTGACAGTGACATGGACAGGATTTATACTCAAACATCTTAAATGGATTCCCCCAAATTTAAGAACTCTCATTCGAACATCCTCCTTTCCAACCTGGTCGGGCCAATGGCATGCCAATTCCCCTTCCTTCCTTCCTTCCTTCCTTCCTTCCTTCCTTCCTTCCTTCCTTCCTTCCTTCCTTCCTTCCTTCCTTCCTTCCGTCCTTCTTTCTCTCTCTCTCTTGCCTTTTTTCTTCCCTCCCTCCCTCCCTCCCTCCCTCCCTCCCTCCCTCCCTCCCTCCCTCCCTCCCTCCCTTCCTGTTTTCCAGAGACAAGAAGAGCACAGCTTCAGCCACAGGAAGCGGAAGACTCCGTGGGTCCTGCTGCACCCGGCCCCTGCCCAGCCTCACTGTATCTTCCTTCTCTGCTCCCTAGGGCCTTCTTCGTGGTCTCCGTGGCTGTCGGCAGCCGCCGCCCGTGCTGTGGGCTCCCTGCTCTGGCAGGCAGTGGCTCGGTTGAGGCCAGCTCATGCTAGACGCGCCCCGGCCCCGGTTTGTACAATGGAGCAGAAGAAGACACCGCTGCTCTGCTCGCCACATCTTCCATTCCTTTAGAGAGAAGCGCCACCAGTCGACTGGGAGCATTCCTCAAGTCTGTGGGCCTCCTACTCTGGTCCACATGGTGCAGTTCTGAATGAGGCTTTGGTTTGCAAGGAGGATGCAACAGGTGTGCAGACAGGTGGAACGCGCTTCTCTCATTCACCACCACAGCGATGGTGTAGGAGCCTCGGGAGAGAGGGGTCTGGCGAGGGGATTTTTGTAACAGAAAGCACCCATCCCCACTGTCATAGAAGTTTATCTCAAAGTACATGTGTAACAATTTCTGAAAAGTTTGTGCATGGTAGTGCATGCCTATAACCCATCACCTGGGAGGGTGACGCAGAAGAATTGTGAGTTTAAGACCAGCTTGGGCTAAGTGAAAAGTTCCAGTCCTTGCTCAAATTGAAACTTGAAACTCCTTTGTGCAATCACTTAAAGATAATAAGAAGAAATGAAAAAAAGAGAAAGTTGCAGTCCTGCTCGGGCTATGGAGTGAGACCCTGCCTCAAACACAACAAAAGCAAATGTCTAGAGGTAAAGCATTGATTGGGAGGGATGACCTACAATAGCTGACTGATAGCTTGTGAGGAGAATTAAATGAAAATGCAGGGAGGGGAAATACAGGTGGACGCAGATTAGTTTATGTTTAGGACAAGAGATGGGGAGGAGTTGGAAAAACAACAACAACAAACCAAAGCCCCCAAAGGAAAGTGTTGTCTGACTGTACCTGTCAGGGAAGCCGGCTGAGATGTAGGTCCTGGGATGCAGGCTTAGCCCTGGAGCTGCCCAGCATGGGGGCAGCGGGGAGTGGGGACAGGCTGGACTCATGCTCCCAAGCTAGAGGCCTCCGTCCATGTGTGACCGAGCTCTCGTGGGGACAGTGGTCTCACAGCAGGACCTGGGCCAGCCATTGGGTTTCCTGCCACCAGGGAGGAGGCGGCTCCCATCCAGAGAGGACAGCCGGAGGTGGCACTCAGCCTTGGGCTGCTAGTTGTAGGCACTCCAGCAGTGCAGGTTGCATTTGGGGCAGTTGGCACAACATGTCATAGGCTACAGGAGAGCATGCTCACTGCTGTGACATATAGATGTGTGTGTGTGAGAGAGAGAGAGAGACTCTAGGAAGGAGGAGAAGGAGAAGGTGGAGGAGAAGGGAAGGAAGGAAGGAAGGAAGGAAGGAAGGAAGGAAGGAAGGAAGGAAGGGAGGGAGGGAGGGAGGGAGGGAGGGAGGGAGGGAGGGAGGAGAGGAGAGGAGGAGAAGGAGAGGAGAGGAGTAGGAGAAAGAGAGGAGAGGAGGAGGAGAAGGAGGGGAAAGAAGATGACAGGGCCCCTTGGATTCTCAAGGCATACGATTTGCTCCTAATATGGGAAGTTCTGAAGTCTCCATTCCAACAAGTCTGGACTCCATTCCAACAAGAGACCATCAGGACCCCCAGGTGGGACAATTCTGTGGTATCGTGGACCTGGGGCCTTCTCAGACTTGGTCACAGTGCAAATAGAGCTCAGACTCCAAACTGAACCAATGTTGGTCCCTGAGAACTCCACTGCTTCTATTTTTGAATGGGTTAGAAATAGAACCAAGGGATAAATTTTGTCTCCCTTTAGTTTGTCAGGAGTGGGTACCTTGAATGTGGGTTAAAATTGGAAGCAAGAGTAAAATACACAGTAAAGACCCCAGAGCGACACCCACTGTTACCCCGAGAGGCAGAGAAACACACAGAAAGCTGCAAAATTAAGGTAATTTCTCTGTCCCAGCCCTAACTAGACATCTCAGTGTGTCTAAGGCACTCATCTTGAGACTAATTAAAATGCTATAAAAATGGAGAGACCTCATAATAGACACATAACCAATTTCTAAATCCCACTTTCCCACACCATATTATGGAGGCAAGGCAGGAACCCTACATTTGGCTTGCCATTGTTCCTGAGGTATCTTTCATGGTGGGGGATTTTGCTACCAGGAAGAGTTTAGGAATGAAGGAGATGAGCAGGTGTTATCCTTGGATAATACGAACAGATTTTAGTTGGAAACAATTATCTGGGTAAACACTTAAATAAATTAAAATCAGCTTCCAAAAATACTAGCCTAAATTAGAATGCAAATATTTCACTCACAGTAGCCATGAAAATAGAAAATACTTAAGAATTCATTTAACAAGGATTTGTAGAATGAGTAATAGAGAAAACTATACAAATTGATTGACTTCAAGTCAATGAGACATTCGTAGATGGTATATCCTCTTTCTATTGTGAGGATATCAATTTTACCCATTTTAATATGTAAAATAACAAAATGCTAGCTGAGTCTATCTGTCTGTCTATCTATCTATCTATCTATCTATCTATCACCAGTACTGAAGTTTGATATAGGGCATTGCATGCTCTTGGCTTCTACACTCAAGGTTAGCACTCTACCACTTGAGCCACAACAAAACTTCAACTTTTTGCTGTCTAACTAGAGAAAAGCACCTTTTGTATTTTCCTGCCTGGGCTAGCTTTGCATCATGATTGTCAGATCTCAGCCTTCTAAGTAGCTAGGATGATAGGTATGAATCATCAGCACCAGTTTATTTGAACTAGATAAAATCATCTTTAGTTTCAACAAAAGGGATAAATATGAATGCAAAGTCATAACGAGACAGTGGGAATGAACACTGGCCAATTGGATATTAAACTTGTTTATAAAGTTGCATAAATGTACAAATATTGATAGTAGAATATAAAGCAGGTTTTCTATTGCATGGCCAGCCATGCTTGCTATGTCTGGACATGGAAATGAGCATTCCCTCTCTCTCCCCAGCCAACCTTGGGTTCTTGTGGCCCTTATTTTGTCTTGGGGGCGTCTTCATGACAGTCCATCAGCCCAGAAGAGCCATTATCCTGTGTTCCTGGGGTATCTTTGTAGGAAAAGCAGGACATTCCCATGCTTTGGATGTGTAGTCCTTTGGATGACCCCAGGTGAGTCTCCAAGGTCTGGCTACCAAAGCACAACCTGTGGCTGGTTCTCCGGGACCTGAACACCTGGCACAGAAGGGGCCCATCCTGCTGGAATGTTTCTCATTTCTGATTGGCTGGACAGGTAAGACTTCAATTTAAAAATTTCACCTGTCCCTTGGTTACATTCTAGAGTCCCTTACATCACCTGTGTGAAGGGCCAATGTGTTCATCAGGGTTTTAAATATAAGAAAAATAAACTGTGAAAAGTGGAATGAGAAAAGGAAAGGTAAACAACTGCCAAGCAGAGACGAGCTTCAATTCTTATTGTTGTATTCAACAGACAGCAAGATGCTGTTCTGTGGCTATAAATGTCTCTGTGCACTTTGGCCGCGCTTGTTGACTGATTGCACTGCTGCAAGACTAGTTTCTACTTTTGCTGAGGATTCTTCACACCCTGTGGTCTATGTATGAAGACCTACATTTTTATAACATTTCACTTTTTATGGTACTCAAACCATGTTTCTTTCCTGTCTCTCCAACAATCCTACTCTAGGTACAAGAGCAGCGTGTTACGAATCCCACTTTTCAGATAAGTCATGCACCTCTTTGAAGAAACATCTGTGATCCATCTGAAGTGGGGAGAGACAGAGTTGGAAGGGGCCTGTAATGACCTGATTCACAACCCCAAGTTCTCTCCCCTTTTTAATGGAACCGTGTATGGTGATGAAATAGAGCTCCTACTCTATGACTCAGTGACTGGAACCCATGGCTGTGTTGGATAGAACATCGTTAGCACTGAGGCTCCCGAGCCCTGCTTATCACATCTTGTTATCCCATGTCCTTTGAAGAGGAAACTCACCAAGCTATCCAGGGCTCTTGTACTAATGATGTGGTTCTCACACTGCATCAGTGTCAGGAGGAAAATTTCAAGTGACTCATCACTCAGAAAGCAAACACCACTGCAGCAGGGTGACTAAAGGAGACAGCATTATTCTCTTCAAGAAGAGAGATGTAGGTGGGTACCGTGGTGGTACACACCTGTGATGTTGGTGTTCAAGTGGTTAAGGGAGGAGGATAGAGGTTGAGGCCAATCTGAGTTACATGAAGACAACACAAAAGACAGAGAGACAGAAGGAGGAGGAGAAAGAGAGAAGGAAGAGAGGAAAGAAGAAATGATGAGGGAAAGAAGGGGGAGGAAGAGATGAGAGAAGAGAAAAATGGAAGGAAGGAGAGGGAGATAGCAAGGCAGAGGGAGGGAAGGAGAGAGAGAGACAGAGAGATGCGAGAGCACAGATACCCTGCCTATTAGGCTCCACATCTGCTTTCAGCACATTCCTGGTCTGAATGTAGAAGAGCAAGTCAGTAGCCTCTTTTATGTTGAGTTTGCAAATATAAACTACAAACAGTTCTCGGAGATTTCAAGCCAAACCTCAGTCGGTTGTTCACGAGGGGCACTGTTCCCCGTGTTTGGTGTGGGGGTGTGGATGGGTTAAGGTGAGTGTGAAGGTCACCTTGGGCTGTGTGCAGTTCAAGAGGTAATAGGCTACAAACGAGCAGCCCAGGAAGGCAGCACAGCACCAGGAAAGACCTTGGCTCCAGGCCCCCAGGGGTCCTGGTTTGAATCTAAGCCAAGTCACTTCCTAACTGAGGGATGGTCTTACATCCCGCTCTGCCTGGCAGAATTCTCATTATTAAAACAAAGAGAAATGGCTGGCATACCGATGGTGAGAAGCGGTGTACAAAAAGCACACAGGATTCACTTTCTACCAGACATCTGTTTACACCCCTTTGGCCCCTTTTTTGAAAAACACTGCAAATTTATTTTTGCCTATATGATGATACAGAATGAAAAGCTTTGGGTGGAGTACAGACTTTACATGAAGAATTACAGATCAAAGGAAACACAAGAAGAATTGCCTCAGCGTTCCTAGGAGCCACTGGAGCTGTCGACAGCTTGAGGGCTCGTAGGATAGCAACCGTTATGGAGAAATCAGCTTTGTGCTAAGAGACAGTTTTGCAGGGGATTTTCACATACCCACCTGGTGAGGAAACATGTACGGAGAAGACAGAATGGCTTGGTGGGTAGCTCAGAAGATCCTACTTTTAGTGGCTTTGATTCTTGTCTTCACACATTCATTACTTTAGTCTCCCCGAAAGTCCCTCAGCATGTACAGAAACAGAATTATCTTTAACTTATTGCAAGCAGAGCAACACATAATCAGGAAAATTCAGATCCACCCCCGCCCCCCGCCCCGGCCCGGGCTTGAGTTGTTCCAGTTGGCTGTCTACACCGATCACAAGACTCTTGTTTCTCTGAGTTGTGTAAACTTAAGCCAAGTAATTGAGTACAAATAGGGACAGATGGTTAATCATACAGATGTTTCACACCGTGTTGTTTTTTTTTCTCTCCCCAGACACCAAAAAAACATTTTGGACTTTTTCTTCAGTTTATATGGCCATATTTACTTTGGACAATAGACTTATTTTTGCTGTGATCATTCAGATATTTAACAACATAAGGCTCAGCTTCAGGATTTGTCTGAATCTATATCTGGCAAAGCCAACTTGGATCAACTTAAAGACCAAGTCTCCAAAGCCTCCTTGTAAGTTTTGGTGGCAGGTGGAAAATCCAAGCCCGTGGTCTGCTTTTTATAGTAAATAAAACAGCCAGCTAGGCTCTCTTTCTGATGACATGCACTGAAGTGAGAAGTAGGCTTTGGTTCTCTTTAATTCAACAAGTATTTATTCAGAACTTACTACTGCGCAAAGGCCCTGAGGATTCAAGGCTGCTTACGATGGACTCAGGCTAGGCCCTGCGGAATGAGATCTGGAGCTTAAGTGCTGATCACTTAAGCCTATCCTGTGCTCCTGCTGATGAAAAGCTGTAGCCCAGACATCAGGAAGCCTTCCCAGGGAACGAGGTGAGGGAGAGACATGCAATGCAAGTATCTGAAGTCACAGTTGAAGGGAAGATATCGTTACCACAGAAAGGGATGGTGGCAGATGAAAATGCTAGTACAAGCCTCCTCCCCTGCAGCCGAGGGGTTTGGGTACCAATCCATCCCTCAGTTGAACATACAGGAAAACACCTCCATCTGCTCAGGGCAGCCATCTCCTTACACAAACAGTCTGTGTGGCCTCCACTGGCTTCCTCAGTTGTGGAGGCAGAGGCAGGGCCCCTAGGACTCTTACTACATTTTAAGCCCCATCCACTCTGGGCAAACCAGATGTGGAGCCCACTGCAGTGAAGACCCAATATCTTTGTTATCTAAGGAGAGAAGGAGGTAGCAACTGAGACTTGTATGTAGCTATGAATAGCCAACAAGTGCCCATATAATAGAACCCATATGATAAACAAAGCCTCTGAGTTAGGTGAGAAGGTGATTGGTTGTGCTAGTTAAATCACTTTTGGTTTTGGTCAGCCATGGGGCTTGAACTCAGGGCCTGGGCACTGTCTCTGAGCATTTTCACTCAAGGCTAGAGCTCTACCACTTTGAGCCACAGCACCACTTTTGGTTTTCAGGTGGTTAATTGGAAATAAGAGTCTCATAGGACTTTCCTGTCTGGGCCGGCTTCAAACTGTGATCCTCAGGTCTCAGTCTCCTGAGTAGCTAGGATTGCAGGCGTGAGCCACCAGTGCCCAGCTTGTTACGTCACTTTTTAATGACTAGATTGACTCCAGCACTGAGAAACCAGCATCAGATCTATCCCTGTGATGATGATGGCTAGGTCAGGGGCTGTTGGGGTGTGAAACCCAACAAGCTCTCCGTATATTCCTTGAATGAAGACATTTTGAGATCCTTGACTACTCTGGGTGGCTTCCCAGAAGAGGAGAACTGGAGTTCATTTTGCAAAACGGGGCTGACTTGGTAGAAGGGACACGTTTCTCCATTCATGACTTGATGGAGACTAGAAAATAGCAACAGGGTTGGTGTCGGGTGGTGGGAAGGGCATGGGGGAGGAAAGCACAAACTGTTCCCGGGACTTGTGACTTGCCCACGATTGAAGGAATGCTGGTGCAAGGCAGGCTAACTGGACCAACAAGCAGGGAGAAGACACAACTTCCCACCATGTGCTCTGCACATGCGACACCATTGTTCCAAGCACCGCGGTGCTGCTGACCTTACACGTCCTTTCCTTCTGAGTGAATCACAGGAAAGCAGTATGCAGTTTCTCAAGTTTGTATTTGGCTCAGGCCATCAAATCTCCATCCCGACTTGTGAAACACGATTACCCAAGAACCCTTGGAGAATGCAACATTTGTAAAATTAAAAGTCGGAAGCTCTCATTCCAACTCCAATGGACCCAGTTGGACGTAGATCTAGTCGCAGGAGCTGCTGATAGTGGGTTAACTGAGGGAGAGTGGTGGATTCTGGGAAACCCTGGGGTCTCCAGCAGGAAAGTGCTACGGGTTTGGAAAGGCAGTGGATGGACACCTGAACTTTGTGACAGAGCTGGGTCTCGCCAATGGCTTCGACACAAATAGCATGATGCAACTCAGCTGCAGTAAAATCAGTAGCCACGGGAGCCCCTGACTTTGGTTTGGAAAGTATAAGCGATACTTAGGATGACTGCAGTGAAGCTCTGTAACAACATACTCCTTAGGAAGTTTCTTTTTTATCCTGAACTTTATCATTTAAAAAAAAAAAGATTTCACCCTGTGGAATTTGGCAAAAGGAAAAATTTAAATCAGATTGGGAATTTTACCTTCTCAGTGAAATAGCTAAACCAGGAGGTCTTGATTTATTCAAACCATATTTTGCTGAAGACAAATTTAACTCTACATGGAGAAATGGCTTAAAGGTCAAGTTCTGTCTTGGTTACTTTGAAAGAGTTGCTAAGCATTTTGTCCCCCACGGAGGCTGGGTTGACACTGGGAGGTGTTATTTTGTGCTGTTCCACCACAACCATTTTTCCGCCTCTGGGTAAGGAGAGGGGAACTATGGCTGCCGAGAGCAAACACACCCTTATGTGGACATGACGGAAGCTGTGCTCTGAGCGGCTCAGCCCAGTGGCAGTGCACGTTAGACACTGTTCGACACAGAGGACATAGAGGGCACGCGATCTGGCATTGCACAGAACCGGGTCCCGATTCAGACTCAGACACGTGCTTCGTTGCAAGACTCCAGGAAAAGTTACTCAAAAACCCTCTGCCACAATTTCTTTTTTGAAAGGAGAACCGAGATATCTATTGCTGCAGAGAATTCAGTGAAATAATACACATAAAGTATTAAGTATCTGATATAATAAACTCATTACCCAGAGCAAATTGGTGAAAATGAAGAAGATGAAAGGAAGACATATGGAGAAGACAGGGGAGCAAAAACAAGGAGATCAAAGCTGGGACATGGGCTTCCAGTGCTCCCTCCACTGACCACCAACTCCCAAAGCCTCACCTCCTCCTGCCCCTTTCTTCTCCATCCAGATCCGTAGATGTGCTATGTCACACTCATCTCTAACAATTTCTGGAGATGCCCTTCTCATGTATCTATCTTAAAAAAAAAATCCAGCAAAAAACCACCCAACTTTGACCATGGAACCCAAATCTAACCATCTCTATCCCTCTTCCTTCCTTCCTTCCTTCCTTCCTTCCTTCCTTCCTTCCTTCCCTCCTTCCCTCCCTTCCTCTTTCCTTCCTGTCTCCTTCCCTTCCATCCTCCAATCCTGCCCCCTCCCCTCTCCCCTTTCTCCCAGTAGATGGCTTTGTTCCTCCTCCTTTTACCTCCCCCCACCCCCCAGACTTCCCTCCTTAGGGAGTTCCTAGAACTTAACATTTCAATGAAAGCTTGTCCATGTCCCGAACTCTGCAAGGGCTGGGGCCTTCTACATCACTCTTCTCTTCTCTACTCTGCATCAGGGTGAGAGGTTGACTACAAATGACCCAAGGTTCCTGAACAAGCTTTTTCTTCTGGTTCTCTCTCTCCGACTTTGCTCCTACACTGGGTGATGACACTCCTCCCTCTTGAGTGACATGCTCTCTTCTTTTTGTTGCCTGGGTTTTATATTAGTATTCTACTTCTCCCACAGCTCAGACAACTTCTGTGTATTCTCCATATTCTACCCAATCTCATGACCCGGTGACTCTGTTTCACCATTTGCCTATTTATGTAAAGAACTGGGAAGTGGCCAGATGCCAGTGGCCCGTGCCCGTAACCCTAGCTACTCAGAAGGCCATGCTCTGCAGAATCAGAGTTCAAAGTGAGTCCAAGCAGAAAAGTCTTCAAGATTCCGTCCCTAAAACAATCAGCAAAACAGTTGGGCTGGAGGTGTGGATTAAGTGGTGAGTTCCAGCTGACCAAGCACGTGTGAGGCTCTGAGGTCAAACCCAGGCCCTGGGGGATGGGGTAGGCAGGGTAGGAAAAACAACAACAGGGAACTGACTCTTGAACGTGTCCCTCATCAATGGGCTGATACTGGCTATGGATTTCTAGATCAATCTTGTCCAGTAGAAAAACGGTAAGATGATGGAATACTTTATGCCAAAGCCCTCCAATAGGGCGGTCACTAGTCCTAGGTGGTCATGGGATAACTGACCTGTGTCTAGGCTGACTGGGGAACTAAGATCTTACCTAAGTTAAGCTTAATTAAATGCATCACCGTCCTGGACAGCACAGTTGCAGAGTGCTGTACTTCTACACCACAATCCCAGGCTGAATAGGAGCAAAACTGAAGGCCTCTGGAGCCACTTCCTTCCTGCCCTCTCTACGGCACGGGTAACCCACCCCACAATCCACGCTCAAATCTGTGTCACCGTTACCACCCCGATTCCCCACAAGTCCCTCTGAGTCTCACTGCTCTGCCTTGAGATGTGTCTGGGCCTCCGGCACTCCCTGGCCACACCCCCATTCGGGATCTCATCCAACCGACGCCATCTGAGTATTCTTCATGTCCACACGTGCCGCCATTGCTGCTGATCTAACCTCAGGCCAACAACGCTTTGCTACGCCATGTATCTGCTCTCAGTCCCCGTGGTTTCCCATTTCTCCCTACTTCAAAGGCTAGAACCTTTGCTGTTTTCAAAAAGATGTTGAAGATAACGTGGTCCCACTAAATTTGGTCAATATTGCCTTCCATGATTCTTTCTCTTTTTACAACACACACACACACACACACACACACACACACACACACACACACACACTCTCATGGAATATCTCATATAAACATGCTATTCTCATTTTATTGGTCTTTCCAATTCTACGTGTCCACACCTGGTTGAAGACACCCTCCCTCCATAGAGAGTCCCAGAGTCCCGTGACTGGCACACGTCTCCCTTGTGAATTCCTGGGATGTTTACAATGGACAAAACTTTGTCCTGCTGACTACTCCTTTGTGCAGGTCACCTTTCCTCTTAGGTCTGACCTTTCAGGTCTTCCTCTTCAGTAGCCTCTACAAGACTCAGCGCTACACCGAGTGTCCAGTAGATGGTGAGTCAGCAGGTTCAGGGTAAGAACTGGACACAAAAACACCAGAGCACACAAACATCAGACTCGCATGGTTAATCATTTACTTCCAGATTTCCCTAGTTCCTGCTCATCCTGGCTTTTGCCAACTGGAATTCCTCTCTTTTGCTATATCTCCCTTCCTCCAACAAACTGTATGTGCTACCCCTGACGGGGTTTAAGTAGAAAGTGCAGGGTTTTCTGTTTCTCTGCCGAACAGACATGGCAGCCACGACTAATGCCTTGTCAAAACAAATTAACGGGACAGAAAGTGAAAATACTCACAGAACTTCTGTCTATAATAGCTTGGTGGTACTAGGTAAATTACTTAACTAACCTGAGACTTATTCATGGGAACAGATCACATAATTGAAAACATTTCAGTCCTAATGCTTGAACCACTTCATTTCCACAGGCCGTGAAGAATGGGGCTAGAATCTTAGCTCACACCACATATAAACACACAATAGATCAAAGACTAAGCTATAACAGCCTCAACTCTTACAGGGGAACTGCAGAGTTGGATAGAATAGCCCTTCAATTAGCACATTATGGTATTGGATGGGATGCACACACCACAGAGGTGGTGCAGACATTTTGATTTTAAAGGATAATCTACATGACCAATGCTTAAGCCAAAGGAACTGATTAAAACTCAAAATTTCAGTCTGTGTAACCTACGCAGAAAGCCAGGGGTAGTCAGATCTCCAGCCGTGGCTAGAGGCACCTGAGTCAGAGCAGGAGACAGGCTCGTACCCCGCCACACAGGTCAGCTGTGCTGTCAGCGTGGGCTGCCTCTGCTTACCTTTGTGTTTAGCTAATAAAAGACCAAAAAGAAAATCACCAAATTTTTTGCACATCATGAAAGTAATGCTCTCTAATTCCTTCTCTAAAGCCTTTGGAGTCAAAGATGTTCTAAAATTCAGGATTTTTTTTCAGATTGTACCAAGGTAATACAAGTCACAGTCTGTATATAGCATAGGATAACATCACCAGTGGAGAATACTCCACAATAAAAAATACACATATTTGTACAGCATGATGTATGGATTTAAGATCTATAAAGTGACCTATGGATTTAGATCGAATTCACTAACAGAGGGGTTCATATCAGGTCAGGTTTTGACCCTAAAATTATGATGATTTTTTATTATTATAACAATTATATCTGTGAAGTTCACTGTGATCATGTAATATATATACCACACAATATATGCTTTCCATTTAAAATTTTAATGAATACATAATAAATGATTAGTATTGAGTTCTCTATCTAGACACTGTTAATTAGAAATTTCAAATTAGTTGTGTTTCTGTACTATTCTACATGATTTTCTACAGAAAGAGGTAGTCATTTTCAAATCTTCCAATTATGTTTTCATAATGTTAAAAAAAACCCAGTAGACAGTAATTCTGAAGGTTACCGCTAACCTACAATGGACAGGACATGGGGGTATTGGCTTAAGGATCAGAAGAATATAGAACAGAAGTCTGTGTAGTAGAAGAGAATTAGGGAGACAGGTAATGAGCCCTCATCCCAAGAGAATGTAGAGTTCAGAAGGGAAGCCACGTACTATGGAAAACTGAATTTTGATATGGACGCCAAGACCATTCATTGGGGGGTGAGGGAGAAGTCTCTTCAGTAATAGTGCTTGGGATACTTCATTTCCATAGGTTAAAGAACGTTTAGAAACGTACCTCATGTCATATATAGAAATTAATGCAAAAGATCAAAGATTGACCTGAAAGAGCTATGACTATACAATTTGTAGAAGGAAGCGTAGGTATAAATCTTTCTAACCTTGGGTTTGGCATCGACTTCTTATTTATGAGATCAAACCCACAAGCTACCAAAGAAAAAGGAGATGAATTGGGTCTCAAAAGACACAGGTTGGAGGTGTGGCTCAGTTGGTAGAGCGCTAGCCAATGAACGAAAGTGTCAGGAACTGAGTTTGAGTTTTTGTCTCAGACAGAAGAAGAGAAAGAAGAAAAGGAAGAAGAAAAAGAAGAAGAGGAGGAGGAGGAGGAGAGGAGGAGGAGGAGGAAGAGGAGGAAGAGGAGGAGGAGGAGGAAGGAGGAGGAGAAGGAGGAGGAAGAGGAGGAGGAGGAGGGGGGAGGAGGAGGAGGAAGGAGAAGAGGAGGAGGAGGAGGAGGAGAAGAGGAGGAGGAGGAGGAGAAAGGAGAAGAAGAGGAGGAGGAGGAGGAGAAGAGGAGGAGGAAGGAGGAGGAGGGGGAGGAAGGAGGAGGAGGGGGAGGAGGAGGAGGAGGAGGAGAAGGAAGAGGAGGAGGAGGAAGAGGAGGAGGAGGGGGGAGGAGGAGGAGGAGGAGGAAGAGGAGGAGGAGGAAGAGGAGGAGGAGGGGGGAGGAGGAGGAGGAGGAGGAAGAGGAGGAGGAGGAGGAAGAGGAGGAGGAGGGGGGAGGAGAAGGGGGGAGGAGGAGGGGGGAGGAGGAGGGGGGAGGAGGAGGAGGAGGAGAAGAAGAGGAGGAGGAGGAGGGGGGAAGGAGGAGGAGGGGGAGGAGGAGGAGGAGGAGGAGAAGGAGGAGAAGGAGGAGGAGAAGTTAAAGGACAATATAGGTAAGATCGCACGAAGCTGGGCTTAGTGGCATATGCTCATAATACCAACACTAGTAGGCTCATGAGTCTGGGGACAGCCGGGCTATATTGTGAGACCTAGGCTGAAAACAAACAAGCAAACAAAAACAAAACCTTTGTCAGTGTACTAAATGCTACCCAACCACACAATTTAAAGGGGTTAAAATAAGGACATTTATTACAATTAAAAGCAAAACAATAACGAAACTGACAGCGGAGTTTCCTCAGGGAGCTGCAGGCATCTAGAGACTGGGGATGCTTTCATCCCTGGTCAAGATGTTGGAAATACAGTAAGCAATCCTGAAGGACCATGCACACTGATGTTCCGCATTCCATGGGGGACATTTCTAAAGTGTTTGGGCAGATGTGAGTGTTTTGCCAGGGGTGGCATTGTCTCCACGTGGGGCAGGCTGCTTCCCTCGCTGGGCTGACCTGCGCAGTGTGGAGTGCTGGTCTAACCCTCTGTGGGGCAGGACATTTCTCACCCCAGTGTCAGGATACATAACACGCCGCTCGAGAGGGTTTGGTGTCCTCTGGGCAAGATCATCCCTGGCTGAGAATATTCCTGTTGTGACTTCAGGAATGGTTTGCTGTATCAGGGTTCCATCCTCCTCTAGAATTTCTTTGAAAAAGTCCATTTCTCAGTCATCAGTGGACTCAGGGGGAAGAAAAGAAACCAACACCACCGCAGACTGCAGGTGACACTAAAAAGACATGGCTCAGTCACACCTGTCATCCTAGCTACTCAAGAGGCTGAGCTCTGAGGGTCATGGTTTGAAGCCAGCCTGGGCAGGAAAGTCCATGAGACTCCTATCTCCAATTATTGCCCCCCCCCAAAAAAGAAATAACAGTGGAGCTGTGGTTTAAGTGGTAAAAGATCAGCCTTGAGTGAAAAAGCTAAGGGACAGCACCCAGCCCTGAGTTCAAGCCCCAGTACAGGCACAACAAGGCAAAACAAACAACAACAACAAAAAAGTATTTCTCATTCTTAGGGGCCAAACCATATCATCACCTTGTAAGCAGTGTGTTTCTAACTGGCAGCTAAATGCCCTGGCAATGAGCTACATGCGGATAGCACATTAAAAAAGGGAAGGAAAAAAAAAACAACCTGAGTATGCAAAATGTTCCCTTCTCAAACCCTTTAAGGGCAAAGCCTACTGCTCTGTCGGCATTCCAGAATAATGACAGCCCCTAGGTCCCTGGTCCACTTCCCTCCTTCTCCTTTGAAAATGCAAACCTCACTTCCCACAGAACTTCTGGACTCAGACGCCGTGGGCACGGAAGGCGGGCTGTGCCAGCCGCCAGCGAAGGCTGAGCGTTCCAGCCTTGGGGCTCGGCCACTGTCACACAGTTATATCTGGGCTTCTGAGTACCATTTCCCCTGGCCAGACAGTTCTCAAAATAGATTGGAAAGCCACAGGCCCAAGGAACACAGGCCCCTCTTGCCATAGGGGAAGGGCTGGAGGGGGCAGAAGCAGGGCCTCGACCCGGTGGCCAGACCCCTTTCCGCACTCCAGGAAGGCAGCAGCTGCAGTGAGAAGTCCTTCATCTCTGTGGCCCCTCGGTGTCCCCATCTCAGACCGGCACTGCGGCTTCTGGGAATGAAATGATGCCCTTGATACACCACGCGCTGGGGATGAGGACGGATGGAAGGAGCTCTTGTGTCTCCTCCGCTTGGATGTTGAAGGCCTGATCTCCACGGTGATTGGGTGGGAAAGGGAGGAGCCTTGGAAAGTAGCTTTCTACAAGGTTCCAAGCCCACAGCGCAAGATCAGCATCCTTCTAAGGAGACTGGGAAACTGAGGCGCACTCTCTCTTTGCCAAGTGCATCAGATCTCAGGCTTCCAGCCTGCAAGGGATCCGTGTGTGCTATTTAAGCTGCCAGTCGACAAAGACGGCCTCCCAACTCATCACACCCTAGAAAGGGGGACTCTTGCCCTCCCCCCTCCTCCCCCTCCTCCCCCCGCCCCGCCCCCGGCAGGGACTCGTTCAACCCTCACATACGGTCTTCCGCCCTCCTGTGACCAGGACCCACTGCAAAGGAGAGCGCAGCTGGGACTGGCCATCACCTCACCCCATGGTGTGGTCTTCTACCTGCATTGGAAGGCAAAGGCTGGATGGTGGAAGCATGCCTGGTCTTGAACCCCAAAACCTCCCTTCAGACTCTTCTTTGTGCCCTTCTTTGCTGTGAAAGGAGTCGGCTGGCAGGCAGTGACTTCCGATGGAATCATCTACCAAATTCCTTCCTAATTTTTGTTGTTGTTGACCTTGTTGCTGTGATACTTGGGTTTGAACTCAAGGCCTTGTGCGTGCTAGGCAGGCGCTCTGCCAGTTGCATGACATCCTTCTCCTAACTGTGTTATGCCCTCGTTAGTTCTCAGGTAGGGTCTTGCAGTGAAGTCCAGCCTCAGGCTGAGGTCCTCCTATCTATGGGCTGTCATGTAGCTGGGATTACAGACAAGTGCCACCACACACAGCCATCAGCGTCTGAATGGAGGTATTACGCACTCCGTCTTTATTTATCAAACAACATGAGCACACGCAAGGGAAACAGGCTGCCAACACAGAAACGAAGGGAAGAAGCTAGTAGCACTGGGAAAGCTTCTTATACCTCTCTCAATATTTGAAAAAATAAAGTAGTTGATAGGTAAAGGTAAAAATAACAAAAATAAAGATCTCAAAATGCCATTATTAAGAACTTTTAATGTATCTATTAAACATTAAGTCTATGACATATGCAAGTTATTGATCGTACATGAAGTCCTAGGGGAAATCTCAGTTATTTCCATAGCTAGAAATTATTTCGGCTTCACTCTGTGATCACATTGCTATAAATTAGGAATTAATTTTAAGAAAGTAGGAAATAATAGTTATAGCTAGTTTTGAATTAATAATCACCACAAGCAAGAACTTCCTTTGTCTACACAGGATGAGAGCAAATATTAAAAGTAACAATTCAGCCTGACTGGAAGAAAAGACTGTCCAGGTAAACAAAGCATTCTGTTCAGGCTGTTTTTCTCTTGAAACACAAAAATGTAACAGAGAAAAACTAAACAGAGAACTCAGAGGGTCTTAAGTAAATGCATTGGGAAATGGATTAAAATAATTAATAAACCCAGAAGGTGGATTCACTGGAAAAAAAAAAAAAACAATCCTAAGAAAATCGACAGTCATCCGAGAAGCCTGAGAGAACACCAACGAAATCACCAACATGCCATGTGGGATACTGCAGCATTACACAGAAATCCACACTGCGGTGGCGCGGCTCAGGAGAAGGAGAATGGACAAGGAGGAAATAAACGTTACCAAATCTGACAATCGCAATAGATCACTATCCGTGGAGCGAAGCCGGCCCCGAGGATCATAGCCATAAAAGGAACTGAGCCCAAATGTTTTATGGGCGTTTTTCAAACCTTCTTGGAACACATAATTCTTATGCTATTTAAACGACTACAGATTGCGAGGGGAAAAAAAAAATGAAAAGTGTCACAATTTGCTTTATGAGCTTCACATAAACCTGGTACCAGAATGTGACAAAAACAGAACCATAAAGCAAACCATTAGACCGACTTCACAAACACAGAGAAATTCAGACAGAAAGTAAAAAAGTTATCGCTGCACAGCAACATAAAAAAGAATAATGCCGCTCGATCAAATGCCGTCCTATCCAAGAACACACAGAGCAACAGTAGGAAATAAAACCAATCAAACCAATGCCAATGAAGAACTGTGTTAGCTGGGCATAGTGATGCATGCCTTTAATCCCAGCACTTGGGAGGCCGAGGTCAAGGGGGGTGGAAGTTCAAGTCCAGAATGGGCTAAGAATGAGTTCAAAGTCAGTGGAACTACATAAAAGACCCTATGTCAAATAAATAAAGAAGTCATAAAAATAAAATACACATATTGATGGGACCAAAAAGGCAGTATTTGATCCCGTCAATGAATTAAAATTTTGTTTTCTTAAAATGCATTATTCTAAGATGCAAGTAAACGAACACGCATTTAACATATAGCTCTATGTAGCTCTGCAAACTGTACGAAGACACTGATTTGAGGAAGTACACTGAAATAAAAACACGGCCAGTGCACATGCCAAATTGCAATACCGAAGCAACAACTGTTCATGCCATAGTCACTTTTTTTTTTTCAGGAGAGATTAGTTACGTGGTTAAAAGAAAGTGAAAACAATGGTTCAAAAGCAGGTTGGCCAGTAAACAGAAAGAACCAAAGAGTGTGGGGACTTGCTGAAAGAATGGAAACATCCACGTATATTATAAAACCACATCCAGTAAAACGGCGTCGATAGGAGAGGAGAGACAGGAAAAGGAAAGAGCCTCGGCGCTCTTAATACAGTGGATGTGGCTTCCCAGAGAAGACAGGAAGTCTTTGATAAGTCTTTTGAGACTGACAAAAACCCTTTGGAAATTCATACCGTTAGCATCACCTGTGAATAGGAGCAAAGCCTTCCTGGGGGGGAGGGGGTGGTGGCGTCCCGCCCAAGGCCCCGAGACGGCACATCCCACACGGAAACAGCCCAAGATGCCAGACCCAAACCATAAGCGCCACCAAATGCAAATGGGAAGTGACGAGCGTGAAACAGTCCTCACCGCCACTCCCCTCGCACACGTGTGTCTTTCTTTCCCAGCAGTGTGCTGGTCATTGAGACTCCACAGAAGATGAGAAGGAGGCTGGCCCCAGGGCCTGCTCCATGCAGGAAAGGAAAGAAGAGGGTAAGGGTGGCAGGCGGCGTGGCGGAGGCCCCCGTCCACGAGGTGACGAGGGCGCTGAGGACATCTGTGGGTGAGGGGGGGTGGGAGGGATTCTACCCTGTCTCTAGTATGGTGTCCAGGAGAAGGGGCCACTGCATGTGATTCAGCCATTCAGCCTGGCTGGGCAGGGCAGGGCCAGGCCAGCCTGGGTCAGCCCACCTGGGTAGGGCAGAGCTCTCCCTGACTAGACCAGGGTGAGGATGGGAACATCACTGAGAATTTGGGTCAGGCAGTTGCCAAAGAAGCCCAGGGGCTGCTGGGCAGAGCAACTCCCTCAGTAAGGGCCATAAAGCCAGTGTCAACCTCCCCAGGAGCCAATGAAGCCCCAGGAACACCGTGAGGGTCGGAAGCCACAGCCAGGCTTGGGTAGGGCTGGGGCTGCAGGCAGGACAATGGCACACAGGCCGACAGCCTCCGATTCCCCAGAGGACAAGAGCAGGCGCTGGCATCTCAGGACCGGGCTTTGGCTCTCCCCAGTGTCCTCAGTGCTGTGCTGTGGGTACTTGAACGTCTACCAAGGGTCTGAATGCGAAAGGCCTGTTCTCTGCGGAGCACTGTTGGGAGATGCTGTCAACGGGAAGGTGGGTCCTTCTTAGGCAACACCCTTGAAGGGGACTGTGGTGCTTGGACCTCCACCCCTCTGTTTATTTTCTGGCTATTGGCAAGTGTTTGCCTCAGCCCCAGGTCCTGCCATCATGGGCCACGCTTGCTGGGGGCTCAAGCAATGAGCCCACTGGGCCATGAGCCAAAAAGAAACCTTTCTCCTTACAGATTAATCACCTCGAGTCTTTCATCCTAGTGATGGAAAGCTGTGTAACAAAGGCCCTCATTTCCCATCTTTCTCTGACCACCCTGAGCTTATGTAAGACCTTGGCCTTTACTACATCTTACAGCAGAGTTCTGAAAGGCCAAATGCTATGGTCTGGATGGTAGTGTTCTCAAATATATATATACGTGTGTGTGTGTGTGTGTGTGTGTGTGTGTGTGTGTGGTGAAATATTAATTCTCCACGTATGGTATTAAGAGGGGAAGCCTGAGAGTGGGGATTAGAGGTAGCAAGAACTATGTTGTTTCTACCATGTGGAGACACAACTACAAGGTACAAGCCATAAACCAGAAAGCCAAGTCCTCATGAGAAATCTAATCTGTTGGTGCCTTACCCTTGGTTGTCCTTAGAACTGACTTCTGTTGTTATAAATGATCCAGTTAATAGTAATATCTTACAGCAGTCAAGTGGACTGACACCGAGTCTACACTAAAGGAGACTGAGGAAGTAAGAAGGTGCATACATTATCAGACTGGACTGGACTAAACTAAAGGCGAGTGTGTGTTTGTGGGCGCATTCCTGTGGTAATTTGTTAGGACAACCATAAGGGTTTGTGGAAATGAAAGAATCCACATTTTCGTAGCACTTCTAAATACAGCATGAGAAGGCAGGCAGCTCAGAATTTATGATAAATGCTTACTGTCTTCAGTGGATAGAATGAGCTTACAGATAAAAGAAGATAGTGTATGCCAAGTACAGTGGCACATATCTGTAGTCCCAGATCTGTGGGAGGTAGACCTGGGAAGATTACATTTCCAGGGGGAGGGGAATGTTGAGGAGGTGCTCTCTCAAAAAACAAATTGTATGTGGTGTTCATGCCTGAAATCTCAGTTATTGGTAGGCAAAGGTAGGAGGATTAAGTTCCAAGGCTAGCCCTAGGCAAAAGCAAGACCTTTAAGCCCCAAAGAGCTGGTGGGATGATGGTTCAAAGTAATGCTGTGCTTTGCCTAGCAAGTGTACATCCCCTGCATTCAAATTGTAAGATTGCCAAAAATAAACAATTTAAAAAATGTGTCCCTAGAGCACAGCTAGACCATTTCATAAAAGAAGTATTAATAACGAATAGAAATGTGAAAAGAAATGCTGAACCCATCAAAGAAACACACTATTAAAAGCCAACGGTCTCCATGCAAGTGCCAAATCGGCAAATGCAACAGCAAGGCTAAGATACAGGAAGTTTATTAGCAAAGGAAGTTCCTTTGGGAGTGACTTCCTGCCCACCATGGCACTGTGAAGTAGAGAACTCAGCCATGACTTTGTATAGGGACCAAGGAGTCACCACTTCTTTCAAGAAAGAACTTGCCCGGCTATCATCTGATTGGAGAAAGCGAGCTGTCATTCAAAACTCCCTTGTTGACGTCCCGTCCGTAGAGTCTGCAGCACACATCTTTGCTGAGAGCTCTCTCGGGGAGTGAGCCCAAATGAATTGACAGCCTGGTCTGCTTGGACTGTTGGTGACCGGGCGAGTCAGTTTCTCGTGAATCTAAGCTCTGAGGGCGAGGCAAAGGGAGACATCCCGGCGCCATGGGGACAAGCATGGGAGTGAGCAGGTTAGAAAGAGCATCCTCCAAGCCTGCACCTCACTCTGTCCCGCTGGAAGGCCTCCCAACTCGTTTATTCACCATCTTCTTGACATCAGCGTTTCCTAGCTGGGAATATCAACTTGATCATGTGCTCTCTGTTCTCTGGTTATCTTTCAGAAAAAGACAACTTGCAGAATGGTTATCAAAGCCTGTGTAGTCTACTCTTTCTCTTTGTAGCTCCATTTGACACCCATTTCTGGCTCAAAGTGGCCTACAAAATCTTCCCAGGCAGCATGCCTGTCAATTTCCGCACATCCTGTGGCCTCCCTTCCCCTTTTAGCCATTACACACTTGCCCAGTTTACAGATATTCACTGCAGCCCTCCCTGCCCATGCTGGTACAAGAGAGGATGACATTACAACTCTGAGCAGAGATTCGGGGCTGCTTTATGTGGTCATCTGATTACTGCCTGTCTCACTTAGAAGCTAGAAGCACGCAGGCAGAGACCCTCACTATTTCTACTGACTGCATTGCAGAAAGTATTGGACACATTCTGCAAGACGTTATGCAACACTCCCAATCCCTGTCTGTACCTGGTGATTCTGCATAAAGAGATGGATGCCTCTCCCTTCCTTGAGAATCTGGACCGGGCATTCATCCAGCCCCATTCTCCTGCCATGGCTGTCTGGGCGGAACTTCCGTGCTATAAGAAATCTGCTTTAGGCCACTGGTGGATGGGAAGCCACCGGGAGTGACAGCTAGCCACAACTCCCAGCCAAGCTAGCGGGGACTTAATGCTGGCTCTCACACTCAAGACCGTTACTCTGAGACAGTCTGTGATGTAAGAATGATGGAAAAACCATTGTCTCATCTTAAATCTTAAAGTCTTAACAAAATCTCTGCATTGTAATCTCTAAGAAGTGAGCATTTTCTGTAAGAATCAGGGATCTTATGATGGGCGAGCTTATGCTAGCTCATGCTTGGAATTCCACTTAATTAGGATGCAAAGTTGGGAGTGTTTTGTGGTTGAAGGCCAGCTCAGGCAAAAAGTGAGTGAGACCCCACCCCCCAATCTTAATAAGCCAAGTGAAGGTGGTGCACAGCCGCCATCCCAACTACACAGGAGACCATAGATAGGAGGCCCTTGGTCCAAGGCCAGTCCTAGACAAAAGCAGGAGACCTTACTTGAGAAATAGCTCAAGCAGAAAAAGCTGGGGGGCTGGGAACGTGGCTTCACAGTAGCATGAAACCCTGGGTTCGATTCCTCAGCACCACATAAACAGAAAAAGCTGGAAGTGGCGCTGTGGCTCAAGTGGCAGAGTGCTAGCCTTGAGCAAACGAAGCCAGGGACAGTGCTCAGGCCCTGAGTTCAAGCCCTAGGACTGGAAAAACAAAACAAAAACGGCTGGGGGGAGTGACTCAAGTGGTAGAGTGCCTGTCTACCAAAGGAAGAAAGAAAGAAAGAGAGTCAGAGAGAGGAGAGAGGGTGAGAGGGAAGAAGGGAAGGAGGGAGGGAGGGAAGGAAGGAGAGTGGGGAGAACCAGCCAGTTTAGAGTCAGCCCCTTCATTCCCAGGCTCTGCTTCACAGCTCCAAGGATAGGCACCCCCCCCCCCCCCCCATCCTCCAGGGCAGCGTCTGTGAGTTAGCTGTCAGGACTGGTCTAGGATTCCCATGCATCCTGCTCAGATCAGGACTTATCACCATTGGCACTGTGCGAGAACTGGTGGGAGGCATCAGGCCTGGTTCAGGAGGAAGACAGCCCTGGCTTAAGTAAGTCTCAGACTCACCCTGCTTGGAAGGAGCCTCCTGGAAGCAGGGGGCCCTAGACAAGGAGATACCACAGGCCCAGAGGCCCTGCAGGCCACCTGGGAGGTGGTCACGGTCCTTGTCCTTCTTTCTCTTCCGTCATTAGAGGATAACACCTACCTATTCTCTCTCCTCATCCCGAGATCCAATCTGGTGTTCAGCCATAACGACTGGTATGAACATCAACCACGCTGCCTCTTTCTGCCTGGGGGCTCTGAATTTCAACCACACATTCAAGAGGCCAAAGCGAAACCCGATTGGAAAGACTGGAATTCGGGAGACTTGCAGGCCAGATGCCCACCTGTCATTGCCCTGTCCATCCAGAGAGCAGCCCCACCTTGGGAGAAGGAGAGAAATTGGGGGTGGGGGGGAAGGGATGAGAGACAGTGACCAGCAGGGGTCGTCTTCTCAAAGTCTAGAACAAGAGCCCAGAATCCACTCGACCTGACTACGGTGTTCTGTTCCTATCGCAGGTGGAGGCTTCACCTCGAAGCATTGTGTACCACCCCGGCCCTGCCCTGGTCTCACTTTGATTCCTTCTGCTCTCTTGGCAGCCCAGTTCAGGATGATAACCTCTTCCTCCCATGACAGCACTTGTCAGACTTAAAAGCTTAGGTCCCGTGGGTATGGTGACATCTTTATTTATGATAGCACCTTTATTTCCTTGGTCACCTTTTGCATGAAAAAAAATGGACTTAAGGTTGTTACGAAAAACAAATAAAATATTGCTGATGGCCCAGCAGAACGAGTGCTGTCATTTTTCAGGAACTTGCTCAGTGGGGCATGGTACTTCTAGAAGCTTCTGTGGTGAGTTCCAGATTTCAAAAAACAAAACAAACCCCAAGCCTGCTGTTTTCCTCAGAAGCTGGCAGCAATACCACTGGAGCACTGGTCTCCCCACCTTGGTGTTAATCATTCACAGTGTGTCTGCTTGCCTAGATTGTGAGGCCCTGGAAGGTTCCCTCTGTCCAGCTTAGTACCCGGGCTTTTATACTGTTGGAATATTCTGGGAGAAACGGTCACACACACACGCATTTGCTGTTGGGAAAGGGTCTGAGGATTGGGAGATTCTGGGTCCTTTGCCCTCCGGTCAGACACCTTTAGCTGTGGGTTTTCAACTCCCCCCACCGCACCCCTTCCTGGGGACGTAGAGGAAACTGGTGACTTCACCCTGTTTCCTAGCACACACGTCCATCCTCGGCCACGTGCCCCTCTCAGCTGGTTCCGTGGGGATGTGTCACACAGATGTCCGGACTGCCGAACCCTCAGTGCACGTCCATAGTTCCGTAAGCTCCTCAGGACTTCTGGGGACCGCTACATTTCCATAATTCTCTCACTCTCCAAGACGACATTTCCCCTCTTTGTGCTCCTTGAACTTCCATGTACCCCACTCCTTCCTCCCTCTGCATTTTATCTCACTGAAGACATGCACGGTTTCGGAAAAGACCCCGACTCTCCCCTCCACCGCTTCTTGTTCACGTCCTGTCACCAAGTCCCTGTCCTCTCTTCGTCTTGGACACAGACGCTCTTCTCCCGTCCATGCCCGCAGCATCCACTCCATCCCGCTGTTCTCGCAGAACAGAAGGACTATGGTTCCTGTTCCACCTGTGAAATGCTCTAGGTTCCCAGTCCCATCCCTCCCCCCCCCTCCACTCTAGCAAACTTTTCCAGAGTTGTCTCTGTTCTTGTCTCTGTCCCCACTTCACCTTACAATTCTCTCCCAGACCCAAGTTCCGGTGCTAAGGACCTCGTGGTGGGTCCTCCGGTTCCCCCTTAGCCTAGTAGCTATATGTGACATGGCAGAAGAGGATGATGGAGGAGAAGGAGGAGGAGGAGGAGGAGGAGGAGGAGGAGGAGGAGGAGGAGGAGGAGGAGGAGGAATCTACCATCCAAAGCTGTAGCCAGCAGCTATGTGTGAGCTAGTAGCTAATGGGATAGGATGGTGTAACTGAATTTTGATATTGTTTCAAGTCACACTTAAATAGCTACATTGTAAAATTCACATTTTAGAAAGCTGGCAGCTTTTGTATTAGGAAGTAAAGAATCCCTCCCCCCAACACACTGAAATTTCAAGATAATAGCTATTGAAAGGCCTAACAAGATGGAGGAAGACTGGTAAAATGTCAGAAACATAGTTGGCACTCCAAACAAATAGGAGCTATAATTATGTCATCGATGTTTTAAATGAATTTTTATCATGACTTTGTTTGGGAAGAGCTAATGGATAGCCACTGTGTGGGTCTGTCTTTGAGCTCACAAAGTTAACAACCACTGAAGGTCTATTAGAGACAAATGACTATTCCAAGAGGACCGGCTTGCTGACACTCATCATGAGCTAATTAGTCCTGGCAAC